>NC_057809.1:253084772-253413053 GCF_018294505.1 Triticum aestivum | reverse complement strand
GGGGATGGCGCGGCGATGCGGCGGCGATGGCGCAGCGATGCGGCACGGTCCGACCGGGCGGCAGCGCGGCGGAGGCGGCGGAGCTCGGCGGGGAGCAGGGGGGCACGGGCGGCGGATGGATGGGCCTCGGGGGGCGGCTGCGGGCTTCCCGGGCCCGGGCGGCGCGGGGATCTGGGGACCGGGCGCAGGCGAATGAGAGGCTGCCACGTGGCGGCGGTGGCGGCGGGATTTGTCGTCCGGCGGCGGGCGGACACGTTCGGCCGCGCGGAGAGGAGGGGGATATAGGTCTAGGGTGGATTTGATCTGGAAATTTCGGGGGAGATGCTATTTTATAGGTAGAGGGAGCTAGGAGAGTCCAAATGGGGTGCGGTTTTCGGCCACGCGATCGTGATCGAACGCTCTAGATGATGGAGCAGAGTTAGATGGGTTTTGGGCCAAATTAGAGGGGTGTTGGGCTGCAACACACACGAGGCCTTTCCGGTCCCTCGATTAACCGTTGGAGTATCAAACGAAGTCCAAATGATACGAAACTTGACAGGCGGTCTATCGGTAGTAAACCAAGGCCGCTTGGCAAGTCTCGGTCCAATCTGGAAATGTTTAAACCCCACACACGAAAGAAAGCTAGAAATGACCACCGGAGGAGAACGAAGCGCCGGAATGCAAAACGGACAACGGAGAAAAAGCTCGAATGCATGAGACGAACATGTGTGCAAATGCAATGCACATGATGACATGATATGAGATGCATTACAACGACAACAACAGACAAAGACCCGAATCCAAGAAAATAAATATAACTTAACGCCAGAAACGGCAAGAGTTGGAGTACAAATAGGGAAAGTTACATCCGGGGTGTTACAACACTCCACCACTACGAAAGGATCTCGTCACGAGATCTAGGACTGAAAGAACGCCGGGTACTCAGAATGGAGGTGATCCTCGCGTTCCCAGGTAGCTTCACGGTCGGAATGGTGTGACCACTTGACTTTGGGAAATTTGATTGACTTGTTGCGAGTCTTGCGTTCAGTCTCTTCAAGAATAACAACTGGGTGCTCACGATAAGAGAGATCTTCTTGGAGCTCAATGTCCTCGAAGTAGACGGTGCGGTCAGGAGTCTTGAAGCACTTTCGGAGGTGAGAGACATGGAACACATCATGAACATTTACAAAGTTTAAAGGAAGCTCGAGTTGATAGGCGAGTTCGCCTCTCTTTCTAACAATCTTGAAAGGTCCCACGTATCTAGGGGCAAGCTTCCCTTTGATACCAAAGCGACGAGTACCTTTCATAGGAGAGACGCGGAGGTAATCATGATCTCCGATCTCGAAAGCCAAATCACGGTGCTTACTATCATAGTAGCTCTTCTGACGGGATTGGGCTGCTTTGAGGTTATCTTGAATGACTTTGCACATTTCTTCTGCCTCTGTGATTAAGTCATTACCCAAAAGCTGACGTTCACCGGTTTCAGACCAGTTGAGAGGGGTACGACACTTCCTGCCATACAGAATTTCAAATGGGGCCTTGCCCGAACTTGCTTGAAAATTGTTGTTGTAGGAGAATTCAGCATAAGGAAGACAATCCTCCCACTTCATGCCGAAGGAGATCACACAAGCCTTGAGCATATCTTCAAGAATCTGGTTGACACGCTCGACTTGACCGCTAGTTTGAGGATGGAAAGCTGTGCTGAAGCGGATGTTCGTGCCCATGGCCTTCTGAAAAGAATCCCAAAACTTCGAGGTAAAGATGCTGCCACGGTCTGAAGAGATCACTTGTGGAATACCATGCAGAGAGACAATATGAGAGGTATAGAGTTCCGCCAATTGAGCTGCAGTGATCGACTCTTTGATAGGCAGAAAATGAGCCACTTTGGTGAGTTTGTCGATGACAACGAATATAGCATCATTGCCACGCTTGGACTTAGGAAACCCAGTCACGAAGTCCATTTCAATGTGGTCAAACTTCCATTCTGGAATGGCAAGAGGTTGGAGGAGACCAGCTGGCCTTTGGTGTTCTGCCTTCACTCTTCTGCAGACATCACATTCATTCACGAATTGAGCGATCTCGTGCTTCATTCGAGTCCACCAAGAAGCTTGCTTGAGGTCCTGATACATCTTCGTGCTCCCAGGGTGGATGGAGAGGAGAGAATTGTGAGCCTTGTTCATGATCACTTTACGGAGGTCACCTTTGGGTACAACAATACGATCCTCGAAGAAGAGAGTGTCCTTGTCATCAAGGCGGTAGCACTTGTACTTGGACTGACTCTTGGCAATCCCAATCTTTACCTTTTTCACCATAGCATCAAGAAGCTGGGCTTGGCGAATCTGGTCTTCCAAGGTAGGAGAGACTTGAAGGTTGGCGAGGAAACCTTGAGGGACAACTTGCAGGTTAAGTTTGCGGAAAGCTTCACAAAGCTCGGGTTGATAAGGCTTGAGAATCAAACTGTTGCAGTAGGCTTTCCTGCTCAATGCGTCAGCAATCACATTGGCCTTGCCTGGAGTATACTTGATACTCGGATTATACTCTTGAATCATTTTGACCCATCGAGTTTGCCTGAGGTTGAGATTAGGCTGAGTGAAGATGTACTTGAGACTCTTGTGATCAGTGAAAATGTCCACTTTTCTTCCCAATAGAAGATGTCTCCAAGTCAAAAGAGCATGCACAACTGTCGCCAACTCGAGATCATGAGTGGGGTAGTTCTTCTCATTCGGCTTCAACTGGCGAGATGTATAAGCAACAACTTTCTTCTCTTGCATCAATATTGCGCCAAGACCTTGGAGAGAGGCATCACAAAAGACCTCGTACGGCTTGGATTCATCAGGCGGAGTCAAAACTGGAGCAGTGATCAATTTCTCTTTCAAAGTGTTGAAAGCAATGTCACACTCCGGAGACCAAACGTACTTGACGTGCTTCTGGAGAAGATTAGAGAGAGGCTTCGCGATCTTAGAAAAGTTTTCAACGAATCTTCGGCAATAGCTTGCGAGACCGAGAAAACTGCGGAGTTGCTTCACGTTCTGAGGAGGTTCCCAATTCACAATTGCAGACGCCTTCTCAGGATTCACGGCAATGCCCTTGGCAGAGATGATATGACCAAGATAAAGAATCTCATCGAGCCAAAATTCACACTTGGAGAACTTGGCGTAGAACTGATGTTCCCTTAGCTTATCAAGAACCAAACGCAAGTGCTTGGCATGATCTTCCTTGTTCTTGGAGAAAATCAGAATGTCGTCGAGATAGAGCAAAACGAAATCATTGGTGTAGGCGTTGAAGATGAAGTTCATCATGCGAGAGAACGTCGGAGGAGCGTTGACGAGGCCAAAAGACATGACAGTGTATTCATATGAACCAAAGCTTGTCCTGAAAGCCGTCTTGGGAATATCTTGCTCACGAATACGAATCTGATGATAACCCATGCGGAGATCAAGCTTAGAGAATACTCGAGCACCTTTGAGTTGTTCGAACAGCTCATTAATGTTGGGAAGTGGGTACTTGTTCTTGATGGTCTTCTTGTTCACTGGACGGTAATCAACACAAAGTCGGTCCGTTCCATCTTTCTTCTTCACAAAAATAACACCACAACCCCACGGAGAAGAACTAGGCCGGATGAGACCCATTTTCTCTTGAATATCGAGTTGCTTCTTCAGCTCCTTCAACTCTTCAGGTCCGAGCTTGTAAGGACGTTTGCACACAGGTTCCGTGCCAGGCTCAAGATCAATAACGAATTCAACTGGCCGGTGCGGAGGCATTCCTGAAAGCTCTTCTGGAAAGATGTCTTGATATTCGCAAACGACTGGAATTTGAGAGATGGCATCCAATTCACCCTTCTCATTGAGAGAAAACAGACGGATGGAATTATCCCGAGCGGCAAAGACAATTACATCCTCAGACGAATGAGTCAATTAGATCTGCCTGGCTGCACAATCAAGCTGAGCCTTGTGCTTAGAAAGCCAATCCATCCCAAGAATAAGATCAATATCCGAGTTACCAGATCTGCCTGGCTGCACAATCAAGCTGAGCCTTGTTCTTAGAAAGCCAATCCATCCCAAGAATAAGATCAATATCCGAGTTACCAAGAACCATTGGAGAAGCCAGAAACTTGAAATCACCCATCAAGATAGAAATATCCGGAACCATCATAGTAGAACTCAGACGCTTAGCCGGAGAGACGACTTGCATAGCTCTGGGTAAAGCCTTAGTACTAAAATTGTTCTCCGATGCAAATGGGAATGACATGAAGGAATGCGATGCACCAGAGTCAAAAAGTACTTTTGCAGGAATATCATTAACAGAAAGGTTACCCATGATCACATCTGACGAATCCTCTGCCTGAGCTGCATTCATCAAGTTGACCTTGGCGTGCTTGGGGTTATGCTTGACCACAGCTGTACTTGCCGATCTGACAGGAGGAGGAGGAGGAAGACGCCTCTGGTTGAAACACTTGTTGGCATAGTGACCCATCTGTTGGCACTTGTTGCACGTGACCTCTGAAAGCGGACGGTGATACGGAGCACTCGATCTTGGAGCTTGAGACGAAGTCTTGTTCTGAAAGCCAGGGTTGGGTGGGTGGGAAGAACCACTGCCACCTTTGCTCCTCTGCTGATATGGCTGACGGAACGGAGGAGGAGGAAGCCAAAACTTCTGCTGCTTGGCCACTTGAGTAGAGGAAGAAGGAGTAACATCTCTGGCTCGCTTCTTGGAAGCATCACACCTCAACTGAGCAGCCTCTTGCTTCAGTGCCATGTTGTAGAACTCATTCTATCTCAATGGCTCGAAGAGAACAAGAGCTAGCTGAATTTCTTCTCTGAGACCACCCCTGAACTGGTATATCATGCTCTTCTCATCAGGGACGTCCTGCTTGGCAAAGCGGGCGAGCTTCTGAAACAACTTGTTGTAGTCATAGACAGACAAAGAGCCTGGCTTCAGATTGCGGAATTCCTCACGCTTGCTTTCAACCATGCTTTGGGGAATATGATGAGCTCAGAAATCTCGACGGAAATCATCCCAAGTGATAACACGTCCACCTCTGGAATCCTTGTACTGCTGGAACCATTCTGCGGCTTGATCTTTGAGTTGGAAGGAAGCGAACTTAACAAAGTCCTCAGGCCTGATGTTACTGCACTCGAAATGCTTGCACAGATCCACAAGCCAATCGTCGGCATCGGTTGCCTCAACACAATTGCTGAAAGTCTTTGGCCCATTAGCAAGGAACTGGTTGAGTGTAGCAAAATGATTCTGACTGCTGCCTTGATTCCCTTGGTTGCCTTGATTGCGCTCTTGAAGAATTTGCATGATCAACTGTGTGTTTGCATTGGTTGCGGCCATCACAGCTTGCCATGCCTCTGGAGGAGGTGGAGGTGGTGGCGGATCAGGATTTGGAGTCGTGCGCGTTGGAGGAGCCATCCTAAAGAGGTTGACCACCATTAGCACATTGATAGATAAATATTGAAGCTGAATCCAACGGAATGAAAATTGCAACATATAGTCTTCACATCCGAACAAAATGAACGAATGTATTCCTCTTCAAATGGTCACATATCCATAAATTGAGAAGTCACGTAGAATTAAGGTAGAGAAATAAATCAACAAGGTACAGATCAAGAACAAATAATCGGTAAGAAATCCCAATCTCAAACCAATATCCGTGGAAGAAGAACTAGAGCTACTAGAATTCCCACCTATGAAACTCCCGAACCTTTCCGGTTATGCAATCAGGTGTTGGGGATACAGGGGAAGCATAATATCTCACCCAAACTAGCAAATCCTACATCCAGCTGTATCCATCCTTCAACACATAACCAAGAAACCTTCGGAAACCATCTAACCTCAACCTTCAAAAAGCATCCGTAATACAAGTTATGGCGATACTCCCAAACTCCCGCCCCAGTACTGGGTGGCATCGAGGTTATCTCACCAACGAACTGCATAAAAGAGATTTTCGATGTCGGCGTACTAGACTTAGGTATTCCAGAACTACAACGATAAAATTATGATGACAACACCTCAGAGCTCAACTCCCCGGGACACTTCCACTAAACCCCTGACAGGAGGCACCAAGTCAATGTTCTCATCATAAAACCATCGGAACGATTCCAAGATACCCGCGTGATCCTAAAAAAATTTAGTGAAATTTGAGAAGAGAAGAGTCAAAACTCTACATCAGGATGCCTTACTAGAGCGATGAGGAGACTGGGAAGTAAAAAGAATTCCTAAACTCTCCAATATATAATTCCTAAAAAACTCAAAACATTTTTCTAGACACAACTCGGCCGCTAAAAACGATCAAGCAATGGGGCTCCTAAGGTCGGGGAAGGCTCTAATTACCAACTTGTAACACCCTCGATGTGACTATATCTCCCACGTGTCAAGGCAAGACTTAGAGGCATAATCGCATTGAAGGCATATGTCGCAAGTTAGGCAATCTTCACAACATCCCATGGAATATGATAATAAAAGGGGAGATAACATAGTTGGCTTACACTCGCCACGTCAATCAAGTACATAAATAACATTACATCATCCAAACACTCATGGCCCGACTACGGCGCCAAAATAAAAGAGAACCCAACATGCGACACGGTCCCGTTCACCCCCAACTGGGCACCACTACTGATCATCGGGAAAGGAAACATAGTAACATTGAGAGTCTTCGTCGAACTCCCACTTGAGCTCAAACGCGTCTCCTGGAGCGGAATCATCAGGCCCTGCATCTGGTGTAATAGCAATCTGTGAGTCACAGGGACTCAGCAATCTCGCACCCTCGCGATCAAGACTATTTAAGCTTATAGGTAAGGCAAGGTAAATAATGAGTGGAGATGCAGCAAGCGACTAGCAAGTATGGTGGCTAACTTATTCGCAAAAGAGAGCGAGAAGAGGAGGCAAAGCATGAGCGAGAAACTAGAGAGCAACCTGCGCAAACATTACTCCAACACCGTGTCCACTTTCCGGACTCCACCGAGAAGAGGCCATCATGGTAACACACTCGGTTGATTCATTTTAATTAAGTTAAGGTTCAAGTTATCTACAACCGGACATTAACAAATTCCCATCTGCCCATAACCGCGGGCACGGCTTTCGAAAGTTCAGTCCCTGCAGGGGAGTCCCAACTTAGCCCATGACAAGCTCTCACGGTCAACGAAGGAATAGACCTCCTCCCGAGACGTTCTGATCAGACTCAGTATCTCGGTTACTCAAGACACTTTGACAGGTTAAAACAAGACCAGCAACACCGCCCAAATGTGCCGACAAATCCTGATAGGAGCTGCACATATCTCTTTCTTAGGGCACACTCAGATGAGACTAGCTACGAGTAAAACCAACCCTCAAGTTTCCCCGAGATGGCCCCGCAGGCAGCACAGTTCGGACCAACACTCAGAGGGAGCACTGGCCCGGGGGGGTTAAAATAAGATGACCCTTGGGCTCCGATAACCCAAGGGAAAAAAGAGGCTAGGTGGCGAATGGTAAAACCAATGTTGGGTATTGCTGGAAAAGCTTTAATTAAGGCGAACTATCAGGGGGTTCCCATTATAACCTAACCGCGTAAGGAACGCAAAATCCGGGAACATAACACCGATATGACGAAAACTAGGGCGGCAAGAGTGGAACAAAACACTAGGCGAGAGGCCGAGCCTTCCACCCTTTACCAAGTATATAGATGCATTAAGATAACCAGATAATATAATGATATCCCAACAAGTAAATAAATGTTCCATCAAGGAACGGCCTTCCAATCTTCACCTGCAACTAACAACGCTATAAGAGGGGCTGAGCAAAGCGGTAACATAGCCAATCAACGGTTTGCTAGGACAATGGTGGGTTAGAGGTTTGACATGGCAATTTGGGAGGCTTCAAAGCAAATGGTAGGCATCGTAGCATTGCCATCGCAAAAGAGCGAGCAGACTAGCATAGCAAAGATAGTAGTGATTTCGAGGGTATGATCATCTTGCCTGCACAGTTGTCAGAGTTGACTGGATCCTCGAAAGCAAACTCAACGGGCTCCTCGTTAGTGAACTCGTCTCCCGGCTCTAACCAAACAAGACAAACAAGCAACAAGGGCACAATCAACCACGTGCAAACTCAAACAACACAATGCAAAGATGATATGCTATGCGGGATGCGATGCGGGATGCAAAATGCAAGATATGACAGGAAATGCATGAACCTGGCCTCAACTTGGAAAACCAAACATGCCACTGGGAAGATGAGATGAAATCGCTTGAAAACGATATAAAGAACGCCGGAATCGGAGTTACGGTTTGGAAATGGCAAGCGATTCAAATATGACACCGGTCTGCGATTTACAGCAAGTAGCCATCTAAATGCAATAAGATGAACATGCTACAGCACCCAAACGTGACAAAAAATACATGGCAGGGATGCACACAAGATGCTTAACAAAAGTCTAGCACTGAGCTACGGACAATTCATCCATTAACAGGTTCAAACAAGCATGGCAAAAATGCATATGGCAAACAGATCTTAGACTTAGTGAAATTAACACTTGTCTGGAATTTCAGATCAGGTAGCACTCTTCGGAGCCACAAAACTACATGTTATAGGACCTGAACATGGCAAAGTAAAGAATGTCATGGAGCTACTCAAAGATCTTAACAAAAGTCCCTTAGTGACCTTGAGCCAAAAGGGATCAGAAAATACAATTGCAAGCATGTGAACATAGCAAAAACATAATCAGTTTTCATACTTAGTGAAAACTGGAGCAAGCTGAAATATAACTCAAGTAGGCATGTTTACGAGCTCGATGCACTCTATAAAGAGCAAGTCATGGCAATACAAGCATACACCCATCAATAAGGCACAAAATTCAAGCTAGACATGGCAAGAACAATAGCATAGCATGCACGGATCAACTACAACATCATCGGCAAAATTGCAAACAAGTTGACAATCTGCCCAGATTCACAAAGTAGCAAAAGTAGAGCTCGATTGACTCAAGCTAGGGTGCTCCATAATTGCAAACAAAGACATGAATGGATAGAGCACTACAATATTAACAAAACATCCTTACTGATCATCCTCAAAAGAGGCACGGATCACTAGGAAACAACATGAACATATGGCATCATGAGATAAACAGCTCCAGGACTTAGTGAAATTACTAAGTCCCTGAAAACAGAATTAGCAAGTGCACCACTTTGCAAGCTTGCACTAGTCACCACACACATCCTAAAAATACATGGGTTGCACCTCTGGAAAGATGACAAAACCCTTAACAAAACACATGTAGAGCATTAGGGCATATCATGCACACATTAATCATGGCAAAAATGACAAAAACCTAAATGGAGTAGCAGATCTGACAATAATCTCAGGTAGCCCTCTTCTAACAGCATTTCGGGTATCAAGATGAACTCAGATGCAAATGATGCAATGGAATGAAATGATGTACTCTCTAAGATAAACATTTTGATATGCTATATGCATGAATAGGAGCTACGGATGCAAAGTTACGGAGCTACGAACATGAGCACTTGAGCTGAAAATTTCGGGACTTAGAAGAATAAAAACACCTCCGGATCTAGGGTTAGACCCGTCACGCGAACCGAGGTTGGATCCGGGCTCGCCGGAGTTCCTGTACGCCGGAGCTCGCCGGAGGAAGGAGGACGCCGGCGAGGTGCTCCCGGGGCTCGCGGAGTGGCGGCCGGAGCGCGGGGCCCAAGGGGCGGCGAGGGGCGCGGCGGCGGAGGCGGTGGGCGAGGCGGCACGGCCGGGCGGGCGAGGCGGCGGGGATGGCGCGGCGATGAGGCGCGGTCTGGCCGGGCGGCGGCGCGGCGGAGGCGACGGAGCTCGGCGGGGAGCAGGGAGGCGCGGGCGGCGGATGGATGGGCCTCAGGGGCCGGTTGCGGGCTTCCCGGGCCCTGGCGGCACGGGGATCTGGGGACCGGGCGCGGGCGAATGAGAGGCTGCCACGTGGCGGCGGTGGCGGCGGGATTTTTCATCTGGCGGCGGGCGGACACGTCCGGCCGCGCGGAGAGGAGGGGGGGTCTAGGTCTAGGGTGGATTTGATCCGGAAATTTCGGGGGAGATGCTATTTTATAGGTAGAGGGAGCTAGGAGAGTCCAAATGGGGTGCCGTTTTCGGCCACGCGATCGTGATCGAACGCTCTAGATGATGGAGCAGAGTTAGGTGGGTTTTGGGCCAAATTAGAGGGGTGTTGGGCTGCAACACACACGAGGCCTTTTCGGTCCCTCGGTTAACCGTTGGAGTATCAAACGAAGTCCAAATGATACGAAACTTGACAGGAGGTCTACGGGTAGTAAACCAAGGCTGCTTGGCAAGTCTCGGTCCAATCCGGAAATGTTTAAACCCCACACACGAAAGAAAGCTAGAAATGACCACTGGAGGAGAACAAAGCGCCGGAATGCAAAACGGACAACGGGGAAAAAGATCGAATTCATGGGACGAACACGTGTGCAAATGCAATGCACATGATGACATGATATGAGATGCATGACAACGACAATAACACAAGGAGACAAAGACCCGAACCCGAGAAAATAAATATAACTTAACGCCGGAAACGGCAAGAGTTGGAGTACAAATAGGGAAAGTTACATCCGGGGTGTTACACCTAACCTCTCTCGTCAGCCCGCGACCCTCCTCGCGCGCGCCCGAAAGCTGTCCCGGACCCGACTCAGGCTGTCGCTACCGTTGTGTCAGGATCATCCCCGAACATCTACAAAACGTCTCGTTTCTTTATTTGGACTCCCCAACCTTTTTATCTCGACCGTCCGATTTAAATCGGAGGGTCCAAATAGCCCATTATCTCATTGCTATATATTTAGCCTACTGTAACATCCCAAATTTTCAATTTGGAATGTTATACATTAGGTCATCATGCATATCATATTTTTCTCGCATTTTCCGATCCTAGAAAATTTCACGCAACTCAAGGACCCTCGGAGAGAGTTGGAAGTTTCATTATTTTCATATTTGGGATCTCTCAAATTTGAAAAGAGGATCATTTGATTTATTTATTTTATCTTCAATTATTTTCCAGTGTCAACAATAAGGAGAGAGGGAATAATATGACTTTCCCAAATTTAGGAAAAAAATGAAGATTTAATAAATAAATCCATTTTGGTTTTTGCCGGAGTTTTATTTGCGTTTTATTTGTCTTAGGGAAAAATGCGTGTTTTTAAAAAAATTGCATTTAGGCCCCGAGTAAAGTTTATTTTGTTCGACTCATTTTTAGGAGTCGGGGAAAGTTTACTTTATTAATTTTGGAGTTCGTTTAGATTTTTTTATTTTTTTTCTCTGCGCGCGAGACCGTTTTAAAAAAAAACTGCAGCGCCCTGGGCCAAAGGCCCAAGCCGCCAAGCCACCGGCCGGCCAAGGCCAAGGCCACCGCGCGCGCACGCACCAGGCGCAAGGCGCCAGGGAGCCGCCATCCTTTGTGGATTCCTAGTAGGATTCATCTACTTTCGTTTTTTTTCTAGATCTTTTCCCTCTTTTGTTTCCTAATCCTAGTCTATTTCTTGTCCCCTACCCCAAGCAAAACCCTCCCCTCCCCAATATAAATACCCAAGCACCCCCCCTCTAAACCATCAAACCAACACCTCTCCTCTCCTCCGCCCCTCACCGCGCCGCCTCACCCACACCACCGCGCCCCACACCCGCGCCGCCGCCGCACCTTGCACACGTCGCCGCCGCCGGAGCCCTCGCTCTTCGAGGTACTAGCCCCGCGCCGCGTCACCTTTTCTTTTCTCGGATCGTTTTCTTCTAATCGTTCCGATTCTTTTCTTCTCTAAACCGTTCCGGTTTTCTAGATCAGTTTTTCGTTCGGTTTTTTTTTTCCGAAACCCTAGATCGGATTCGTTTTCTTTTCCGATTTAGTTGCCTTTGGACCGTTCGCCGGACCGTTCGTCTTAACGAACGTGATCACCTGACCGCCTCGGTTAATGAACGTCTGTTCGTTTAACCGTTCGTCGTTCTCTTTTCTCGTCGGATTTATTCCGCGATTCTTCCGATCGTGATTTCAGATCCGATCTTCTTTCTAGTCTATCTTCTTGCTCGTTTATCGGAATCAGGTGATTCAAGCGCCTGGAGTTTCGCCTCGAAACCGCCGTTCCGTCTAATCAACTTGAACAAGCTTTTGCTACAGTAAAATTTTGACCTAGTTTCCACTTGCTAGAACCGAGTTGTTTTCTTCCGCCGTTTGTTTTTCGTTCTTTCTTTTGCAACCAGGGTTCTTAAGTTGAACTCTCTGGTTAGATCTTTTATTCGAGATTTCCCTGTGCATTAGATGAGTACTTATTGTATGCTTGTTGTTTGTCTGCGTTAGATCACCCGGAGTGCGCCGCTTGTTACTTCGAATCTCTAGGTCACGCGGATCATCAGCAAGGCAAGTAACACTTGATCATATCTCTCCTACTACCCAGTTTTATTGCATTAGATCAAACCCTCAAACACTTGCATTGTTTAGGATCTAAATTAAATTGTGGGATTGGGAAGTAGAATTAAGGTAGTACCTATTACCCGTTACTTATGAAACCTTGGGAGTTACTTCTACGTTTGCTTATTATGCTATGCTATGCTAGTAGACGTGGATTGGGTGAGTGAATATCCATGACAGATGTGAGATTGTTAATTAATGGTTTATCTAAGGTGGCAACCTAAACACACATCTGGGTGGATTGAGGCACCTGGTTTCCATCAGGACTTGCCTGTATTTCTTCGGACCGCCACCCAGGCTCTAAGGGATCATAAGATATTTCAAACTGGAAACTTCCGTGTGCAGCCACAAGCCAATTATGGGCTCTGGCGTAGTTGATTAAGTTGTGCGAACTCTTACGGGTAGGCTAGCTGATGTAGGGGATGTAGGTTGGTACGGTCTACCCACATGTAAGGTGCTAGCGCTTCTGAAAGACTATGTCTCGGTCATCCGTTTCTCAAACACCATGCAGTGCGAGAACCAAGCGGAGGCGATCGAGTCTTGTGGGGAAAAGTGCGCAAGCCTCTGCAGAGTGTATAAACTAATCATGATTAGCCGTGTCCCCGGTTATGGACGTTTTGAGTATCTGGTAATTGAATATCATGTGAATCTCAACATGTTACCTCTAATAAAAGCTATTGGGTTTTAATGAGTACTTTTAATTGGGATTGAGGATGCTGTCAACCATTCTCAATGTTTAACAACCACCATGATAGTTAAACAAAATTATTCCTTTGATGTAGGGAAAAATTGGCTTTTCGCAAAACTGTAACCATAGAGCCTTACCACCAGCCAAATATGCATGTAGTATAGGCTTATTGTTTCATTACTCTCTATGTGTTACATTGCCAGCATATTCCATGTGCTGACCCGTTTTCGGGCTGCAACTTTCATGTTGCAGACTTTTCAGACGACGAGTAATGAATTTAGGTCGTGGTTCTATACTCAGTGATGCCGATGGAGTTGATGGACTCACTTATCTTCCAAGCCTTCCGCTGTTATCGTTATTAGATGGCCTTAAGCCATATTTATTGTAATAAGTCCTCTTCTGGACAATCGATGTAATAAGTGTGTGATTGCTACTCTGCTATAAATCCTTCGAAGTACTGTGTGGTGTCAGCATTACTGATCCAGGGATGACACCTGAGCACAGAGACTTGATCCATTCGGGTATGGTCGCTACAGAGATGGTATCAGAGCACACGCTGACTGTAGGACACGACCACTAAGTTAAAGCCATAGATCACTACTCTCCTCTCATTTTCTAACTCCTCATCTATTCTACTCTTTAGGATGAAGGACGCGAAGATCAAGTACACCCAACCGGATGAAGGCACACCATTTGGATTTTCACTTGAAGGAAGTTACCAAGTACCTGAACATTGGACTACCAAGTTTCACCGGGACTTTCAACGCCACTCTGCCTGAAGAGGAGCGTTGGAAGATTCACGCTCACGTTCCGGGAAGAACATTCGCGCCAATCGCGAAGCCCATAGATAGTGTTTTCAGTACACCAACTTGGAGTCTGGGAAAGAGCATGGCAGCTCATATCACCATGGGACGCATTGGAGAAGTTTATCAAGAAGACCTCAAGGACACCATCTACCAGATTTGCGGACGCCGAGACGACAAATGGGACATAGTCAGCCCCAAGAAGGATAGATCCATTGCAGCTTTTATCCAGGAGTTAAACCAGCACATTCGACGCCATGAGAACCAGATGTGCAATGATATGGTAGAGTTGAAGAATGCGAAGGCAAGGATCATCGAGCTAGAAGGAGAACTAAAGTCTACACGCAAGGACTACATGGATGAGATCGTAGCTCTAGCAAGGCACAATTGCGATCTTAAGCAGGAGATCGAAGAACTCAAGAAGAAGTTAGCATCCCAGGAGGACGACAAGTACGTCGCATGTCCAGACAACTACATCATCCTCGATGACACCGATTCGGATCCAAGTGAACCCGACTTCGAAGACGAAGCTGGAGCGGACATCATGGAATCTTCCACCGGTTCAAATTTCTAGATGACCACCACATATTAGTAGTATTTCCCCCATGTAAACATTATAGTACACGCACTTGCGATAGTTAGATCGTTGTAAGCCTTGTTTGATTGAATGGAGTGATTTTGTGTGCATTTGCTCATGTGCATTTGGGTAGTGATTCCCCTTAGACCTCATTCTATTCTAAATTTCTCTTCTTTTCTAAACCCATCAGATGCCTCCGAGACGTGACCCTGGATTCGTTTTCCCGCCAGAGATCACCCAACTGATCCAGCAGCAGAACACCCTGATTCAAACATTGGTGCAGAACCAGGGCAACAACAACAACAACCCACCCCCACCACCTGCGGATCATTTGACTCGTTTCCTTAGACTAAATCCGCCGGTGTACTCCAGTAGCACCGAGCCGATTGTAGCAGATGATTGGCTCCACAAGATAGGAAGGGAGTTGACCACTGCAGGATGCACAGATGGAGAAAGAGTGAAGTTTGCAGCACATCAGCTTGAAGGACCCGCGGCCACATGGTGGGAGAATTTCACAGTCACTTACCCGGTAGACACTGTCACATGGGATCAATTTCAGCAAGCTTTTCGCACTGCCCATGTCTCAGCAGGAGCCATGGCCATGAAGAAGCGTGAGTTTCGCAACTTACGCCAAGGAGGAAGGACTGTTGGCCAGTACGTGGATGACTTTAGCAAATTAGCACGTTACGCCCCAGATGACATTGCTACAGATGCGGCTAAACAGGAGAAGTTTCTAGAAGGACTGAATGATGAGTTCAGCATGCCGTTGATGGTAGCAAGTTTCAATAACTACCAGGAGTTAGTAGACCGAGCCCTTATGATTGAAGGAAAGCAGCAGCAAATTGAGAACCGCAAGCGAAAGTATGGACAAGGGAAGTATAACTCTGGAGCTCAGCAGAAGACTCGTTATACCCCTAAATCAGGAATTCAGTTTCAGCATACCCATGGAGGAGGTAATTCGCACAACCATAATGGCACTAAGAATGGGAACGGGAATGGAGGAAGCAACGGACAGAATCGCACCAACCCGTCAACACCATCCAAGGCAGACTTGAGTCACATTACTTGCTTTAAGTGCCGCAAGACGGGGCATTATGCAAATGACTGTCCAGAAG
This sequence comes from Triticum aestivum, assembly GCF_018294505.1. Taxonomy (NCBI): domain Eukaryota; kingdom Viridiplantae; phylum Streptophyta; class Magnoliopsida; order Poales; family Poaceae; genus Triticum; species Triticum aestivum. The sequence continues at coordinate 253,397,467 of NC_057809.1, read as the reverse complement.
GCCAGAATGGAAATGGCAATGGAAGCTCTGGAAAGAAGCCCAACCCTTTCAACAGGGGACAGGTGAACCACATTGATGTGAAGGAGATTGAAGATCAGCCCGATGCAGTAATCGGTAAGTTTTTGGTTAAGTCATTTACTGCAGTTGTTCTTTTCGATACTGGTGCATCACATTCATACATATCAAGGGAATTTGTGGATAAGTATGAGTTACCGACCCAAGCCCTTAGGTCACCCATGCTAGTAACCTCACCCGGAGCAGAGTACATGGCTAGTAAATGGTGTGATCGACTGCCACTAAGGATTGGACACTATGTTTTCCCCTCAGACCTAATAGTACTGGAATCCCAAGGATTTGATGTGATATTAGGAATGGATTGGTTATCAAAGTATGGAGGAAACATTGATTGCTCCACTAGATCAATTTTGCTCACCACACCAGAAGGAAGAAGGATTAAGTATGTATCACGGCACGAGCCGAGGAGAGCACAAGTAAATTGCTTATCAGGAGTGGTGCAGGAAGAAGTACCAGTGGTGAAGGATTTTCCTGATGTATTTCCGGAAGAGTTGCCAGGCATGCCACCGGATAGAGACATTGAGTTTTTGATTGAACTATTGCCAGGAACAGGCCCGATATCGAAACGACCATACAGGATGCCAGCACAAGATTTGACAGAAATCAAGAAGCAGATTAAGGAGCTATTAGATAAAGGTTATATGCGCCCAAGCTCTTCACCTTGGGGATCACCCGTTTTGTTAGTGGAGAAGAAGGATGGATCTTTGAGAATGGTTGTTGATTATCGTGAATTGAATGCGGTAACAATCAAGAACAAGTACCCATTACCAATGATAAATGATCTGTTTGATCGTTTGCAAGGAGCCAAAGTGTTTTCCAAGATCGACTTGCGATCAGGGTACCATCAGTTGAAGATTCGGGAGCAAGACATACCCAAGACTGCATTTACCACGAGATATGGACTATACGAGTATACCGTTATGTCATTTGGACTGACTAACGCACCAGCTTATTTCATGAACCTGATGAACAAAGTGTTTATGGAGTTTTTGGATAAGTTCGTCGTAGTGTTCATTGATGACATCCTAGTTTATTCAAAGAATGAAGAGGAGCATAAGGAACATTTGCGTTTGGTTTTGGAGAAATTAAGGGAACATCAGTTATACGCCAAGTTCAGCAAATGTGAGTTTTGGCTAAAGGAAGTTGGATTTCTCGGACATGTTATATCCGGATAAGGAATAGCAGTTGACCCCACAAAGGTTGAGACCGTAACTAATTGGGAAGCACCAACGACAGTTGGAGAGATTCGGAGTTTTCTTGGACTCGCAGGATACTACCGAAGATTCATTGAGAATTTCTCAAGGATTGCTAAGCCTATGACTGAGTTGTTGAAAAAGGATAACAAATTCATATGGACTGAGGACTGTGAGGCAAGTTTTCAGGAGTTGAAGAAAAGATTGGTTACCTCACCAGTTTTGATATTGCCAGATCAGACTAAGGATTACGAGGTGTATTGCGACGCTTCACGTCGAGGACTTGGAGCAGTGCTTATGCAGGAAGGAAGAGTTGTTTCGTATGCTTCACGACAACTTAAGCCCCATGAGTTGAATTATGCCACTCATGATTTGGAGTTAGCAGCCGTTGTGCATGCCCTGAAGACGTGGAGACATTTTCTCATTGGAAATCATTGTGAAGTATATACGGATCACAAGAGTCTGAAGTACATCTTCACACAGAAGGAATTGAATCTCAGACAAAGGAGATGGTTAGAACTTATCAAGGATTATGATATGAGATTGCATTATCACCCCGGAAAGGCTAATGTCGTAGCAGACGCATTGAGCCGTAAGAGCCACGTCAATACCCTAATGATGGGAGGAATACCCAATGAGTTAGCCGAGGACCTTCGAGAGCTATGTTTGGAAATAGTTCCGAGAGGCTATGTAGCAACATTGGAGATTCAGTCGACACTGATGGACAAAATCAGAGAAGCCCAAAAGGCAGATAAGGAAGTTGCCTCTATAAAGGAGAAAATGGGCAAAGGAAAGGCTAAAGGATTTCGTGAGGATGAACACGATACCCTATGGTTTGAAGACTGTGTTTATGTGCCCAATAACCCAGAAATCAGGAAGTTGATTTTACAAGAAGCCCATGATTCACCCTATTTGATTCACCCAGGAAATACCAAGATGTATTTGGATTTGAAGAACACTTTCTGGTGGACCGGAATGAAGAAGGATATTGCGGAGTATGTAGCAATTTGCGATGTATGTCAGAGAGTAAAGGCAGAACATCAGAAGCCAGCAGGATTGTTACAACCGTTGCCGATACCCGAATGGAAGTGGGATAAACTAGGCATGGATTTCATCACAGGTTTGCCAAAGACCCGTTCAGGATATGACTCGATTTGGGTTATAGTCGACCGTTTAACAAAGGTAGCTCATTTCATTCCAGTCAAGACTACCTATAGCAGTGCTAAGTTGGCAAAGATATACATGACCAGAATTGTGTGTTTACACGGAGTTCCGAGGAGCATCGTATCAGATAGAGGAACCCAGTTTACCTCGAAATTTTGGAACCAGTTGCACGAGACATTGGGAACTAGATTGGAATTCAGTACAGCTTTCCACCCACAGACCGATGGACAGACTGAGAGAGTCAATCAGATTTTGGAAGATATGCTGAGAGCTTGTGCACTAGATTATGGATCAAGCTGGGACGAAAACTTACCGTATGCGGAGTTTTCTTATAACAATAGTTACCAAACCAGTTTGAAGATGGCCCCTTTCGAAGCTTTATACGGAAGGAGGTGCAGGACACCGTTATCATGGGACGAAGTTGGAGACCGTCAATTCTTTGGACCAGATTTGATTAAGGAGTCTGAACAGAAGGTTAAGTTGATTCGAGACAGGCTCAAGGTAGCCCAGTCCAGACAGAAGAGCTATGCCGATTCAAAGCGCAAAGCGATTGAGTATGAAGTTGGAGACAGAGTATATCTCAGAGTATCCCCGCTTCGAGGAGTTAAGCGTTTTGGAGTTAAAGGAAAGTTAGCACCCCGTTTCGTTGGACCGTATAAGATTCTGCAACGTATGGGAGAAGTTGCTTATAAGTTGGAATTGCCAGAAGGACTGTCAGGAGTTCATGATGTATTCCATGTTTCTCAGTTGAAGAAATGCCACCCAGAGATAGCAGAGGTACCGTTAAGAGACACAGTGCCACTGGAAGCAATTCAGTTGAAGGATGACTTGACATATGAGGAAAAACCTGTTAAGATTCTCGATTATGCCAGCAGAGTTACCCGCAGCAAAGTTATCAAGTTTTGTAAAGTTCAGTGGAGCCACCACACTGAGGATGAAGCCACCTGGGAAAGAGAGGAAGTTTTGCTCAAGGACCACCCTCACCTATTTTCTAGCCAACCCGAATCTCGAGGGCGAGATTCATCTTAAGGGGGTAGGTTTGTAACATCCCAAATTTTCAATTTGGAATGTTATACATTAGGTCATCATGCATATCATATTTTTCTCGCATTTTCCGATCCTAGAAAATTTCACGCAACTCAAGGACCCTCGGAGAGAGTTGGAAGTTTCATTATTTTCATATTTGGGATTTCTCAAATTTTGAAAATAGGATCATTTGGATTTATTTAATTATCTTCATAAAGTTTTTCCTATAAAAATTTTGAGAGAGGGAATAATATGACTTTCCCAAATTTAGGAAAAATGAAGATTTAATAAATAAATCCATTTTGGTTTTTGCCGGAGTTTTATTTGCGTTTTATTTGCCTTAGGGAAAAATGCGTGTTTTTAAAAAAATTGCATTTAGGCCCCGAGTAAAGTTCATTTTGTTCGACTCATTTTTAGGAGTCGGGGAAAGTTTACTGTATTAATTTTGGAGTTCGTTTAGATTTTTTTTATTTTGTCTCTCTGCGCGCGAGACCGTTTTAAAAAAAAAAAACTGCAACGCCTTGGGCCAAAGGCCCAAGCTGCTAGCCGCCGGCCGGCCAAGGCCACCGCGCGCGCACGCACCAAGGGGGCCAGGGAGCCACTCCTTTTTCCTTGTCCTAGTAGGACTCTTTTCCTACTTCGTTTATTCCGTATCTAATCCTAGATCTTTTCCTAATCCTAATCTATTTCTTGTCCCCTACCCCAAGCCAAACCCTCCCCTCCCCAATATAAATACCCAAGCACCCCCCCCCTCTAAACCATCAAACCAACCCCTCTCCTCTCCTCCGCCCCTCACAGCGCCACCCCCCACACCCGCCGCCGCCTTACGCCGCCGCCGGAGCCCCTCGCTCTTCGAGGTACTAGCCCCGCGCCGCGTCACCTTTTCTTTTCTCGGATCGTTTTCTTCTAATCGTTCCGATTCTTTTCTTCTCTAAACCGTTCCGGTTTTCTAGATCGGTTTTTCGTTCGGTTTTCTTCTCCGAAACCCTAGATCGGATTTGTTTTCTTTTCCGATTTAGTTGCCTTTGGACCGTTCGCCGGACCGTTCGTCTTAACGAACGTGATCACCTGATCGCCTTGGTTAATGAACGTCTGTTCGTTTAACCGTTCGTCGTTCTCTTTTCTCGTCAGATTTATTCCGCGATTCTTCCGATCGTGATTTCAGATCCGATCTTCTTTCTAGTCTATCTTCTTGCTCGTTTATCGGAATCAGGTGATTCAAGCGCCTGGAGTTTCGCCTCGAAACCGCCGTTCCGTCTAATCAACTTGAACAAGCTTTTGCTACAGTAAAATTTTGACCTAGTTTCCACTTGCTAGAACCGAGTTGTTTTCTTCCGCCGTTTGTTTTTCGTTCTTTCTTTTGCAACCAGGGTTCTTAAGTTGAACTCTCTGGTTAGATCTTTTATTCGAGATTTCCCTGTGCATTAGATGAGTACTTATTGTATGCTTGTTGTTTGTCTGCGTTAGATCACCCGGAGTGCGCCGCTTGTTACTTCGAAACCCTAGGACTCGCGGATCATCAGCAAGGCAAGTAACACTTGATCATATTTTTTCTACAACCCATGTTTTATTGCATTAGATCAATCCTCTCACATTGCATGATTAGGATCTAATTAAATTGTGGGATGGGAAGTAGATGAGGTAGTACCTATTACCTGTTACTTATGAAACCTTTGGGAGTTACTCTACGTTTGCTTATATTGCCATGCTATGCTAGTAGACGTGGATTGGGTGAGTGATATCCATGACAGATGTGAGATTGATAATTTTAATGGTTTATCTAAGGTGGCAACTTAAACACACATCTGGGTGGATTGAGGCACCTGATGTCTATCAGGACTTGCCTGTTTTTTTTTCGGACCGCCACCCAGGCTCAAAGGGATCATAAGATCTTTCATGCTAGAAACTTCCGTGTGCAGCCACATGCTACTATGGGCTCTAGCATAGTTGACTAAGTTGTGCGAACTCTTACGGGGTGGACTAGCAGATGTAGGGGATGTAGGTGTACCGGTCTACCCCACATGTAAGGTGCTAGTGCTTCTGAAAGACTATGTCTCGGTCATCCGTTTCTCAAACACCATGTAGTGCGAGAAAACAAACGGAGGAGATCGAGTCATGTGGGAAAAGTGCGCAAACCTCTGCAGAGTAACAAACTAATCATGATTAGCCGTGTCCCCGGTTATGGACAACTTGAGTATCTAGTACTTGAATATCATTGTGAATCTCAACATGTTACCTCTAATAAAAGCTATTGGGTTTTAATGAGTACTTTTAATTGGGATTGAGGATGCTGTCAACCATTCTCAATGTTTAACAACCACCATGATAGTTAAACAAAATTATTCCTTTGATGTAGGGAAAAATTGGCTTTTCGCAAAACTGTAACCATAGAGCCTTACCACCAGCCAAATATGCATGTAATATAGGCTTGTTGTTTCATTACTCTCTATGTGTTACTTTGCCAGCATATTCCATGTGCTGACCCGTTTTCGGGCTGCAACGTTAATGTTGCAGACTTTTCAGACGACGATTGAGGTGCGTTTAGGTCGTGGTTCTATACTCAGTGATGCCGATGGAGTTGATGGACTCACTTATCTTCCAAGCCTTCCGCTGTTATCGTTATTAGATGGCCTTAAGCCATATTTATTGTATAAGTTCTTTTTGAGCCATCGATGTAATAAGAGTGTGATTGCAACTCTGCTATAAATCCTCGATGTACTGTGTGGTGTCAGCATTACTGATCCAGGGATGACATCGTAGCACAGTAGACGTGATCCATTCGGGTCAGGTCGCTACACCGACCTAACCCTAAAACCTAGCCGTCCCATCCATCCTTTCCTGCAGCCACCGCCGCCACTCTCTCGCTTCCCCTCGGGATCTCCTCCCGATCCAATCTCCGAGCCGACCATATCCCTCTTTTTCAGCGCCGAGCCAACTCAATCTCTTCGATCCATCCATCCATCGATCCGGCCAGCCGCCCCTGGTCTCCCTCGCCTTCCATGCCCGTCCAATCAGCAGGCCCGCTACCGCCATGTTCTGCCCGGAGCTTCGCGTCGCCGGAGTCCCGCACAAGGCGCCAAGTTCCTGCCGCCGCCGGCAACAACAGCACGCAAACAACCAGGCTGACCTCTTCCTTCCTTCCCCCCATGACCCTCTTCTTCTCTCAAGCCTTGTCCTCTATGAAACTGCTGCGCCACCATTTTCTTCAGGTACTAGCTCCGCCTGACGCCATGGCCGACGGCCTCCTCAAGTCTGGTCCGCCCCGCTTCGAGCCTCCTCTGCTTCGCGCCTCCCCGAGAGGCAGGGGCTCGTCCCCGAGCTCGACCTCGCCCTCTGCCTGGCCAAATTCCGCTGCGCCAAGCCTGCTTCCTCTCCAGCATTGCGCCCATCGCTGCAGGCCCCTCGCTGCGCCGATTCTCCTCTGCAACGAACAATAGCACCCTCGCCGAAGCCGCCGCCCCATTTCTGCCGCCGTCTGCCCGCTCCTCGCTGGAGTGCCTTGCAGCGTCTCGCCATCCCCGACGCCGGTCCTCGTCTGCAGCACCTCGGCGCCGCGCGCCCATGCCTTCCTCCAACCAGCACCTACCCCCTCGTCCGTGACCGCGACCGTCGTCGGCGACCAGCAGCTCGCCGGAGCCAACAGGACTCCTCCCCGCCACCCAAGTCCCTCGCCGGAGGTCGCCTGTGTCGCCCGCCGAGTCCCCTGCTTCGCCCCTTCTCTGAACCTGCCTCGCTCTCGCTCTCTGTCGAACGAGATGGGCAGCACCGAACCTGCTCCCTGTCGTACGCACGTGGGCCAGTGTCGCGCAAGGCCCGGTTGCGCCAGATCTGGCCTGCCTGGCCTCCCCCCTCTCTAGCTGGGCTAAAGCCCATGGTGAGCTACCCAAAGCCCAGCGCCCAGCGTTTTCAGTCTGCATAGGTTTTTTTCCTTAGCTGAGATTTTATCAATTTCCAGGGAATTGCACTTTTGCAGATCAGCACCTAAACTTCATGCATTTCATTACTCACAAACGGTGCATCACATGTAAAAACTTAATATATGAAACTTGCTTAGAATTTCATCTAGGTTAATAATATCCAACTTTCATCTATGTTTAAAATGCTTAAATTGTTGTTTGTTTAAATTTGCCCCTATGCCATGTTAAAATGATTTAATTCATAACTAAATAACCGTAGCTCGGATTTAAATAATCTTTATATGTAGATGGGGTAGAAAATTGCCTAGTTTAACATGGTGGCATCACTTTGCATGTTTAACAACTATAAAATATGGTTTAGGGAAGAACAGTACCAAAACTTAATATATGCATATGGGGATTTACCGGAATTGTTGTTCGTTGCTTCCGGCCTCATTTAAACTTGACTAGATAGGTAGTTTTACTTGGCTTCACCTCTTGCCATGTTAATCAACATTTAATCTTGTTGGGTACATAAACGAGATCGAACTAAATAAGTCACGTGGTGTTTCATCAATATGCAATGGAGTTGCATATTGAGCTCCACTTAATTTGTAGGGTTGTTTGTGCATTTTGCCATGCCATGCCTCATTAAACCGGACATGCATCATAATTGTTTGTGCATCATGCCATGTTTATGTGATGGTTGTTTACTATGTTGTTTGCTCCTTTCCGATGTTGCTTCTTCGGGTTGGTTCCGATAACGTCGTGTTATGAGGATTCATTTGACTATGTCCGTTTATCTTCTTCATGGACTCGTTCTTCTTCCTTTCGGGATTTCAGGCAAGATGACCATACCCTCGAAATCACTTCTATCTTTGCTTGCTAGTTGCTCGCTCTTTTGCTATGCCTATGCTATGATACCTACCACTTGCTTATCATGCCTCCCATCTTGCCATGCCAAACCTCTAACCCACCTTGCCCTAGCAAACCGTTGTTTGGCTATGTTACCTCTTTGCCCAGCCCCTCTTATAGCGTTGTTAGTTGTAGGTGAAGATTGGAGCTTGTTCCATGTTTGGAACATGGTTATTTTGTTGGGATATCACAATATCTCTTATTTAATTAATGCATCTATACACTTGGTAAAGGGTGGAAGGCTCAGCCTTATGCCTGGTGTTTTGTTCCACTCTTGCCGCCCTAGTTTCCGTCATATCGGTGTTATGTTCCCAGATTTTGCGTTCCTTACACGGTTGGGTTATAATGGGAACCACTTGACAGTTCGCCTTGAATAAAACTCCTCCAGTAATACCCAACATTGGTTTTACCATTCGCCACCTAGCCTCTTTTCCCTTGGGAGTCACGCTCCTGAGGGTCATCATTATTTTAACCCTCCCCGGGCCAGTGCTCCTCTGAGTGTTGGTCCAAACTAGAGCCATGTGCAGCGCCCCCTCGGGGAAACTCGAGGTTTGGTTTTAGTTGTACGGAGCGCTCATCTGAGTGTGCCCTGAGAACGAGATATGTGCAACTCCTATCAGGATTTGTCGGCACATTCGAGCAGTGTTGCTGGACTTGTTTTACCATTGTCGAGGATGTCTTGTAACCGGGATGCCGAGTCTGATCGAATTGTCTTGGGAGAAGGAATATCCTTCGTTGACCGTGAGAGCTTGTGATGGGCTAAGTTGGAACACCCCTGCAGGGATTGAACTTTCGAAAGTCGTGCCCGCGGTTATGGGCAGATGGGAATTTGTTAATGTCCGATTGTAGAAAACCTGAAGTTGATCTTAATTAAAATACATCCACCGCGTGTGTAACCGTGATGGTCTCTTTCCGACGGAGTCCGGGAAGTGAACACGGTGTTGGAGTTATGCTTGACGTAGGTTGTTCTAGGATCACTTCTTAATTATAGTTGTTCGACCGTGCCTTTGCCTTCTCTTCTCGCTCTCATTTGCGTATGTTAGCCACCATATATGCTAGTCGCTTGCTGCAGCTCCACCTCATACATTTTACCTTACCTATAAGCTTAAATAGTCTTGATCACGAGGGTGTGAGATTGCTGAGTCCCCGTGACTCACAGATACTTCCAAAACCAGTTTGCAGGTGCCGATGAAACCGTGCAGGTGACGCAACCGAGCTTAAGGAGGAGCTAGTTGAAGATCGTGTTCGCTATGTTGTTCCGTTTACAGTTGATTAGTAGTGGAGCCCAGTTGGGACGACCAAGGATCTGTGTAGCATTTGGGATAGTCTTCTTTTATTTTGGTTCCGTAGTCGGACCTTGAGTGTATTTGGATGAATGTAATGCTTTATTCATGTATTGTGTGAAGTGGCGATTGTAAGCCAACTATGTATCTCTTTCCCTTATGTATTACATGGGTTGTGTGAAGATTACGTCACTTGCGACATTGCTTTCAATGCGGTTATGCCTCTAAGTCGTGCTTCGACACGTGGGAGATATAGCCGCATCGAGGGCGTTACAATGAAGATAATCTCCCCCTCTCGTAATTATGCATCTCCATGGATAGATCTTGCGTGTGTGTAGAAATTTTTTGCTTTCGATGCAACATTTCCCAATAGTGGCATCCGAGCCAGGTCTATTCGTAGAAGATATGCACGAGTAGAACACAAAGAGTTGTGGGCGGTGATAGTCATGCTGCTTACCACCAACGTCTTATTTTGACTCAGCGGTATTGTGGGATGAAGCAGCCCAGACCAACGTTACATGTCCACGCACATGAGACCGGTTCCACCGACAGACATGCAACTAGTTTTGCATAAAGGTGGCTGGCGGGTGTGTTGGGGAATGTAGTGATTTCAAAAAAAAATCCTATGCACACGCAAGATCATGGTGATGCATAGCAACGAGAGGGGAGAGTATCGTCCACGTACCCTCGTAGACCGTAAGAGGAAGCGTTATGAGAACACGGTTGATGTAGTCAAACGTCTTCACGATCCGACCGATCCAAGTACCGAACGCACGGCACCTCCGAGTTCAGCACATGTTCAGCTCGATGACGTCCCACAAACTCCGATCCAGCAGAGCTTCACGGGAGTGTTCCGTCAGCACGACGGCGTGATGACGGTGATGATATTGCTACCAACGCAGGGCTTCGCCTAAGCACCGCTATGATATGATCGAGGTGGATTATGGTGGAGGGGGGCACCGCACACGGCTTGGAACAATCAACTTGTGTGTCTTTGGGTGCCCCCCGCCCCCGTATATAAAGGAGCAAGGGGGAGGCCGGCCAGCCTTGGTGCGCCCCAAGGAGAGGAGGAATCATCTTCCTACTAGGAAGAGGATTCATCCTTTCCTAGTCCAACTAGGAAAAGGGAAGGGGGAAGGAAAGAGAGGGAGAGGGACAGAGGGGTTGCGCCCCCCTCCCCTAGTCCAATTCGGACTCCCCATGGTAGGAGGCGCGCCACCTCCTGGGCTGCAGCCCTCTCTCTTCCCTCAGGACCACTAAGGCCCAATACTTCCGCGGGGGGTTCCGGTAACCCCTCCGGCACTCCGGTTTTCTCCGAAATCATCCGGAACACTTTCGGTGTCCGAATATAGCTGTCCAATATATCAATCTTTATGTATCGACCATTTCGAGACTCCTCGTCATGTCCTTGATCACATCCGGTACTCCGAACTACCTTAGGTACATAAAAACACATAAACTCATGATACCGATCGTCACCGAACTTTAAGCGTGTGGACCCTACGGGTTCGAGAACTATGTAGACATGACCGAGACTCGTCTCCGGTCAATAACCAATAGCGGAACCTGGATGCTCATATTGTCTCCTACATATTCTACGAAGATCTTTATCAGTCAAAACGCATAACAACATATGTTGTTCCCTTTATCATCGGTATGTTACTTGCCCGAGATTCGATCATCGGTATCTCAATACATAGTTCAATCTCGTTACCGGCAAGTCTCTTTACTCGTTTACGTAATGCATCATCCCGCAACTAACTCATTAGTTGCATTTCTTGCAAGGCTTATAGTGATGTGCATTACCGAGAGGGCCCAGAGATACCTCTCCGACAATCGGAGTGACAAATCCTAATCTTGATACATGCCAACTCAACAAGTACCATCAGAGACACATGTAGAGCACCTTTATAATCACCCGGTTACGTTGTGATGTTTGGTAGAACACAAAGTGTTCCTCCGGTAATCGGGAGTTGCATAATCTCATAGTCATAGGAACATGTATAAGTCATGAAGAAAGCAATAGCAGTAAACTAAAACGATCAAGTGCTAAGCTAACAGAATGGGTCAAGTCAATCACATCATTCTCCTAATGATGTCATCCCGTTTATCAAATGACAACTCATGTCTATGGTTAGGAAACATAACCATCTTTGATCAATGAGCTAGTAAAGTAGAGGCATACTAGTGACACTTTGTTTGTCTATGTATTCACACATGTATTATGTTTCCGGTTAATACAATTCCAGCATGAATAATAAACATTTATCATGAAATAAGGAAATCAATGATAGATTTATTATTGCCTCTAGGGCATATTTCCTTCAGTCTCCCACTTGCACTAGAGTTAATAATCTAGATTACACAGTAATGATTCTAACACCCATGGAGCCTTGGTGTTGATCATGTTTTGCTCGTGAGAGAGGCTTAGTCAACGGGTCTGCAACATTCAGATCCGTATGTATCTTGCAAATCTCTAGGTCTCCCACCTGGACTTGATCACAGATGGAATTGAAGCATCTCTTGATGTGTTTGGTTCTCTTGTGAAATCTAGATTCCTTTGCCAAGGCAATTGCACCATTATTGTCACAAAATATTTTCATTGGACCCGATGCACTAGGTATGACACCTAAATCGGATATGAACTCCTTCATCCAGACTCCTTCATTTGCTTCTTCCGAAGCAGCTATGTACTCTGCTTCACACGTAGATCCCGCCACGACGCTTTGTTTAGAACTGCTCGAACTGACAGCTCCACCGTTCAATATAAACACGTATCCGGTTTGCGATTTAGAATCGTCCAGATCAGTGTCAAAGCTTGCATCGACATAACCATTTACGACGAGCTCTTTGTCACCTCCATAAACGAGAAACATATCCTTAGTCCTTCTCAGGTATTTCAGGATGTTCTTGACCGCTGTCCAGTGATCCACTCCTAGATTACTTTGGTACCTCCCTGCTAAACTAATAGCAAGGCACACATCAGGTCTGGTACACAGCATTGCATACATGATAGAGCCTATGACTGAAGCATAGGAACACTTTTCATTTTCTCTCTATCTTCTGCAGTGGTCGGGCATTGAGTCTTACTCAACTTCATACCTTGTAACACAAGCAAGAACCCTTTCTTAGTTTGATCCATTTTGAACTTCTTCAAAACTTTATCAAGGTATGTGCTTTGTGAAAGTCCAATTAAGCGTCTTGATCTATCTCTATAGATCTTGATGCCCAATATATAAGCAGCTTCACCAAGGTCTTTCATTGAAAAACTCTTATTCAAGTATCCTTTTATGCTATCCAGAAATTCTATATCATTTCCAATCAACAATATGTCATCCACATATAATATTAGAAATGCTACAGAGCTCCCACCCACTTTCTTGTAAATACAGGCTTCTCCAAAAGTCTATATAAAACCATATGCTTTGATCACACTATCAAAACATTTATTCCAACTCCGTGAGACTTGCACCAGTCCATAAATGGATCGTTGGAGCTTGCATACTTTGTTAGCATCTTTTGGATCGATAAAACCTTCAGGTTGCATCATATACAACTCTTCTTCCAGAAATCCATTCAGGAATGCAGTCTTCACATCCATTTGCCAAATTTCATAATCATAAACTGTGGCAATTTCTAACATGATTCGGACGGACTTAAGCATCGCTATGGGTGAGAAGGTCTTATCGTAGTCAACTCCTTGAACTTGTCGAAAAACTTTTGCAACAAGTCGAGCTTTGTAGATAGTAATGTTACCGTCAGCGTTAGTCTTCTTATTGAAGATCCATTTATACTCGATGGCTTGCCGATCATCGGACAAGTCAACCAAAGTCCACACTTTGTTCTCATACATGGATCCCATCTCAGATTTCATGGCCTCAAGCCATTTTTGCGGAATCGGGGCTCGTCATCACTTCCTCATAATTTGTAGGTTCGTCATGGTCAAGTAACATGACCTCCAGAACAAGATTACCGTACCACTCTGGTGCGGATCTTACTCTGGTTGACCTACGAGGTTTGGTAGTAACTTGATCTGAAGTTTCATGATCATCATCATTGGCTTCTTCATTAATTGATGTAGGTGTCACAGGAACCGGTTTCTGTGATGAACTACTTTCCAATAAGGGAGCAGGTACAGTTACCTCATCAAGTTCTAGTTTCCTTCCACTCACTTCTTTCGAGAGAAACTCCCTCTCTAGAAAGGATCCATTCTTAGCAACAAATGTCTTGCCTTCGGATCTGTGATAGAAGGTGTACCCAACAGTCTCCTTTGGGTCTCCTATGAAGACACATTTCTCCGATTTGGGTTCGAGCTTATCAGGTTGAAGCTTTTTCACATAAGTATCGCATCCCCAAACTTTAAGAAACGACAACTTTGGTTTCTTGTCAAACCATAGTTCATAAGGCGTCGTCTCAACGGATTTAGATGGTGCCCTATTTAACATGAATGCAGCTGTCTCTAAAGCGTAACCCCAAAACGATAGCAGTAAATCAGTAAGAGACATCATAGATCACACCATATCTAGTAAAGTACGATTATGACGTTCGGACACACCATTACGCTGTGGTTTTCCGGGTGGCGTGAGTTGCGAAACTATTCCGCATTGTTTTAAATGAAGACCAAACTCGTCACTCAAATATTCACCTCCACGATCAGATCGTAGAAACTAGATTTTTTTTTTGTTACAATGATTTTCCACTTCACTCTGAAATTCTTTGAACTTTTCAAATGTTTTAGACTTATGTTTCATCAAGTAGATATACCTATATCTGCTCAAATCATCTGTGAAGGTGGGAAAATAATGATACCCGCCGCGAGCCTCAACATTCATCGGACCACATACATCAGTATGTATGATTTTCAACAAATCTGTTGCTCGCTCCATAGTTCCGGAGAACGGCGTTTTAGTCATCTTGCCCATGAGGCATGGTTCGCAAGTACCAAGTGATTCATAATCAAGTGATTCCAAAAGTCCATCAAAATGGAGTTTCTTCATGCTTTACACCAATATGACCTAAACGGTAGTGCCACAAATAAGTTGCACTATCATTATCAACTCTGCATCTTTTGGCTTCAACATTATGAATACTAGTAGACTGCCCGTGCGTTGCCACGGGCATTTAAAATATTTTACTTGAGTTATATATAAGCATAATGCATGTTAAATTACACATGTATAGAAAAGAACCACCCTCTGATGACAGCACCACCTGCAGTCAGCCGCGATGCGGCATGCCGCCTCACCGTCAGGCATCTCCCTTGCCCCTGCCCCTACCCTTCTCTAGAGTTGATGACCCTCCGCACGGCATGATTCCTAAGACCACATATTGTATTGCCAATTTTGACATAAAAGAAATAGCTAACATAGAAAAACACCTCCATACTGTCTAAATCAAGAATGTCAAATCTTTTGTCCACAGCCTACACTTTGTTTGAATATCGACATGGTATAAGAACCCTAAAAACCATGATATAAGATAATGTAGTAGAGTGACTCTTTTCACATCAAGATGATCGTAATTTTCTGGATCCTTAGCACGCCTATGTGAAAACTGAAGCGTATGAGAGATGACCTCTAGTAGAATGCATGTGCGTTGCTACTGGTAAAAGCAAAATACCCATGCGTTGCCACGGAATAGTAAAAATATGGACACATTGATCAAATTATTCTTCTAATTTAGAAGTACGGGTTAAGCGGTTACATCCAGTTTTCATCATGCAACGACAAATATAAATTCTCTTTCACTTTTTTTCCTTCTCGGCAATCTTCCTATCTCCTTAAGCAGCCAAATCGCTCGCCACCCGAGAACTTATAACTGGATATATATCATCCATTTATAAATAGTATTAGTATTCTCACTGTAAAGAAATATAAGTGTTTAGATTATAGTGATCTAAACACTTGTATTTCTTTACAGAGAAAGTATCACTCAACTTCACGCATCCATGTGTCACTATTACAAGGTACACAAAGATTGGCAGTCACTATTACAAGATACACAAAGATTGAAAAATTCATAAGCCTCTTATTTCAGTAATAATAACATAATCGATGCAACCTTCAATAATAAGCTCATTGTATATAGGAAATTTCCATTTATCTTGAATCAAAAATTTGAATAATAAGTTGGATAATCTAATGTTTTCGAAGCTGGGGGATTTGTATACAATTAGTATCTTTATTACCAACACAATCGTCATGGTCGTGGTCATGGCAGCAGTCATCGAGGTCTTCACAGCGCCACCGCTCTCCTTCTGCGCAGTGGCGGAGACAAGCCCCAAGCTGCCCAGGCGGCGGCCTAGGTCCTCAGGCTTGTTTACTGTAGCGGATTTTACACTGTTTAGCATTGTACCAAGTGATTGGCCTGGGGCTTGCCCGGGTCGTGGCTTGATCCTAGCTCTGCCACTGCTTCTGCGTCTCCACCAAGTTTAAAGACGGCGCGACAGCAGCGAACCTATCACCGGCATTTAGGTTTGTCAACTTTCATGCTGGCCATGATGACCAACTTCGCCCCGGGTTTCAACTTCTTCAGTTGCGTGATGGCGGTTGCCTCGCTCTCCCTTGAAAACACCCCGATGGCCATGGTCGCCCCTGCCTTGCCCGCCGGCTTGGTCGCCATCGCAAGCATCACCTTCCCGTCCAGCCCATGCTAACCAACCGTCTCTCCCACGACCCGCTCCACAACTACTCTGCTCCTGCTTCCATGAAAACGCAATATATTTCATATTCACCAAGAAGCAACAGAAGTTAGATCACTAATTAAATCCTAGTATGATGAACCATTTATGCTGAAATAGCTACAGAGCAACTCGCGTAGATTAAAGTTAAATCTAGCAATATAGTACACTTGACACCGGAGTAAACCCCAGATTAAACAATATACTATGACTTCACAAGAATATACATTAATCTGCCATATTGTAGGGAAAGCAAATCTGGAGCACAAAGTAGAGAGAAACACCTGTAACACACATGCACGATATAACATGACCTAAATGTAACAAAATATAGTTGTATTTTCTAATGGAATAAAATATGTATCTCGGGATGGTACTCAAGAAGCTTCATTATTATTTTTGCCTCTAATTATTATTTTTGTTGGAGAAGAAGTTACATTTGTTACGCACTAAAAGGCATCTGGTAGCATATCATGTCATCAGATAATCTTCTGGACTGTGTTCCTACTTCCTACTGCTTCACTGATTTCTTGTAGTTGCTAGAAAAATGAGATGTGTCAAAAAGCTTCCTTCCGCCTGCCACTGACATGCCACCAATGATGTGTGAATATTACGTGAGCAGCTAAACCTTTTTTATGGATGAGACGATGAGCAGCTACAAACTTGATACTGTTCCTGATAGTCTCATTCTTCCAAAAAAAAATAGGAAAACAAACTCATACATTTCAACACAGCTTCTTCACATAAACTTCCAGTTTAAATGAAAATACTATTATTTTTCAATGAAGGGCGCTTTATTACTTAAAAGGTTTAAGCATTATACCCGGCCCCTCTGCATAAATGAAAATACTAATAGCAACAAAAAGACTTAATAAGAAAACTCCGACAATGTGGACCAAGATTGACTTGGTAGTAGATCAAATCACACGCATTCAATCTTTGCTCAATGAGAACTGAGGAACAGCTCTGTAAAAATAACTGCCCTACTCCACACTAAACATTGCATGACATCAATATTTCTCTTACAGAACTAAATTTGGACAGCCATGTAAGCTCTAAACATTGTTCTTGATTAAACGGACAAAAGATAAAGGAATTGGAAATCTCACCATCAGTACTCAATAATGTTTGCACGCAATATTTTTGTCCAAACAACCACAATCAATATCCATTACATCCACACTTGCCTCAAGAGGGAGAGTAGAACCCCCTGCACAATAGAGACTAGAGAACATTCACATGAAGTGCTCAACAATGCAACACCAAAATTTAATCTAATGAGGAAGCAGAGCCCTCTGCCGCATCCATGTATGGCCACCAGGGGAGTCTCCAGCGACGTGCGACGTCGACCTGCCGCAAGGGCCTGGCCGGGCAACGGCACACGCGCCGAAACACCCACGCGCAGAGACGAGAAGGCCCCGCTGCCGCCAGCGACGAGCGGGCTTCGCCCGCTCGCGCCCCCGGGCGGCGGCGAGGGAGGAGGGAGAGCAGGAGGGGGGACCGGCGGCGGTGCTAGGGTTGCCCCCTGGACGCCCGCGGGAGCGTCACAGGAGGGGGAGGGGAGGTTCCGGTTCTTAGGTTCCTTGAAAAGCTCCTCTACAATGGAGTATCAATTTCAGAAAATAAACAACATACTGACCAAATATATTAAGAAGTAAGTTGTACAAGATTCAGCTTACCTTATGCTTGGAAAGAGCCTTTCCAATCATTTTGTTGGTTCATCTGTCTCTAGTAAGGCACAAGCCAACTTCCCTCTATTTAGTGTGTAGAAATGATCCTAGCGTAAGGTTGAGCAAGCAAACAACTCGCATATTGCTGGAAATGTTTTAGAAATTATATATTTTAGTAAACATGGCTGACCTGTAAAAAGTTATGGGCCTTTCTCAGTTTTGTAGTGCAGATCTCAACAACTGAAACAAAAAATACATGCTTGGGTCGAGACAAGCTGAAACATGGCTTAAAGCACATCATATGAAACATGGGTGTGGTGTGGTGGGGGGATGGAGTTCGTTGTCACTGCTCGCTGAAGGTTGATAATATAACTGGAATTTCAATCGTCGGAAGCACATAAGCTAATTTCAACCCTTTGTCAAAAGCCAAAATGAAGGCAACCACATCACATCCCATGAGATAGAAGATTAGAGAACTTACCATCAAGATGGAAACCGGGACGGGTTCCCTTCGTCGGATGTTGGTAGACGACGTCAAAATCGGGGCAAGTCATACTATGCCACTGATACGTCGGACATTACCAAACGGACAACAGTGGCTTGGCGGTTCAAGAACCGATGGCGTCTACTCCTCGTCGACTCTCGTTCCTTCGTCGGCATCATTGGTTGGGCATCAACGACAGTCTCCCATTGCTGCTCAGCACGGACTCCAATGTGACAACACCAAAGTTGCAAATTGTCTTGATTGGACTAGAACACAAAAAACATCATTCAAATGGCAGATTATAAATATGCAAGAGAAAATTATATTGCGCTATCGGATATATTAGACAATCTCTATCTTCTCCATGCCTTGAGTTAACTGATGCATGGTAAATAGTAGATCGTGATCCAAAATGTGTACATGCCTTGAGTTTGTTTATGCAAATGAAATAGTATTGATCATCTATGAATTTTACAGTATACTTCTTTATGACTACAGGGAGATGGAAGTGCAGTTTGTTTATGTACGTACGAGTTTAGGTAAGCTTACAACTGATCGAGTTCAATCAAGTTACCATTTCCAGCTAAAGCGTAGAGGTTATAGAACATACACCTATTGCATGTTATTCAAGAAAGTGCTTAACGATGCAACACTAAAATTTAATCTAATGAATACGTTGATCTCGAACATGAAACGGACGAGAATACAAGGCCAGAACATGCATATATCTCTACAACAAACTTTCCTTGCTTAGATATATCTATGAAACAACAACTTCACACCAATAAATCAAAAGAGAAATTTCTTCAAACAGGTTGTGGCCAACGTGAGTGAATATAGTCCATTATATCTGCTGAAATCCAAATGGACGGATTGGTTAGTGAGCTTGCAGAGTGATATAAGTAGAAATCTAGGATCCTAAATCTTTTTTCGTCGGCCAACACAAACAATCTGAAGACTTAACAGAATAAATGCAAAGAGAAAAAAGGCAAACCTTATTGTGAAATTTTGAAGCAGATGAGCCTCGTCAAAGTTTTGTATATTATACTGCCGTTCCATCGCAATATGGCAGACAGGACTTGAAGGCCAAGTTTCCTGTACAAAAAATTTAACAGGTAATTTTAATTTCTTATCTAAATTGTGCAGGATGGATATAAGATGACGATAAGTACTTACATTAAATTCATGTACTGGCATGCCAACAAATAGAACTATAATGGGTTCTTGAGCAGACCACCGTTGTAGCTTGTCTGCATCAAGGGAATCTGCTAATTTTCCCCAAAACGTCACAATGGCGGGCATTCTGGAAAGATATATCATTGTTTCAGTGGAGAGATAAGAACACGGAATGAAAAATGATAAAAGTTGGCGCACGTTTGTGATGTGATTTTCTCATATCTGGTCAATCGATCCGCCACTCGGCGCAAATGTTCTTGTGATACTGTGTACATTCACAAGTTCAGTAAATTGTAAGTTGTAAGAAGTGGAAAATTATACAATAAAAACAATTCTTAAGAGTTGCTGACCTGACAACAAAATGATTTGTTTAATGCGGCTTTGATACTGTGTACATTGTAGGTGGTATATCCATAATTGGGAAAGTTTGGTGGCTGAGGCACAATTGGTTCCACGGTAGTTTTTTGGGCAAACACTACTCTCCATGGACGATCTACAGTTTTGTATCTTTCCCTAGCATATTGAACCTGGTAAGCGCCAAGCTTGTAAATTGTTGTTCCTTCAGAGAACTGTTCTTGAAGAGCTGTACTTGGAATTGTGCCTTCCATTGTTCCGCCCTAGAAAGGAAGTAAATACATGTATGGTAAACAGGTCACTGCCTTCAGGACCCCAATGTTCTCATATCCTTGTAATGCGGACGGTAAGGATGCCTCTGCTGGAATATCTTGTAACGTCTCAGCAGCATTTCATCCATCTATGAATTTTCAAAATAAATATATGTATAAGAAAACCTGCTCAGCAGAGCAACAAAATTACTGTGATTTAACAGAGACTATTGAACTCATAGCAAAAAAAATCTAAACGCATGCATCTCCAATATATATGTTTCTTTCTTTCCAAAGAAAGTGACCACCCCAGCCGGCACAATCCAGTGCAATTTTTTTCTGAAACTGGAAAAATAGAGATGCATTACTCCCTCCGTTCCGAATTACTTGTCGCAGGTATGGATGTATCTAGATGTATTTTAGTTCTAGATACATCCATTTCTGCGACGAGTAATTTGGAACGGAGGGAGTACTTGTCAGCTTACATACACAACGAACCACAACGTAAGCATCCTAACTTAACAAATAATAACAGGGCACCGACTACAGCTATGCTAACTATTTGCACCTTTTAGTAACATGAGGGCATTTGAACAGTTCAGTTTACTTTACATGACTATGTTAGGTAATACTAAACCAAGAAAAACACTCTTTTCAGTAAATAAACAACACCAAAGAAAAAGGGAAGAAACTGCCAACATTTATAGCTAGCTATAGGAGAGACCACCATGCTAGAATGCAAATGAAGCCCAAAATGGTTCACTTAGTGTTGTCACATGTGAAGAACACATTACGGGTGTGTTTGGTTCAGGAACCAACTGTCACGGAATGGAATGGTTCCATTCCAGAGGAACGGGTTGGTTCCGGCCCTATGTTCGGTACGAGCAAAAAGTAGAATGGAATGGTTCCGTTCATGTGTTCGGTCCGGAAGCACGGAATGAAGAACGGAATATCAAAAATACAAAATTTCAGCAGCATCTTGTTTATATTTGCAAGGAAAACAACATCCTTTTAAAAACAATGGCTCCACTAATTATTACAAAGATGTAGGAGTAGCAGACAATAGCAATTTGAGTGTGCCTATTTTACTTCAGAGAAACTAACAATCCTTGCAAAGGATATGGTACTAGTTTGAACAGCATAGAACACCAAACTTTAATCAAAAAGCAACCACGAGTGTCATCTCAATATCCTCCCCATCTCTCTCGTAGCTACATGCAGTAAAATCTGTAGAGCTAAGCATATTCAAGGAGGAAGATTGCAGCCGCTGCTGTAGCCTCTACCGGTGTTGTAACCCAGCTGCAACAGCAGCCACGCAGCTGCTCGCCGTCCGCACGTGCTCCTCTTCTTCCTAGCACCCCAATTTTCTTCCCTTTTTGTGCTGCGGATCGACAGAGAGAGATGGTTAGTCAATAGCAGCGCAGATCGAGTGGTGGTGCAGATCTATGGGAGGAATAGAGATGAGGGACAGGCAGCGCACCGGAGAGGAAGGGGCGACGAGGGAATAGCGGCGCACCGGAGAGGGAGGGGCGAGACGAGAGAGCGGCGGCGCACCTGAGAGGGAGGGGCGAGACGAGAGAGCGGCGGCGCACAGACAGGGAGAAGAATGGCGGAATGAGTCTGTGATCTATTCCATTGAGCAGTCTGTTACATATACACAGCGGCACGTAGCCTAACTCCCTACATGCAGGGAGTGGATGGCGTGGTCATGGCGGAAGACTAGGCCTACGTACAACAACCATGACATCTCATACAATGCGTATACAATACATACAACGGTACGATTCAACACCCCCCCCCCCCCCCCCCAGTCCGAACGTTGCTTGGCAAAACGTTCAGGCTGGACCGAAAATCATTGAAGACCGTCGAGGGCAGTCCCTTGGTGAAAATATCTGCAAACTGCGACGTGGTCGGAACGTGAAGGACCCTGGCTTCACCGAGAGCTACCCGATCACGGACAAAATGAAGGTCAATCTCGACGTGTTTCGTCCGTTGATGTTGCACAGGATTGGACGAGAGATACACCGCACTGACATTGTCGCAATAGACAACGGTGGTGCGCGTGGGAGGTCGCCGGAGCTCGGTGAGAAGTTGCCGTAGCCAACAAGATTCGGCCACACAGTTTGCCACGGCACGATACTCGGCCTCCGCACTAGAGCGGGACACCGTATGCTGGCGTTTGGATGACCAGGAGACCAAGTTGGAACCCAAGAACACACAAAACTCGGACGTGGATCGGCGGGTATCAGGACACCCGGCCCAGTCGGCATCACTATAAGATATCAGCTCGTGCGAGGAGCCACGATGAAGCTGGAGGCCGAAGTGAGCAGTGCCACGAAGATAACGTAAGACACGCTTGATCAACTGAAAATGTGTGTCGAGAGGGGAGTGCATGAAGAGGCAAATCTGCTGGACAGCATGGGTGATATCGGGCCGAGTGAGTGTAAGGTATTGGAGAGCGCCGGCAAGACGACGGTATTTCGCCGGGTCGGAGTAGGGTGTACCACCAGAGAGGGAGAGTTTGGAGCTAGTGTCAATCGGCGTAGAGATGGAGTGGCAGTTCAGCATGTTGGCACGGTCCAAGATCTCGAGAGCATACTGCTCTTGGGACAAGAAGAGCCCAGCAGTGGTGTGGTGTACGGTAATGCCAAGGAAATGGTGGAGATCACCCAGATCGCTCATGGAAAATTCCTTGGTGAGAGACGCCACGAGGGAAGTGAGGAGAGAGGTGGAGCTAGCTGTGAGGATGATATCATCAACATACAAGAGCAGGTAGGCCATGGCATCTCCTCGATGAAGAATGAAAAGAGAAGTGTCACACTTGGAGGAGACAAAACCGAGCGAGTGAAGGTGGCGGGTGAAACGAAGGAACCATGTCCGCGGAGCCTGCTTAAGACCATATAAGGACTTTTTGAGGCGGCAAACGTGTGTGGGATGAGCAGAATCAACAAAACCGGAGGGTTGCTGACAGTATACAGTCTCAACGAGGTCACCATGGAGGAAGGCATTCTTGACGTCCATTTGCCGGATGGGCCAATTGCTTGCCGTGGCGAGGCTGAGGACCACGCGGATCATGGCAGGCTTGACGACGGGGCTGAAGGTCTCCCCATAGTCAACACCGGGCTGCTGCGTGAAGCCCCGAACCACCCACCTCGCCTTGTAGCGCGCCAAGGTGCCATCAGGATGTAGCTTTGCCGAAAAATCCACTTGCCCGTCACCACATTGACACCTGCAGGACACGGCACCAAAGACCAAGTGTCATTCCGAATTAGCGTGTTAAACTCGTCTAACATAGCGTCATGCCAATGGGGATCCTTGAGAGCCGCACGGTAAGAGGAAGGAAGTGGTGACGGTGCAGTGGTGACGGATAAGTCGAAATGTTTCTTTGGCATGGCGAAACCAGTTTTCCGGCGCGTGATCATCTGGTGCGGATTGGCGTGCGGTGTAACGGGAACAGCACGAGGGGGAACATGTCGCGGTGGGGGGGACAGAAGACGAGACGGGGATCGGGGAGCAGGCGCCAACCCCGAGGAGGGGCTGCTCCCGGTCGAAGAAGCGGGTAGAGATCCCGGGATCCGTGGGCTGCAGCTGGTGTCGCGCGCGGACCGAGGCATGCAGGGAGCGGGAGTACGTGAATTGCATGGGGATGCATGGGTGGCGGACCCCGCAGATCGTGGTGGAGGCGTGGCGATTGGGTGGAGGAGTGGAGCTGGTCGTGGGTGGGGCTGGTGAGAGCGACCGGTTGGGACGCGCGGCAGGTGCGGAGCAGCGGGGGGCGGATGTGCGCGTGGGGCCCAGTACGAGGTGAGCGGATCGAGGGGGATCGTGGTGGGTGCGGCAGGGGGGGTGGGATCTTCTGTGGCCACAGCCGGGTCGGCAGCAGAGTCATACGGAAAACAGTTTTCATCAAAGACCACGTGGCGAGAGGTGATGACCTTGCGGGTGGACAGATCGAAACATCGGTAGCCTTTCTGCTCGCCGAGGGTAGCCGAAAGTCCGTAGATGGTGGTATGTTGGGTGGATGCCGTAGAGAAGAAAGTGGGGTGTAAAGAAGTGGACAGCACGGGAGGGGCGAATGTTGAGCAGGGCGGTGGCGGTATGGAGTGCTTCGACCCAAAAGGGCGGTGGTAGGCGTGCTTGGAAGAGAAGCGTGCGAATGACGTCGTTGGTGGTACGGATGAACCGTTCGGCCTTGCCGTTTTGGGGAGACGTGTGCGAGCACGTGAGACGGAAAACGATGCCGTTAGTAGAGAAGAACTCGCGAAGGTTAGTGGAGAGAAATTCACCGCCATTGTCACACTGCAAACATTGCACAAGGACATGAAATTGAGTAAGGAGAAACGCAAAGAAACACTGCAAAGTGGCGCATGTATCGGATTTAGCACGAAGAGGGAAGGTCCAAGAGTAATGAGTATAATCATCCAAAATAACAAGGTAATATTTGTAGCCAGAAAAACTAACAATGGGAGAAGTCCACAAGTCACAATGCAAAAGCTGAAATGGCGCAGTGGTATAGGTGGTCGAGGTGGAGAAAGGGAGGCGGGTGTGTTTGCCCTGTTGACAAGCAATACATGTGGGAGACTTGGGGGGGTTATTACATTTGGATGAAACATCAAACGGGAAATGAGCTAAAGAAGAAGAGCCCGGGTGCCCGAGCCGTTTATGCCAGAGATCCGAAGTCACAAGTGCACACGCCGCTGGTGTGATGCCGCCATGGTCGCCGGAGAAGTGGTAGAGGTCGTCACCACTATTGGACCTCAGAAGAACCTCCTTGGTGTGAAGATCCTTCACGGAAAAACCAACGGGATCAAACTCCACGGAAACAAGATTATCACGCGTAAACTTACGTACAGAGATAAGGTTTTGCACAATATTGGGAGAGAGCAGAATATGAGTGAGATAGAAAGGGCGAGGAGGGAGCCGAGTGTTACCGATGGCGACGACAGGGAGACGAGCCCCATTACCGACGATGATATGACGAGTATTATGCGCTAAAAGGGGATGAGACTCGAGCAAGGTACCTGGGTCACCGGTGACATGGGAGGACGCGCCAGTGTCCATGATCCAATCAGCCTGAGGTGGGTAGACGTGCCCCTGGCTTGGCGCGGCGTGGAACATGGCGGTGGCATCCCATGAGTAGGGCGAGGCAGCGGCGTACGGAGGTGGTGGAGGCAGAGTCGGAGCCATCGTGGACGCGGAGTAGACATGATGGGGCGCTCCCGGACGTGGGCCGAGTACGCCCGCAGAGTTGGGCGGGATCCACAGAGAGCGCGGCGGCGGGAAGGGCATGCCCATGGGGGCGAAGTAGCCCAGCCACGGCTGCGGTCCGCGGCCACCGCCAGCAGGATCACCGTGACCCCGGCCACGGCCGCCACGGCCACGGCCGCCACGCCCGCGGTTGCCACCGCCGGGATGCCCGCCGCCGTTGCCGCCTGGAGGACCGCCACGGCCGCCGTTACCGCCAGGCGGAGGACCGCCGCCAGGAGGGCCGCCACCGCGGCCGCCACCGCGGTCACCGCGTCCGTCGGCGCCCCTGGCGTCGTCGTGGAGCGCGGCCAGCACCTGCGCGCCCTCGGTGCGTGCGCGCTTGTCGATGGCGAGCTCGGCGAGGACGAGGCGGGGCCGTGCCTGGGCGAACTTGGGCAGCGGCACGGTGGACTGGATAATGGCGGCCGGCAGTTCAAACTTCTTGCCGACGCCATCGAGCATCTGCAGGGTCAGGGTGCGGTCGGTGACCGGCTCCCGGACGTCAGTGAGGGCGGCGGCGATGCCCTGGAGGCGGCGACAGTACTCGCTGATGGAGAGGTCACCGCGAACGCACGCCCGGAACTCCTGGCCGAGGTGCATTGCGTGCTCGGCCTCATTGGCGAGGAAGTACTCGTGAAGGCGCTGCCAAATGGTGTAAGCAGTGGAGTCGGGCAGGGCGACGAGGTCGAGGAGATCACCTTCGATCGTGGAGAAGAACCAGAGGCGGATAGTGTTGTCGTCGTCGCGCCATTGTGGATCGGCGAGGCGCGCCGAGGCGCCGGCCTGCATGTGCGTCTCCGCGTGGTACCGCGCGAAGAGGAGGTTGAAGTAGTTGCGCCAGCGAGTGAAGTTAGTCCCATCCAGGGCCAACTTGAAGTCGACGACCCCGGCGATGCTCGGAGGAAGGCCGCCGGGAGGTGGGGTGGTGGTTGGCACAGAAAGAGGGATCGGGGGAATAGGGTTGGGTGAGGACGTGGCGAGAGGCAGGCCGCCGGAGTTGGAGAGATCCGGGGTTAGCGAGGCGCGTGGGCGCTCAGAGGCGGCAGCTGCCGCAGCGAGGTCATCGGCAGAGGGGGTGTGGCCGAGGCCGTCGTCGACGGGAGAGGAGGGAGGGCTGGTCGACATAGGATGGGAGAGACCTGCGCTCTGATTACCAAGAAGAATGGCGGAATGAGTCTGTGATCTATTCCATTGAGCAGTCTGTTACATATACACAGCGGCACGTAGCCTAACTCCCTACATGCAGGGAGTGGATGGCGTGGTCATGGCGGAAGACTAGGCCTAGGTACAACAACCATCACATCTCATACAATGCGTATACAATACATACAACGGTACAATTCAACAGAGGGAGGGGATATGGCCGGGTTACGGGAGAGGAAAGGGAGAGAACGAGCGGTTCCTTGTAATTCCTTCGATTCGGAGGTATCACTCGGTTCCGGATCTCTGCCGAATATTCGGCCGCAGGAAACGAGTGGGTTCCATCTTAGTTACGAACTAAACGCTGGAACGAGGCCCAGGAGCGGGTCCAACCCATGACATTCCGGTTGGTGACAGGAAGCAAACACACCCTACAACATCTAAGAGGGGAAAAGGACAACCTGACATGGGAAGATCAGCAAGTACTTCCGCAGATGCACCCAGCCACAAATTTGAGTATCGCCTTCTCCGGTGGTGATCGAGAGTAACGAACAATAAAGTGATTAAGCAAACAAATTACATGTATGTTGTTATTTAAGTTTCTATAAACAGAAGCATGATTTGTTGAACTTGACAGATTCTTGAAATCACCATCTTTGAACGCATGAGCTGTGGGAAAATTTGTATTGGTGAGAGCAAGCTAAACCGAACCTAGTTCAACAAACAATTGAGCCATCCAATGCATGTTACCCTTGTTCATTTTTACTCAGAATATTGTTGGCATTGCAGACATTCCATTGAACGCATATAATAGCTTTGTGTTACTCAGCAGGCTTGGCTAAAATTCTCTAATGGTAAAAGAGAAAGGAGAGAAGATGACCGTCTGCTTTATCTGTCGCATCTGCCATAGCCAAGGTGAGGGTTCTTGCAGCCGTAGGAAGAACAAAAGATAATGCCGAACAGGGTGAGGCGCCCCTTACCAGCACCGATGACGCGGACGTGGGCACCGCCACTGCCGTCGACTGGGAATAAAACTACACAACAACAATAATAACGAGGCATACGATGAGTATAATTTGCTGCATCTCAAAACCTCATTGGAATTTTGAGTTCCCAGCTCACTGAATTTGTGGGTTCACATCTCATGTAAGCACATTGAATGAAACTACTTGTGAGTAAGAAGCAAAATAAAGAAAAGTACTTGTTCACATCTCTACTATTAAGGGACAAGGTGCCTCTCACCTTGGGATTCAGGTTCTTTCCTGGCTAGAGGTTAGTCCTGATCCAAAGCTGAAATTGGAAAACAAACAATGTCAGGTCAAATACAAAATAGCAACAGAAGAAGTTTATTTTTCTGTCCAATGATAAAAGCTTTCAGTTTCACAAAATGTAGAAACTAAGACATACAAAAATCCAGCTTTCAAAAATTTATGTAATCTAAAAAACATGAAGATATTTCACAAGGAAAAACATGAAGGTACACACAACAACTCAAAAAATTCCCCAGACCAACACTAAATAAATGGGTGACTGGCAGAAGTGTGGGCCGTTGAGGCATCAGATAAACCTATTTTGCTATGGTGCAGTATGGATAGCAGTAGCAGGCAGACTTTGCACAACTGGAACCTGCTTGTCATGGAGGGTGCTTGTGGTACCTGAACCAGCTCCACCCGTTGGAGGACTTGTCGTAGTAAGTGTGACCGACCGCGCGTCAGGCCTCTAGGAACATCAGGTTCTCCTCCGTGAGCGCCGGCGCTGCTTGGGTCGGTCAAAATAATGAATCAACGAGAATCAAAGCGAACGTCAATCTGAACCCTCGGCTAGCTATCGTTGCTTCTTCCTTGCGGAACATGGCCTGGAATCCAGGACACTCCAAACTCGTCTTGAGTCTTTTGGCAGTGATTCCTTGCGCAGCTCCTTCCTCCACGGGGTCATGTGAGCCCGGGTAGCAGCAGCTTACCCAGCAAATGCACGACAGGAGAAGCACACATGTATTTGTATGGCAATTGGCGAGACATTCACCAAGATATAACAGAACAGAAATTTTGTAGTTCATCTCAAGGAAAAGGGCATGGCTATAGATTTATTACCGCAATCGGATGGTGTGGTGGACGAAGACATGGGACAGGGGAGGCAAAGCCGTTGCGTCCGTCCAGATGCACGTGGACCACCACTGGACGGTCTGGCTGGATCTGGTTGGAGCAAGCGGCGGAGACCTTCAAGTGCAGCCACCGACGGCGGCAACCGCCTCACGCCCCTCCCCCTTGAGATGATGTACAGGGAGTCAACTACGGCCGGATCTAGAGCGTCGGCAGGTGGGGAGGCCGCGGCAGTCGTGGCACCGATAGAGACCCATGGCGGGGCGTCCTTGCAAGGGAGGCGGCGGCGAAGGGCGACTCTTCTCGGATCTCAGCGGCGGCGAAGGGGGCGTCCTCTCCGATCGAGAATGCACGGGCGGCGGCGATGGGATGCGAGTGCGAGGCGGCGGCGAAGGGATCTGGTGGTGTGGCGTGGTGGCCTGGAAGTAGCATCACTCCTGATGCGAGTGCGAGCTCGAGGGCACCTGGAGGCCTCGTTCCAAGACGATTTTTTTTCGTTGGCTTTCTTTCCTTCCGATTTTCTTGCTCGCGATGGGAGTAGCATCACTTTTCTGGCCTGTGAGGGAACTTGAGGGGGACGAAAAAAAATCGACTTTGCTGGGATGAAAGTAAACCCGGAACGGAGACTATCAACTTAGATTAAAAATAAAGATGTGTGTCATTACTATCGAAATTCATTAAAAATAGACCATTCTTTAAGAGTCCATGATCATAAAAGATATTACTCATATAAATAGAATAATCATTATTCTTTGATTTAAATAAATAACCGTCTCGCATCAAACAAGATCAAGATATAATGTTCATATTCAACGCTGACATCAAATAACAATTACTTGGGTCTAAAATTAATCACAAAGATAGATGTAGAGATAGCGTGCCGACGGCAATCACATCGACTTTGAAACCATTTCCCACGCGCATCTTCACATCGTCCTTAGCCAATCTTCGCTTAATCCGTAGTCCCTGTTTCGAATTGCAAATATTAGCAACAGAACCAGTATCAAATATCCAGGTGCTACTGCGAGTTTTAGTAAGGTACACATTAATAATATGTATATCACATATACCTTTGTTCACTTTATTATCCTTCTTATCCGCCAAATACTTGGGGCAGATCCGTTTGCAGTGATCAGTCCCTTTGCAGTAGATGCACTCAGTCTCAAGCTTAGGTCCAGACTTGGGTTTCTTCTCTTGAGCAACAACTTGTTTGTCGTTCATCTTGAAGTTCCCTTTCTTCTTCCCTTTACCCTTTTTCTTGAAACTAGTGGTCTTGTTGACCATCAACACTTGATGCTCCTTCTTGATTTCTACCTTCGCAGTCTTTAGCATTGCGAAGAGCTCGGGAATCGTCTTATCCATCCCTTGCATATTATAGTTCATCACGCAGCTCTTGTAGGTTGGTGGCAGTGATTAAAGAACTCTGTCAATGACACTATCAACCGGAAGATTAACTCCCAGATGAGTCAAGTGGTTATCGTACCCAGACATTCTGAGTATATGTTCACTGACAGAACTATTCTCCTCCATCTTGCAGCTGTAGAACTTATTGAAGACTTCATATCTCTCAATCTAGGCATTTGCTTGAAATATTAACTTCAACTCCTGGAACATCTCATATGCTCCGTAACGTTTAAAACGTCGTTGAAGTCCTGGTTTAAGCCGTAAAGCATGGCACACTGAACTATCGAGTAGTCATCAGCTTTGCTCTGCCAGACGTTCATAACATCTGGTGTTGCTCCTGCAGCGGGGTTGGCACTTAGCGGTGCTTCTAGGACGTAATTCTTCTGTGCAGCAATGACGATAATCCTCAAGTTACGGAACCAGTCCGTGTAATTGCTATCATCATCTTTCAACTTTGCTTTCTCAAGGAACGTATTAAAATTTAATGGAACAACAGCACGGGCCATCTATCTACAACAACATAAACAAGCAAAATACTATCAGGTACTAATTTCATGATAAATTGAAGTTCAATTAATCATATTTAAGAACTCCCACTTAGATAGGCATCCCTCTAATCATCTAAGTGATCACGTGATCCAAATCAACTAAACTATGACCGATCATCACGTGAAATGAAGTAGTTTTCAATGGTGAACATCACTATGTTGATCATATCTACTATATGATTCACGCTCGACCTTCCGGTCTCAGTGTTTCGAGGCCATATCTGCATATGCTAGGCTCGTCAAGTTTAACCCGAGTATTTCTGCGTGTGCAAAAACTGGCTTGCACCTGTTATATGTGAACGTAGAGCTTATCACACCCGATCATCACGTGGTGTCTCGGCACGACGAACTTTGGCAACGGTGCATACTCAGGAAGAATACTTGTACCTTGAAATTTAGTGAGAGATCATCTTATAACGCTACCGTCAATCAAGCAGAATAAGATGCACAAAGGATAAACATCACATGCAATCAATATAAGTGATATGATATGGCCATCATCATCTTGTGCCTTTGATCTCCATCTCCAAAGCACTGTCATGATCACCATCCGTCACCGGCGCGACACCTTGATCTCCATCGTAGCATCGTTGTCATCTCGCCAAATATTGCTTCTACGACTATCGCTACCGTTTAGTGATAAAGTAAAGCAATTACAGGGCGATTGCATTGCATACAATAAAGCGATAACCATATGGCTCCTGTCAGTTGCCGATAACTCTGTTACAAAACATGATCATCTCATACAATAAAATATAGCATCATGCCTTGACCATATCACATCACAACATGCCCTGCAAAAACAAGTTAGACGTCCTCTACTTTGTTGTTGCAAGTTTTACGTGGCTGTTACAGGCTGAGCAAGAACCGTTCTTACCTACGCATCAAAACCACAATGATATTTCATCAAGTTAGTGTTGTTTTAACCTTCAATAAGGACCGGGCGTAATCACACTCGATTCAACTAAAGTTGGAGAAACTGACACCCGCCAGCCACCTGTGTGCAAAGCACGTCGGTAGAACCAGTCTCGCATAAGCGTACACGTAATGTCGGTCCGGGCCGCTTCATCCAACAATATTGCCGAACCAAAGTATGACATGCAGGTAAGCAGTATGACTTGTATCGCCCACAACTCACTTGTGTTCTACTCATGCATATAACATCTACGCATAAATCTGGCTCGAATGCCACTGTTCGGGAACGTAGTAATTTCAAAATTTTCCTACGCACACGCAAGATCATGGTGATGCATAGCAACGAGAGGGGAGAGTATCGTTCATGTATCCTCATAGACTGTAAGCGGAAGCGTTATGAGAACACGGTTGATGTAGTCGAACGTCTTCATGATTCGACCGATACAAGTACCAAATGCACGGCACCTCCGAGTTCAGCACACGTTCAGCTCGATGACGTCCCATGAATTCCGATCCAACAGAGCTTCACGAGAGAGTTCCATAAGCATGACAGCATGATGACGGTGATGATGTTGCTACTGACGCAGAGCTTCGCCTAAGCACCGCTACGATATGATCGAGGTGGATTATGATGGAGGGGGCACCGCACACGGCTTGGAACAATCAACTTGTGTGTCTTTGGGTGCCCCCCGCCCCCGTATATAAAGGAGCAAGGGGGGAGGCCGGCCAGCCTTGGTGCGCCCCAAGGAGAGGAGGAATCCTCTTCCTACTAGGAAGGGGATTCATCCTTTCCTAGTCCAACTAGGAAAAGGGAAGGGGAAGGAAAGAGAGGGAGAGGGAAAGAGGGGCTGCGCCCCCTCCCCTAGTCCAATTCAGACTCCCCATGGGAGGGGGCGCGCCACCTCCTGGGCTACAACGCTCTCTCTCCCCTCAGGCCCACTAAGGCCCAATACTTTCCCGGGGGGTTCCGGTAACCCCTCCGACACTCTGGTTTTCTCCGAAATCATCAGGAACACTTCCAGTATCCGAATATAGCCGTCCAATATATCAATCTTTACGTCTCGACCATTTTGACACTCCTCGTCATGTTCGTGATCACATCTGGGACTCTGAACTACCTTCGGTACATCAAAACACATAAACTCATAATATCGATCGTCACCAAACTTTAAGCGTGCAGACCCTGCGAGTTCAAGAACTATGTAGACATGATCGAGACTCGTCTCCAGTCAACAACCAATAGCGGAACCTGGATGCTCATATTGGCTCCTACATATTCTACAAAGATCTTTATCGGTCAAACCGCATAACAACATACGTTGTTCCCTTTGTCATCGGTATGTTACTTGCCCGAGATTCGATCATCGGTATCTCAATACCTAGTTCAATCTCATTACCGACAAGTCTCTTTACTCGTTTTCGTAATGCATCATTCCGCAACTAACTCATTAATTGCATTGCTTGCAAGGCTTATAGTGATGTGCATTGCTGAGAGGGCCCAGAGATACCTCTCTGACAATGGGAGTGACAAATCCTAATATCGATCTATGCCAACTCAACAAGTACCATCGGAGACACCTGTAGAGCACCTTTATAATCATCCAGTTACGTTGTGACGTTTGGTACCACACAAAGTGTTCCTCCGGTAATCAGGATTTGCATAATCTCATAGTCATGGGAACATGTATAAGTCATGAAGAAAGCAATAGCAGTAAACTAAAATGATCAAGTGCTAAGCTAACGGAATGGGTCAAGTCAATCACATC
The DNA here is from genome assembly GCF_018294505.1 of Triticum aestivum. Taxonomy (NCBI): domain Eukaryota; kingdom Viridiplantae; phylum Streptophyta; class Magnoliopsida; order Poales; family Poaceae; genus Triticum; species Triticum aestivum. The sequence goes on along the minus strand of NC_057809.1, from coordinate 253,364,182 downwards.
ATTCTCCTAATGATGTGATCCCGTTTATCAAATGACAACTCATGTCTATGGTTAGGAAACATAACCATCTTTGATCAACGAGCTAGTCAAGTAGAGGCATACTAGTGACACTCTGTTTGTCTATGTATTCACACATGTATTATGTTTCCGGTGAATACAATTCTAGCATGAATAATAAACATTTATCATGATTATAAGGAAATAAATAATAGCTTTATTATTTCCTCTAGGGCATATTTCCTTCAGGGTGTTTGTTTCTCCTACTTTAGTTTAATCGAATTTTACTACGGTCGGTCCTTGAAGAAGGTTAAAACAACAAACTTGATGACTCACTAATACGTCTCCAATGTATCTATAACTTTTGATTGTTCCATGCTGTTATATTATCTTTCTTGCATGTTTTATAATAATTTTATAGTCAATTTATATCATTTTTTGGTACTAACCTATTGACATAGTGCCAAGTGCTAGTTGTTGTTTTTTGCATGTGTTTTACATCGCAGGAAATCAATATCAAATGGAGTCCAAACGCAGCGAAACTTTTTGTGGGTTTATTTTGGACCAGAAGACATCCAGTGGGCCGGAGAACCGCCTGGGGGTGCTCCGAGGGGAGCACAACCCACCAAGGCGCGCCCTGGTGGGTTGTGCCCACATCGGGTGCCCCCCGGACCGCCTCTTTGCTTTATAAATACCCCAATATTCCAGAAACCCTAGGAGAGTCGACGAAAATCAATTCCCGCCACCGCAAGTTCCAGAAACACCAGATCCAATCTAGACACCATCTCGGAGGGGTTCATCATGTCCATTGGTGCCTCTCCAATGATGAGTGAGTAGTTCTTTGTAGACCTTCGGGTCCGTAGTTAGTAGCTACATGGCTTCCTCTCTCTCGTTTCATTCTCAATACAATGGTCTCTTGGAGATCCATATGATGTAATTCTTTTGCGGTGTGTTTGTTGGGATCCGAGGAACTTTGAGTTTATGATCGGATCTATCTCTTTTTATCCATGAAAGTTATTTGAGTCTTCTTTGATCTCTTAGATGCATGATTGCTTATAGCCTCGTATTTCTTCTCCGATATTTAGGTTTTGTTTGGCCAACTTGATCTATTTATTTTGCAATGGAAGAGGTGCTTTGTAATGGGTTCGATCTTACGGTGCTTGATCCCAGTGACAAAAGGGGAATCGAGACGTATGTATCGTTGCTATGAAGGATAACAAGATGGGGTCTATTTCTACATAAATAGATCTTGTCTACATCATGTCATCATTCTTATTGCGTTACTCTATTTCTCCATTAACTTAATACACTAGATGCATGCTGGATAACGATCGATGTGTGGAGTAATAGTAGTAGATGCAGGCAGGAGTCAGTCTACTAATCTTGGACGTGATGCCTATATAATGATCATTGCCTGGATATCGTCATGATTATTTGAAGTTCTACCAATTTCCCAACAGTAATTTGTTTACCCACCGTCTGCTATTTTTCTCGAGAGAAGCCACTGGTGAAAACTACGGCCCCAGGGTCTCTTCCTTAATATATTTGCCTTTGCGATATATTTTCCTTTGCTTTTATTTTCAGATCTATTAAACCAAAAATACAAAAATACCTTGCTGCAATTTATTTTATCCGAGATCTATTTATCCCATCTATCATATTTTTATCACGTATGTTTGCCAATTTTTGGCGCCGTTACCCGAAAGGGATTGACAACCCCTTTAACACGTCAGGTTGCGAGTATTTGTTATTTTTGTGCAGGTGCTGTTTACGTAGTGTTGCTTGGTTCTCCTACTGGTTCGATAACCTTGGTCTCATCACTAAGGGAAATACCTACCGTCGCTCTGCTGCATCATCCCTTCCTCTTTGGGGAAATACCGACGTAGTCTAGCAGACATCAAAAGGAATTTATGGTGCCATTGCCGGGGAGAAATCATCAACATCTACCAGGTTCCTAATCACAAATCCCATCTCCTCACAATTTACATTATTTGACATTTGCCTCTTGTTTTCCTCTCCCCACTTCACAAAAATTTGCCGTTTTATTCGCCCTCTTTTTCGTTCGTTGTTTCCTTCTCAGCTCTATCCTTTGCTTGCAATCATGAGTTATTTTGGTACGGCAGCAACAGATGATGGAAGAACTCCTAAGATTGGATGTACGGGCAATTTGGATGCTAAAACTTTTATCTTGGGGCAAGGGAATGTTATGGGAAAAGAACGTATCCAGGAATTTTTCAATTGTGTTGGAAATCTAAGTCTTGATGATGCTCCTATACTTAGAAATACTAGATCTTATGCGGATGCTATTTCAACGTTAGTTCTGAAACTTGAAAGTAAATTTATCCGAACTCACCCTACTTTACAAAGATTGTTTTTTGAGCTTCCCGATATAAAGAATCCTAAGGCTAAAGAGTTAGCCACTCTCGTTCTTATGAATGAATTTGACTACATAATATGGGAAGCTAGGGAAATCTTTGACTTTTATGGTATGAATCATGAGAAGCCCGTGATAGATGAAATTCTTTACAATAGTGATTATGCGTTAAGACATTTGCTTGGGGATAATAAAATCTTGGATGAGAATCTTAAAAAGGAAGTCCCTATTTTAGATATAATCCAACAAGTTTTTGATAATGTTAATCAACATTACTCTTGGATTGTTGCTGGAAATCAAAGGGGTTATGATGATAAGCACCTTAATAGTGCTAAGGTTTCTATGGATGATATGTTTTATGTTGTTTTTACAAAACCCCATAACAAAAACACTTCTAAGGAAACTAAGGACAAGGATGACAAAACTTAGATCCTTACTCTATGCCTAGCTAGGGGCGTGAAACAATAGTGCTTGTTGGGAGGCAACCCAATGAATAAAATTTATTTTTGTTTTTTTGCTTCCTGTTCTTGAGTGTTGGCACAATTATGCTACTGTTATGATTGTGTTTTTTGTGTTCTAATTAGTGTTTGTGCCAAGTAAAGCCTTTAGGATCTTCTTGGGTGATAGTTGACTTGATCTTGCTAAAAATAGAAACTTCTGCGCTCACGAAAATAATTTTCGTTTTTTTACCAGAGCATGATAAAATACCACTTCTTTTTGCGGAAGATTAATATACAAATTTCTCAGGTTATCCTATTTTTCAGAATTTTTGGAGTTAAAGAAGTATTCAAAATACCCAGATTTCTACAGACTATTCTGTTTTCTTTGTGTTGTGTGCTTGTTTTGATGATTCTATGGTTTTCTTTGAAGAGTTTTTGCCATAGAAAAGTTGGAATACAGTAGATATAATGCAAGAATAAAATATGAATTGGTTTGCAACAACACTTATAGTAGTGATTTGTTCTCTTATACTAACGGATCTCATGAAGGTTTTGTTGAGTTTTGTGTGATTGAACTTTTCAAGTTTTGGGCTATCTTACGATGGATGAAGGAATAAGGAGTAATAAGAGCCTAAGCTTGGGGATGCCCATGGAATCCCAAGCTATTTGTGACGCCCCGAGACCATTGCGCCAGGTGTCTCCCAGTTGTCCGCCGTCGTTGCCATATCATTTGCTTGCGTGTTGCATCTTGCCATGTCATCATCCGCATTGCATCATCATGTTTTCAAAACTTGCATTCTTCCGGGTTTCCCCAGTTCGGTCCATTGTCCGTTCTAAGCCCAGACACACTCACACGCGCCCGCGGCACCTCCGAAATAGTATTTTATAAGCGGCCGGAAAATGTTCCCGGAATGCGTTGCAAGTGGGCATGCGGTGTTGTTATGTTGTCAGTAGGCAGCCTGCCAAGTTTCATCGCATTCGGAGTCCGTTTGACGCCCCAACGGATAACTATAGCGGCAATAGTAGCTGGTCTATCATCGAACGTTTTCGGTCTCCGGAAACGGTTGCCGTGTTGTTTTCCTCCTCTCTCTTCTCAGTCCAACCGCACACTTGACCTTGTACGTCTAACCCTCTCTGCAGAGTGCATCGACCCCCCTCGCGCGTCCGAAAGCTTACCCGAACCCGACCCGGGCAGTCATCACCGTTGGGTCCAAAACATCCCCAAACATCTACAAAACATCACCGTTTTCTTATTTGGACTTCCTAGTCTATTTTTCTCTACCGCTCGATTTTAATTGGAGGGACGGATTAGCCCCTAAACTCTCCTTCTTTCCTTATATAATACCTCCTAGTCTAAATCTGGACAAAACCCTAACTTCTAGGGGCTTGTCCCATTTCCCCGCCGCTACCTTCCAAATCGTCATCGGGATCCTCCCAGATCCAATCGAGCCAACCCAGAGTCGCCTAGCTCAAATCCCGCAGCCTCGCTCCCAGCCTCCCGCAAGCAGAGCCCCGCTTCTCCCGTCTTCACCCACCTTTGCTCGTCTCCACGTCGCCGGTGACGCAAGCCACCAGAGCACTAGGATCCCTCGCACCCTTCTCCTTCCTTGTTTCCCCCTGTCTCCCGCTCTGGTCTCTTTTTCTCTCTCTCTCATGTTGCTCTCTCTCTGTTGTCTTTGCAGCGTCGCCATGGATGACCTCCTATAGCTCCAGCTCGTTGCGCCGCCGCGGTTCCCAACCGATCCGCGCTGGAGAGCCTCGGACCCGCGTCCAGCCTTCGTTCCCGTATCGTTTCCTCGCGCGCCGGACCTCCCCAGCTTGCCGGAGTCCCGGCAGCCCTGCCTGCTCTGCTTCCAGCCGGCGGCCTCAAGGAGATGCCCCTGCTTCGACCACCCCTGCCTCGCCTCTGCTTCGAGCATCGCCGAGTCGTCTCCTGCCTCGCCTCTGCTTCGAGCATCGCCGAGTCGTCTCTTGCCTCGCCGTCCTTGCACCCGCCGGCCTGCCTGCTTCTTCTCCCTGAGACCGCCGCCACTTCTTCCAGTACGAGAGGAGGACGAGCGCATCGCTTGCAAACCTCCTTTGCCCGTTGAATGCACATGGACCGCGCCCCTCCCAAGGCCCAGTCGCCCGTGCCCTGCTGCAGCCTTAGCCCACCAGATCCGCTGGTCCAAGGCCCGCGAGGTGAGCACAAGCCAACCCATCCCTGTTTGATTATGTGACGCCCTGGGTGCTGCATATTATCCTGCGCTCACCCAGATTCGGCCCATGTCATATTTTTTTCTGGCTCTGCTATTTTAGCAATTATTCCAGGATTTACTTGTTTTGCAAGAAACCCCCTATGATTCATGCATTTAATAACTCACAAACCGTGCATCATATGTATAAACTTTATATATGTAACTTGCTTAGAATTTTATCTAGTTTCATAATATGCCACTTTCATCCATGTTTAAAATGTTTAAAATGTTGTTTGTTTAAATTTTCTTAAATGCCATGCTAAAATGATTTAATTCATAACTAAATAACCATAGCTCCAAACCTAACAAACTTTATATGCATTTGGGGTAGAAAAATGCATAGATTAAAATGATGTACTTACTTTGCATGTTTAACAACTCTAAAATATGGTTTAGGGCAGAACAGTACCAAATCCATAATTTGCACATGAGGATTTACCGGAATTGTTGTTTGTTATTTCCAGCCTCATTTAAACTTGACTAGATAGTTAGTTTATGTATGCTTCACCTCTTTCCATGCTAACCAACATTTAATATTGTTGAGTACATAAATGAGAGAGAACTAAATAAGTCATGTGGTGTTCCGTCAATACGCAACTCATTGCATATTGACCTCCACTTAACTTGTAGTTTTGTTTGTGCACTTTGCCATGCCATGCCTCATTAAACCGGACATGCATCATACTTGGTTGTGCATCATGCCATGCTTATGTGGTGGTTGTTTACTATGTTGTTTGCTTCTTTCCGGGTTGCTTCTCTCGTTAGCTTCGGTTCCGTTCCGGAGTTGTGAGGATCCGTTCGACTACGTCCGTTTGTCTTCTTCATGGACTCGTTCTTCCTTGCGGGATTTTAGGCAAGATGACCATACCCTCGAAATCACTTCTATCTTTGCTTGCTAGTTGCCGGGGATATACCCCGTGGTATGACCCGACTGGAGTTGTAAACCGGCTGGGACTTGGTAAACCGGCGGAGAGTTAAGACAGAGAGTCAAGACAGATGGCTAAGACAGACGGTAAACCGGCTGGTGGTAAACCGGCAGACAGTTAAGACAAATGGCTAAGAAAGACGGTAAACCGGCGAGTGTTAAACCGCTAGAGTTAAGACAGATGGTAGCACCGGCAGGTGTTAAGTCAATCATAACCCGACAGACAATGTTAAACCGGTAGACAATGTTAAACCGGCAGACAATGTTAAACCGGCAGACATTAAGAAGCCCAGGAAGGGAAATCAAAATAGTTTAAGTCTTAGTCCGAGATGGACTCTACATGTAACCCGCCCCTTTAACTTATATAAGGAGGGGCAGGGCTCCCCAAAGAGGGACAAGCAAACAACAATCTCTAGGGCTAGACACAATTAGAGGAGAGCCGGTTTACGGCGACTCCCTCGTGATGATAATGAGATCTAGCCTCAAATAGCATGTAGGGTTGTTACCGGATGATGTTTCCCGGGGCCCGAAGCTGTATAAATCCTCGTCTTGTGTTGCGTTTCTCGATTCCACTCAACCCCTCTCAAGCTACCACATAGTTGTGTTGGCCTCATGACTAAGTCCTTCCGCTAGGACATCTCACGTGACAATTCCACGACAGTTGGCGCCCACCGTGGGGCGAGCGCACGGTGGAGATAAGTTCTTGGAGGGATCTTTTCTCAAGGATCGAGAAGTTCATAATTTTCTGGATGAAGAAAGATCGGTTTGGAAATATTTGCATCAGTTTTGAGTTTATCAGTCTAAAACAGCAGTCAGATGTAATGCCCGGACGAGGTTTTGAGTTCAAGGGAAATTTGGGTTAAGTCACCGAGGATCCGGTGATCCGTCGAAACCGAAGGCATCAATATTCGCTACGGTCGCTGACATAGGTGACAGGGGAGTCAAACCAACCACGAGTCGACCTCTAAATCACTGTCAAAAGGAGCTAATTACTACTATTTGTTGAGTCACGCGTGGAGTCAAGAAGGTTTTTAACTGGTGGCCGGCGTCGTTGTTTACTAAGTCGCCCTTGTTGTGGTTAGCATCGAGTTACACCCGAAGCTGTTCCGAGTTGGCCCTGCCTTGTCTCGGGGCCGGTCTGTTCTTCTGCCGAGGATCGCCGCGACCCACCTCCGCCTTGTCAAGACGCCACCCCGGTCAACCTGCCATGGCTTTAACCCGCCGCTCCAAGCGTCATTCTGTTAAGTTGCCAAACCGCCCCCGTCTATGGCCTCAAGTGGCCTCTTCTGCTGCGCCATAAGCCGCCGACCACCAAGGATTGAGAAGCTTGTGATTGGTTGGAGTCAGAGTCGAAACAAGGCGACTCGCCTAGAAAAACCTTGGCATTTCACGCGTGTGGATTCAGATTTTAGTGGTCCAAATCTTCATCAATACCAGCTGCTGTTGTCCCATCAGACCAGCATCCCATCCGCCCGGACAGTTTATGCACATAGGCGCAGGGCTCGTCGACCTTGCCCAGCGCGTATTACTAGGTGAAGCACAATATTCCTGACGATCAGTCAGAAGGGTACATACATACATCTGTCCTCGAGTTATTCAAGACAGTGGTTAAAGAATTTAAGAGAGGGATTTGATGCTAAAGCATCTCAACGTCAGCAGTTGGAGGCTCAATTTTTTATTCAATAGCCGTGATCACCAATGTGTGCTAATACATGGAGGGCTTTAGCACTAGTATGTGACCAACATGGAGATCAGGAGTTGACTGCTACCCCACGTAAAAGTCCAAAAGCTTTTCGAACCAACGTCAGATGATTACCATATGGTCGCGTTTTAAAGCTGCCTCGTTGCTGGAGCGCCTCATAAAGTTGTTTTTCTCCGTCACCACGACCCTGCCACTTTCTCCTTAATGACCCCGACCCGGATTGACTGCATCGAGCTGCCTCTGTTGCCTTGCAGCTTCACCTGCGGTCGCCTTCGCGAGGAGTTCACTGGCGAGTTGCTGGCGTGCCTTGCCCCCGCCGAGCCACGATGGAATCCGCCTCTGAGCCGCCGTCTCCGTGAGTCACCGGCGCTGCCCCATGCTTATCCTGGCCATTTATTCCTCCAGCGCCGCCGAGCTTCTTCAGTCACAGCTGTGCCGAGCAGCCGCCTGCCTCGACTCGCGTTGGCTTTGTGCGACCTTCGCCGGAGCACGTGAAGGGCAACCACTAAAGTAGGGACAACAACAGAGACGAGGATATGGATGGGGGATGAATTCAGATTCCGCCGCGGCCGGCTCAAGCTGCCGTCCATGGTCCCCCCGCTGGGTTACTTCCCAAGCTCCACCTCCGAGCTTGATTCGGACGGCTGTGCCCCACCGCCGACTTGACCTCCGGGTCATCTTATGTCCCATCTGAGCCACATCGACAGCCGCACCTGGAGCCGCTCCCACCTATACCAAGTTGTCGGTTTACCCCCAGTTGCCGGTTTACCCCCAGTTGCCGGTTTGCCCCCAAATCCTCCGCTAGGCCGCGAGCCGCCTTCACCCTCTGCGAGTTGTCCCGGCCTCACTAGCGCCTCCGCGAGACGCGGTCCTGCCTCGCCGGCGCCACCGGCACGCTTCCCCTGTTGTAACTCGCCGCGAATAAGCCACCTCCGCCGGGCCGGGTCCGCGCGTTGAGCCGGCTTGGCCTCTGCCGCGAATCGCCGTGCTTCGTCCCGATGGTGAGTTACTGGTGAACCTCACCCCGCTGAGCCGCCTTCTCCGCCGCCGGACTACACTTCAAACCGACATCGACGCCGCGGCCTTCCAGCTCCATCAGGCTGTGCCGGTTTTCGCCTGGGCCGTCTCCGCCACTGTGTGTTCCATGCCCCATGTGCTGGCTTCCTCCACCTTGGACTTGCTAAACCGCATACGCTCGGTTTTCTACGGCGGCTTCCTCCAGTTCACGCACCCGCCGATTCTGCCCGGGTTGAGCCGCTGTTGTGGTCTCTGCTGATGTCGTGTTTCGGAGCCTCCTAGCCAGCCCTTAATACTGTTGGGCCGCTGCTACGGGTTGCCCCCATGTCACCGGTGACGGGTCGCCGGACACTTCTTCCGCCGTGCCTTCTCCGTCGATTGCCTCAACCCACCTTGGTGGCTCCACTGGGCCGCGAGCCGCCTCGGCCTCACCAGTATTTACACAAGTTGCGGTCCCGCCTCGCTAGTGTCTCCACGAGACGCCTCGGTAAACCGCCGTGGTTTCGGTCGCAGTCCCAGCTCGTGGCCTCCGTCAAAGTTGCCACTTCTGCCAGCGCAAATCGCCGCCCCGGCGAACTACCTCCGTCTCTGCTGTGGTCTCCTCCGGCTTACCCCGCGCGTGGCTTCACCTTTACCTTGCCTTGAGCTGCCCTCTTAAACTCCTGGGGCCACTAATATGTACAGACCGGCCAAATCACCTCCCGCCTGTGGCTGTAGCTCTGAGCCCCGCCTCCGCCTTAAACCGCCCTCGTTCTGCAAAATTGAGCATGCATGTGCTTTCGCAGACTACACATCAGGACAAAAGAAAAAAAGGGGGAGGAGGGGGTACGAAGTGACCCGGGCGTAAGTTATCCAATTACCACGATCCGGGCAAAAGTTATCGGGTCGTTTTATCAATCCGCTTCATCGACCCGCCTCTGAGGCCTCGAGCTGCCGCAGTCCGCTTCAGCCATAGCCGCGCGCCTCGCCTTGACTTCGGTCGTGAACCGCCCTGTTCTAAACCGCCAGATGTACGGGGCGTTCCTGAGGATAAATATGCCTTAATTTCTTGGAGTGAAGATTATACAAACTATGGCGAACTCTGGCAAGGCCTTGAAAGGATCAACACACAGGTTCTAAATTATCTACGGACGCCATACAATGATCATCTATTGCCTAGAAATCAGGTGATATTTATCTTACATATTTTGGTAAGTACATGTTGATTTCCTTCGACAAACAACTACTTCGCCCTGCTGTAGTTTTTGTACGCAGGACAATGATTCACTACAAATGTGGTTTATACCACGGATATGGAGCACATACTGGCAACATTGCACCCGGTATTCGTCCGTGCCACATTACCCGGTAAATGGATGTGTGCAAGCCGCCGCCCTCGCAGCCCGGACTACTTCAACTCACCGGGACCGTCCTTGCGGAGTAACTCGCCCGTCTATACCGGCCTATAATATTGCAGCCGATTCATCTGTCTGGTCCCATGGCGGGCTCACCCATGATTGATTTCCATTTCACCATGGTGATCATTAACTCTGTGGTGGATAACTACTGGCCTGACATATCAGGTGAAATCCATCCAATATATTTTTATATTATATATTGCTTTCTTTAAAAGAGCAATTACTCCGGCTTGCAAAGTTATCTAATGCAGGACCCTAAACCGCCATATTGGTGCAAATTTAAAGGCCGTCAGAAAATTTCCGGCTTAAAAAGAAGGATTCCGGTTTGAAATCCGGTTCAAGGGAAAGCTATCTCCCACAAAGCTTTGAAGCTCTCAATATCCGGTTTAAGAATTTCTGGTTCAAAAAGAATAATCTCTCGCAAGTTCGAGTTTTTAGGAAAAATTAAAGGGACCAAAGAGAGTCTGTTGCAAAAGCACAACTCAAACATAGGTACCCCTTGAGCACAGCTCACAATATCATTTGGGGGCTTCCTGTTCAAACATAGGTGTATTCACCAAAGAGAACATAGTGTTACTACCCTCTTGATCTGGCTATCAAGCCAATATTATCATAAGAGCACAACTCTGGTTACTTCGGTAATCCGGCTATCAAGCCAATATTATCATAAGGGGCCAAAGAGAGTCTGCTGCATAGCACAGCTCAAACATGGGTATCCCTTGAGCACAACTCACAATATCACTTGGGGGCTATGTTCGAACCATAGTCACACCTCTTGATAGGCTTAAAGCTACCAGGGAAATCACTTGGGGGCTCTGGTCGTATCCGAACCACAGCTTATACCCTCTTGATCAGCATAAGGGCACCCGGGAAATCACTTGGGGGCTTGGTCGTATCCGAACCATAGCTACACCTCTTGATAGGCATAAGGCCACCAGGGAATCACTTTGGGGCTATGGGTTCGAACCATAGTTACACCTCTTGATAAGCATAAGGGCACTAGGGAAATCACTTGGGGGCTTGGTCGTATTCGAACCATAGCTACACTTCTTGATCGGCGCAATGCCATAATTATGACTACATGGGGGCTCTGGTCTTATCCGAACCATAGCATAAACCCTCTTGATCATACATATATTGCATCATACGTTGCATCATCACTACATCATCATAACATGTATCATATGTGCATGGATATACCGGCTATATGGAAGGAATCGGTTTTCAAACCAGGTCATATTTATTCAAATCTTTAATAGCCAATACGGCTGGATTTTTTCTTATGGTTATCGATAATCAATATTATGACTGAGGTTTTCAAAGTCGCTTTAGCACAATGACTATCATATTATCAATGGATATGATTTATTCTACAATTGAAGGAATAGTCCCGAGCTGCAGGCTTACGACCCGACACTTAGGGGCTACATTATTCAAGTTGGGATTACATCAAATACACAAGTCTCATGTCGCTGCAAGCATGCACCATGACACTTGGGGGCTAATGCAAAGTCATTGTTTGCTCACTTATTGAAGACCCGACTCATCACATCGTAATGAGCCGCCCCTTGGGGGCTACCAATTGCTCCTGTCAACAATTCAAGGTACACAAATTTTCATCTATTATTAAAGGATCCACTGCTCAGTTGGTAAAGCACAAGGCTCTTAACCTTGTGGACGTGGGTTCAAGCCCCATGATGGGGGTTAAATCATATGATGTTATTTTCATTGAAGAATATATCAAGTCCCAACTCAATATTATCTTATTGAGCCGGCCCTTGGGGGCTACATATTGCTGCTCAAGTTTACATGATCATATTTACAAAGTCCCTGCTCATTATTGCATAATAACCTGACCCTTGGGGGCTACACTGGTTGAAGTTTTTATGAGCATAAGGCAATTTCAAGTCCCAGGTTGCTGCAAGCATGACAACCCGGCACTTGGGGGCTACATATGTGGAATACTCAGTTCTGACTGGTGATTGAGATGAACAACCTGGATTTCTTCAAGCTTGTGACATTCATATTGAAGCAAGTCTTAAGCTATTGCTACCTTCTTAATACTTGGGGGCTACAAGTGATAGGCATATAAGAGGTATATTTTCAAGCTTGATGTTAACTACAATTATGACTCGGTGCCATCAATATTTATAAACCGGCAATGATAAACCGGCAAGTTCAAGTCTTAAACTGGCAAAGTTCTATATTCTTAAACCGGCAAGTTCTACATTCTTAAACCGACTGAAGATCAAATGAGTATTTCAAAGGCCAATATTTTTGTTAAGCATTGGGAGCTGAAGTCAAAGAAGTTATTCTTCACAATATTTCTCTATGACAAACCAATGTCAGCAAATTGATTATGAAGCTAGCCTATTGACCCAGATTTTCTAGAAGGAAATGACAAGGATTGAAAGATGCTCAGGATCAGTTTAACATGGATAAACCCAAATTAAACTGGGGGCTAATGTCGGGGATATACCCCGCGGTATGACCCGGCTAGAGTTGTAAACCGGCTGGGACTTGGTAAACCGACGGATGGTAAACCGGCGGAGAGTTAAGACAGAGAGTCAAGACAGATGGCTAAGACAGACGGTAAACCGGCTGGTGGTAAACCGACAGACAGTTAAGACAGATGGCTAAGAAAGACGGTAAACCGGCGAGTGTTAAACCGGCAGAGTTAAGACAGATGGTAGCACCGGCAGGTGTTAAGTCAATCATAACCCAGCAGCCAATGTTAAACCGGTAGACAATGTTAAACCGGCAGACAATGTTAAACTGGCAGACAATGTTACACCGACAGACGTTAAGAAGCCCAGGAAGGGAAGTCAAAATAGTTTAAGTCTTAGTCCGAGATGGACTCTACATGTAACCCGCCCCTTTAACTTATATAAGGAGGGGCAGGGCTCCCCAAAGAGGGACAAACAAACAACAATCTCTAGGGCTAGACACAATTAGAGGAGAACCGGTTTACGGCGACTCCCTCGTGATGATAATGAGATCTAGCCTCAAACAACATGTAGGGTTGTTACCGGATGATGTTTCCCGGGGCCCGAAGCTGTCTAAATCCTCGTCTTGTGTTGCGTTTCTCGATTCCGCTCAACCCCTCTCAAGATACCACATAGATGTGTTGGCCTCACGACTAAGTCCTTCCGCTAGGACATCTGACGTGACAATTCCACGACACTAGTTGTTCGCTCTATTGCTATGTCGCGATACCTACCACTTGCTATATCATGCCTCCCATATTGCCATGTCAAGCCTCTAACCCACCTTTCCTAGCAAACCGTTGTTTGGCTATGTTACCGCTTTTGCTCAGCCCCTCTTATAGCGTTGCTAGTTGCAGGCGAAGATGAAGTTTGTTCCATGTTTGGAACATGGATGTGTTGGGATATCATTATTATATCTTATTTACTTTAATGCATCTATATACTTGGTAAAGGGTGGAAGGCTCAGCCTTATGCCTGGTATTTTGTTCCACTCTTGCCGCCCTAGTTTCCATCATACCGGTGTTATGTTCCTTGATTTTGCGTTCCTTACACGGTTGGGTGTTATGGGGACCCCTTGACAGTTTGCTTTGAATAAAACTCCTCCAACAAGGCCCAACCTTGGTTTTACCATTTGCCTCACCACCACCTACTTTTCCCTTGGGAGTCGCGCTCCCGAGGGTCATCTTTATTTTAAACCCCCTGATACGTCTCCAACGTATCTATAATTTTTGATTACTCCATGCTATATTATCTATAGTTTTGGACATTATTGGGCTTTATTTTCCACTTTTATATTATTTTTGGGACTAACCTATTAACCGGAGGCCCAACCCAGAATTACTGTTTTTTTGCCTATTTTAGGGTTTCGAAGAAAAGGAATATCAAACGGAGTCCAAACGGAATGAAACCTTCGGGAACGTGATTTCCTCACCGAACATGATCCAGGATACTTGGACCCTACGTCAAGAATCAAAGGAGGAGGCCACGAGGTAGGGGGCGCGCCTACCCCCCCACAGCGCCCCCTCCACCCTCATGGGCCCCCTGTTGCTCCATCGGCGTACTCCTTCCTCCAATATATACCTACGTACCCCCAAATGATCAGATACGGAGCCAAAACCCTAATTCCACCGCTGTAACTTTCTGTATCCATGAGATCCCATCTTGGGGCCTGTTTCGGAGCTCCGTCGGAGGGGGTATCCATCACAGAGGGCTTCTACATCAACACCATAGCCTCTCCGATGAAGTGTGAGTAGTTTACCTCAGACCTTCGGGTCCATAGTTATTAGCTAGATGGCTTCTTATCTCTTTTTGGATCTCAATACAATATTCTCCCCCTCTCTCGTGGAGATCTATTCGATGTAATCTTCTTTTTGCGGTGTGTTTGTTGAGACTGATGAATTATGGGTTTATCATCAAGATTATCTATGGAAAATATTTGAATCTTCTCTGAATTCTTTTATGTATGATTGGTTATCTTTGCAAGTCTCTTCGAATTATCAGTTTGGTTTGGTCTACTAGATTGATCTTTCTTGCAATGGGAGAAGTGCTTAGCTTTGGGTTCAATCTTGCGGTGTCCTTTCCCAGTGACAGCAGGGGCAGCAAGGCACGTATTGTATTGTTGCCATCAAGGATAACAAGATGGTTTTTTTATCATATTGCATGAATTTATCCCTCTACATCATGACATCTTGCTTAAGGCGTTACTCTGTTTTCATGAACTTAATACTCTAGATGCATGCTGGATAGCGGTCGATGAGTCGAGTAATAGTAGTAGATGCAGGCAGGAGTCAGTCTACTTGTCTTGGACGTGATGCCTATATACATGATCATGCCTAGATATTCTCATAACTATGCTCAATTCCGTCAATTGCTCAACAATAATTCGTTCACCCACCGTAAAATACTTACGCTCTTGAGAGAAGCCACTAGTGAAACCTATGGCCCCCGGGTCAGTCTTCATCATATTAATCTTCCAATACTTAGTTATTTCTTTTGCTTTTACTTTGCTTTTATTTTACTTTGCATCTTTATCATAAAAATAGCAAAAATATTATCTTATCATATCTATCAGATCTCACTCTCGTAAGTGACCGTGAAGGGATTATGTAACACCCCGGATGTAACTTTCCCAATTTGTACTCCAACTCTTGCCGTTTCCGGCGTTAAGTTAATTTATATTCTCGGGTTCGGGTCTTTGTCTCCGTGTGTTGTTGTCATTGTCATGCATCTCATATCATGGCATCATGTGCATTGCATTTGCATACGTGTTCGTCTCATGCATTCGAACATTTTTCCCGTTTTCCGTTTTGCATTCCGGCGCTTCGTTCTCCTCCGGTGGTCATTTCTAGCTTTCTTTCGTGTGTGGGGATTAAACATTTCCGGATTGGACCGAGACTTGCCGAGCGGCCTTGGTTTACTACCGGTAGACCGCCTGTCAAGTTTCGTATCATTTGGACTTCGTTTGCTACTCCAACGGTTAACCGAGGGACCGAAAAGGCCTCGTGTGTGTTGCAGCCCAACACCCCTCCAATTTGGCCCAAAACCCACCAAACTCTGCTCCATCAGCTAGAGCGTTCGATCACGATCGTGTGGCCGAAAACCACACCTCATTTGGACTCTCCTAGCTCCCTCTATGCCTATTTAAACACCCCCCGATTTTCGGATCTCCTCCTACCTCCGAAACCCTAAAAATCATCTCCGCGCGCCGGACACGTCCGTCCGCGTGCCGGACACCGCCGCCGTCCTCTCCCGCGTTGCCACATGGCACCCGCCGCCGCCTCCCACCGCGCGGCCCGGGAGCCCACGGCCGGCCCCCGTGGCCCGCTTCCCACGCCGCCTCGCGCCGCCCTGCCGTGCCGCCCCGCTCCGGTGGCCGCCGCCCGAGCCGCCGCACGCCGCTGCCTCTCCACGCCGGCAACGAGCAACACCGCCCCGCCGCGCCTTTGTCGCCCGGCCACTGCGGCCGGCCCGAGCCGCCGCCGCCACCGTGGTCGTCGTCGCCACCACCGCGGCCGGCCCGAGCCGCCGTCACCGCCTTCACCATCGCCGGCCCCGGCCATCTCCCCCTCCAGCCGCCGCCCCGCCCATCTCCGGTGAACAGTGCCCGCGCCGCCGCTACAGTGTTTCGCCCGATCCAGATCTGGAAACCCTAGGTCGTTTTTTTCTCTAACTCCCGAAATTTGCAGATCCAAGTGCCTCTGTTCGTGGCTCCGTAACTTTGCATCCGTACCTCCAATTCATGCATATAGCATATCAAAATGTTCATCTCAGAGAGTACATCATTTCATTCCCGTGCATCATTTTCATTTGAGTTCATCTTGATGCCCGAAATGCTATTAGAAGAGGGCTACTTGAGTTAATTGTCAGATCTGCTACTCCGTTTAGCACTTTTGTCATTTTTGCCATGATTAATGTGTGCATGATATGCCCTAATGCTCTACATATGTTTTGTTAAGGGTTTTGTCCTCTTTCCAGAGGTGCAACCCATGTATTTTTGTGATGTGTGTGGTGACTTGCGCAAGCTTGCAAAGTGGTGCACTTGCTAAGTCTGTTTTCAGGGACTTAGTAATTTCACAAAGTCCTTGATCTGTTTATCTCATGTTGCCATATGTTCATGTTGTTTCCTAGTGATCCGTGCCTCTTTTGAGGATGATCAGTAAGGGTGTTTTGTTAATATTGTAGTGATCTATCCATCCATGTATTTGTTTGCAATTATGGAGCACCTTAGCTTGAGTCAATCGAGCTCTACTTTTGCTACTTTGTGAATCTGGGCAGATTGTCAACTTGTTTGCAATTTTGCCGGTGATGTTGTAGTTGATCCGTGCATGCTATGCTATTGTTCTTGCCATGTCTAGCTTGCATTTTGTGCCTTATTGATGGGTGTATGCTTGTATTGCCATGACTTGCACCGTAGTGAGTGCATCAAGCTCGTAAACATGCCTACTTGAGTTATATTTCAGCAGGTGTCAGTTTTCACTAAGTCTGAAAACTAATTATGTTTTTGCTATGTTCACGTGCTTGCAATTGTATTTTCTGATCCCTTTTGGCTCAAGGTCACTAAGGGACTTTTGTTAAGCTCTTTGAGTATCTCCATGCCATGCTTTACTTTGCCATGTTCAGATCCTGTAGCATGTAGTTTTGTTGCTCCGAAGAGGGCTACCTGATCTGAAATTCCACACAAGTGTTAATTTCACCAAGTCTGAGATATGTTTGCCATATGCATTTTTGCCATGCTTGTTTGAACCTGTTAATGGATGAATTGGCCGTAGCTCAGTGCTAGACTTTTGTTAAGCATCTTGTATGCATCCCTGACATGTATTTTGTTGTCATGTTTGGGTGCTGTAGCATGTTCATCTCATTGCATTTAGTTGGCTACTTGCTGTAAATCGCAGACCGGTGCCATTTTTGAACCGCTTGCCATTTCCAAACTGTAACTCCGATTCCGGCGTTCTTTATATCGTTTTCAAGCGATTTCATCTCATCTTTCCAGTGGCACACTTGGTTTTCCTGTCATATCTTGCATTTTGCATCCCGCATCGCATCCCGCATAGCATATCATCTTTGCATTGTGTTGTTTGAGTTTGCACGTGGTTGATTGTGTCCTTGTTGCTTGTTTGTCTTGTTTGGGTAGAGCCAGGAGACGAGTTCGCTAACGAGGAGCCCTTGAGTTTGCTTTTGAGGATCCAGTCAATTCTGACAACTGTGCAGGCAAGATGATCATACCCTCGAAATCACTACTATCTTTACTATGCTAGTTTGCTCGCTCTTTTGCTATGCCATTGATACGATGCCTACCACTTGCTTTCAAGCCTCCCAAATTGCCATGTCAAACCTCTAACCCACCATTGTCCTAGCAAACCGTTGATTGGCTATGTTACCGCTTTGCTCAGCCCCTCTTATAGCGTTGCTAGTTGCAGGTGAAGATTGGAGGCCGTTCCTTGTTGGAACATCATTTATTTACTTGTTGGGATATCATTATATTATCTTGCTATCTTAATGCATCTATATACTTGGTAAAGGATGGAAGGCACGACCTCTCTCCTAGTGTTTTGTTCCACTCTTGCCGCCCTAGTTTCCGTCATATCGGTGTTATGTTCCCGGATTTTGTGTTCCTTACGCGGTTGGGTTATAATGGGAACCCCTTGATAGTTCGCCTTGATTAAAGCTTTTCCAGCAATGCCCAACCTTGGTTTTACCATTCGCCACCTAGCCTTTTTTCCCTTGGGTTACCGGAGCCCAAGGGTCATCTTATTTTAAACCCCCCCGGGCCAGTGCTCCCTCTGAGTGTTGGTCCAAACCGGGCAGCCTGCGGGGCCACCTCGGGGAAACTTGAGGGTTGGTTGTACTCGTAGCTTGACCTATCTGAGTGTGCCCTGAGAACAAGATATGTGCAGCTCCTATCAGGATTTGTCGGCACATTCGGGTGGTGTTGCTGGTCTTGTTTTAACCTGTCGAAGTGTCTTGAATTACCGAGATACCGAGTCTGATCGGAACGTCTTGGGAGGAGGTCTATTCCTTCATTGACCGTGAGAGCTTGTCATGGGCTAAGTTGGGACTCCCCTGCAGGGATTGAACTTTTGAAAGCCGTGCCCGCGGTTATGGGCAGATGGGAATTTGTTAATGTCCGTTTGTAGATAACTTGAACCTTAACTTAATTAAAATGATTCAACTGAGTGTGTTACCGTGATGGCCTCTTCTCGGCGGAGTCCGGGAAGCGGACATGGTGTTGGAGTAATGTTTGTGCAGGTTGCTCTCTAGTTTCTCGCTCGCGCTTTGCCTCCTCTTCTCGCTCTCTTTTGCGAATAAGTTAGCCACCATACTTGCTAGTCGCTTGCTACAGCTCCACATATATTTACCTTGCCTTACCTATAAGCTTAAATAGTCTTGATCGCGAGGGTGCGAGATTGTTGAGTCCCTGTGGCTCACAGATTACTATTACACCAGATGCAGGGCCTAATGATTCCGCTCCAGGAGACGCGTATGAGCTCAAGTGGGAGTTCGATGAAGACTCTCAACGTTACTATGTTTCCTTTCCCGATGATCAGTAGTGGTGCTTAGTTGGGGGTGAACGGGACCGTGTCGCATGTTGGGTTCTCTTTTATTTTGGCGCCGTAGTCGGGCCATGAGTGTTTGGATGATGTAATGTTATTTATGTACTTGATTGACATGGCGAGTGTAAGCCAACTATGTTATCTCCCCTTTATTATTATTTATATTACATGGGATGTTGAGAAGATTGCCTAACTTGCGACATATGCCTTGAATGCGATTATGCCTCTAAGTTGTGCCTCGACACGTGGGAGCTATAGTCACATCGAGGGTGTTACAAGTTGGTAATCAGAGCCTTCCCCGACCTTAGGAGCCCCATTGCTTGATCGTTTTTAGCGGCCGAGTTGTGTCTAGAAAAATGTTTTGAGTCATTTAGGAATTATATATCAGAGAGTTTAGGAATTTTTTTACTTACCAGTCTCCTCATCGCTCTGGTAAGACATTCTGACGTAGAGTTTTGACTCTTCTCTTCTCAAATTTCACTAAAAAAATTTTTAGGATCACGCGGGTATCTTGGAATCGTTCCGATGGTGTTATGATGAGAACATTGTCTTGGTGCCTCCTGTCAGGGGTTTAGTGGAAGTGTCCCGGGGAGTTGAGCTCTAAGGTGTTGTCATCATAATTTTATCGTTGTAGTTCTGGAATACCTGAGTTTAGTACGCCGACATCAAAAATCTCTTTTATGCAGTTCGTTGGTGAGATAACCTCGACGCCACCCAGTACTGGGGCGGGAGTTCGGGAGTATCACCATAACTTGTATAACGGATGCTTTTCAAAGGTTGAGGTAGATGGTTTCCGAAGGTTTCTTGGTTATGTGTTGAAGGATGGATACAGCTGGATGTAGGATTTGCTAGTTTGGGTGAGATATTATGCTTCCCCTGTATCCCCAACACCTGATTGCATAATCGGAAAGGTTCGGGAGTTTCATAGGTGGGAATTCTAGTAGCTCTAGTTCTTCTTCCACGGATATTGGTTTGAGATTGGGATGATTCGTACCTTGTTGATTTATTTCTCTACCTTAATTCTACGTGGCTTCTCAATTTATGGATATGTGACCATTTCAAGAGGAATGCATTTGTTCATTTTGTTCGGATGTGAAGACTATATGTTGCAATTTTCATTTCGTTGGATTCAGCTTCAATATTTATCTGTCAATGTGCTAATGGTGGTCAACCTCTTCAGGATGGCTCCTCCAACGCGCACGACTCCGAATCCTGATCCGCCACCACCTCCACCTCCTCCAGAGGCATGGCAAGCTGTGATGGCCGCAACCAATGCAAACACACAGTTGATCATGCAAATTCTCCAAGAGCGCAATCAAGGCAACCAAGGGAATCAAGGCAACAATCAGAGTCACTTTGGTACACTCAACCAGTTCCTTGCTAACGGGCCAAAGACTTTCAGCAATTGTGTTGAGGCAACCGATGCTGACGATTGGCTTGTGGATCTGTGTAAGCATTTCGAGTGCAGTAATGTAAGGCCTGAGGACTTTGTTAAGTTCGCTTCCTTCCAACTCAAAGATCAATCTGCAGAATGGTTCCAGCAGTACAAGGATTCCCGAGGTGGACGTGTTATCACTTGGGATGATTTTCGTTGAGATTTCCGAGCTCATCATATCCCCAGAGCGTGGTTGAAAGCAAGCGTGAGGAATTCCGCAATCTGAAGCAAGGCTCTTTGTCTGCCTATGACTACAACAAGTTGTTCCAGAAGCTTGCCCGCTTTGCCAAGCAGGACGTCCCTGATGAGAAGAGCATGATATATCAGTTCAGGGGTGGTCTCAGAGAAGAAATCCAGCTCGCTCTTGTTCTCTTTGAACCCTTGAGATACGATGAGTTCTACAACATGGCATTGAAGCAAGAGGCTGCTCAGTTGAAGTGTGATGCTTCCAAGAAGAGAGTCAGAGATGTTACTCCTTCTTCCTCTACTCAAGTGGCCAAGCAGTAGAAGTTTTGGCTTCCTCCTTCTCCGTTCCATCAGCCGTATCAGCAGAAGAGCAAAGGTGGCAGTGGTTCTTCCCACCCACCCAACCTTGGCCTTCAGAACAAGACTTCGTATCAAGCTCCAAGATCGAGTGCTCCGTACCACCGTCCGCTTTCAGAGGTCACGTGCAACAAGTGCCAACAGAAGGGTCACTATGCCAACAAGTGTTTCAACCAGAGGCGTCTTCCTCCTCCTCCTGTCAGATCGGCAAGTACAGCTGTGGTCAAGCATAACCCCAAGCACGCCAAGGTCAATTTGATGAATGCAGCTCAGGCAGAGGATTCTTCAGATGTCATCATGGGTAACCTTCCTGTTAATGATATTCCTGCAAGAGTTCTTTTTGACACGGGTGCATCGCATTGTTTCATGTCAAAGCCTTTTTTTACCAAGCATGAGTTCGTTTCTTCTCATTTGGGTAAACAAATGGATATCGTCTCTCCTGGCAAACGTTTGAGTGCTAGTCTAGAGGTGCTAGATGTTACTATCACATTGGGTGACGACAAGTTCCTTTCTTCCCCAATGGTTCTTGGTAACTCGGATATTGATCTTATTCTCGGAATGGATTGGCTTTCTAAGCACAAGGCTCAACTTGATTGTGCAGCCAGGCAGATTCAATTGACTCATTCGTCTGAGGATGTAATTGTCTTTGCCGCTCGTGATGATACCATTCGTCTGTTTTCTCTCAATGAGAAGGGTGAATTGGATGCCATCTCGCAAATTCCAGTCGTTTGCGAATATCAAGACGTCTTTCCAGAAGAGCTTCCAGGAATGCCTCCGCACCGGCCAGTTGAATTCGTTATTGATCTTGAGCCTGGCACAGAACCTGTGTGCAAACGTCCTTACAAGCTCGGACCTGAAGAGTTGAAGGAGCTGAAGAAGCAACTCGATATTCAAGAGAAAATGGGTCTCATCCGGCCTAGTTCTTCTCCGTGGGGTTGTAGTGTTCTTTTTTGTGAAGAAGAAGGATGGAACGGACCGACTTTGTGTTGATTACCGTCCAGTGAACAAGAAGACCATCAAGAACAAATATCCACTTCCCAACATCAATGAGCTGTTCGAACAACTCAAAGGTGCTCGAGTATTCTCCAAGCTTGATCTCTGTATGGGTTATCATCAGATTCGAATCCGTGAGCAAGATATTCCCAAGACGGCTTTCAGGACAAGCTTTGGTTCATATGAATACACAGTCATGTGTTTTGGTCTCGTCAACGCTCCTCCAACGTTCTCTCACATGATGAAATTCATCTTCAATGCCTACACCAATGTCACACCCTAGCTAGTCATGCATTAGAGTGTTGCATCATGTTTACTCTTTCATCAGAAACTTGAAATGGGGATGACAGAACCCCCAGTCCCCTCTGAAACCAACTAGGGTTACTAAAATAATTTTTCAATGAACCTGAAATGCCCTTCTAAAATGCCCATCATTTTTGCCTTGGTTCAGAACCTCTGCCAAAAGTGGTGCACATTTTCCTAGGCCATCCTAGGGTTTTTGAATTAAATCATAAATATTTGAATTTGGGCATTTAAAATTATATAAAATATTTAAATGCTCAAATATCTCCAAACTAAAATGTTTCATGCTGGAAATAATCCAACTATGGACCAGGAGTAGTTTGGTGATTTTTGGAGTTGCCTAGGTATTTTATTTAATTCAACAAAGTTGCAGATATATTAAATAAAAACAGAGAACAGAAAAATAAATAAAAGGAGTAGACTTACCTGGACCTACCTGCCCAGCCCAGCCGGCCCAGCACTGTGCTGGCCCGTGCCAGCCAGCTGCTTCCCCTTGCCAGAGCAGGCAGGGAGGTGAGCATGGCGCGCCCGAGCTCGCCACGCACCACCCAGCCTCTCTGCATCGCCCTGGTCGCCGTTGCGCCGCGTGGATCGTCTTCTGGTCGTCGCCCCGACCTCGCCGACACCCCATTCACTCTCCCCCGGCTCTCCCTCGCTCTCTCCCCCGCCCGACCGAACACCACCGTCGCCGCCGTTCGCCATAGCCACCGCCTCCGACCACCCCTCGCTTCCCCGACTAGCTCAGGAGCTCCGCCTCGACTCCCTCTTCCTCCCCACCGCTCCACAGCTCCCCGGAAGCCCTGCATCGCCGCCACGTCGCCGTTCCCCTCTTCGGGCTCCGACCACCGTCGCCGTCGAATTCGCCGTCTCCAGCGCGTCCCCGAGCCCGCTTCGACGCCCACTGCAACCGCGGTGAGCTACGCCACCGTTTCCCCCTCTCCTTCCCCTCGTTCCCTCACCGTAGCTTCCCCCCCACCACGGCCGAACCTCCGCCGTCGCCGAGCTCGCCGTCGACGCAGCTCCGGTGACCATTTGGTCACCCCGGCGAGTCCAACAAGTTCACAGAACCCCGTAGAGCATCCCTAGCGCCTCGCCTTGCTCGACTTCGAGCTCCAGCACCGTTCCCGTGCACGACCGAACCCCGGCGGCCGCAGCCGAGCTCACCGCCGTCGACTCCGGCCACCCCGACCCCAACGGGCTCCGCCAAGAGATGCGGGTTGTCCTCAGCTCCACTCCGGTGGCCTCCGCGGTCCATTTGGTGGCCGAAACGACCAAAACCACTCTCGCCGCCGCGCTAATGGTCGCCGCCGGCCAGAACTCCGGCGGGCTGACGTGGCTTAGTTAATTAGTCACTAACCCCCCCACCTACTGACGCTGACAAGTGGGCCCAGGGCCTAGTCAAAGCTAACCAGCCCGGGTCAACGCGGGATTAGCCCCTGTGTCACTGACGTGTGGACCCCACACGTCAGGTTTGACCCGAGCCAGCCCTGTTGACCTGCTGATGCCACTGTGACGTCAGGCTGACGCAGTAATTGAATTTCTGGATTTAAATTAAATCAGGAAATTCCAGAATATTATTTAAACTTCAAAAATTCATAACTTTTATTCTGTAATTCCAAATTGGACAAATTATATATGAAAAATGATCAGAAAAATCCAATCTATCCATCTGTACCATTTTCATGCATGATCAAACAAGTTAAGTTGATGTTTTAATCAGAACAAGAAAAGGCACTTTAAAAGGCCATATTTGAATTTGGAATTTGAATCTTTGATTCAAATTTGTTCAAACCCTTCTGGTTTTAGCTGCATTAGCCCAACACACTCATATTGCCATGTTTCATGCATGCATCATATTGTTGCACATTGTTTGGTGATGCTTGTGTATCGGTGTCCTTTGCGACAGGGTCTGTCCCCGAGGAGTACCGTGATTACCCTAACGAAGAACCGTATCCGTGCAACGAACCATCAGGCAAGCAACCAATCATTTGATCATATCGATACAATCCCATGTTCTCGCTCCTGCTCTCTTTTACTGCATTAAGACAACGCGATTCAAACTGCTGTGTGCTACGGTAGTTGAACCCATTTCCTCTGCATGACCTGTCATTGCCACAGTAACTAGATGAAACCCACTAGCATGTGTAGGAGTTGATTGAGCCATATGTATGTGTTGTTTCTACCTTGCTATGCCTGCTATGCTTAGAGTCGTGTCAGGTCTGGTTCATCTGGGTGATGGGCTAGAGTGAAATGATTATGTCGGTAACGAGAGTGGTGTGGTGAACACGATTTGGTAAAGGTATCGATGAGAGGCCATGTAGGAGTACATGGTGGGTTGTTTCATTGAAGCCGACCTTAAGCACTGAGATCTGTATGTGTGATTTAAGAATCAGCTACTACCATGCATTGGGCCCGAAACCAATGGACCCTCTCGACTTCTTATTCACCCTAGTTCTCCGTCCAGGAGTTGCAAGTAGTTTCTGGTGTTTGTAGCCTACTGGAGGCCGTGGACAGCGCTGACCGTAGGGGTGGGCTGTGATGCGGTAGGTACGTGGCCGGGTGTACCGAATACCCGTTAGGTATCTCGGGAACCCTGTTCACATCGTTCGGGGCCGTATGGGAAACCTCGGCCGGACTCCCTGCGGATGGAACCTGAATAGGCGATAAACCTGGACTGGAGGCTTAGGTGATTAGGTAGGTCGTGGCCGACACCCACGTTGGGCTTCCGCTTGAAGGTTGCCGAGTACATGTCGTGTAAACGACGATAAGTGGTGAGAGCGTGTATGAAGAAGTACACCCCTGCAGGGTTATCATGATCTATTCGAATAGCCGCGTCCGCGGTAAAGGACTACTTGGTTGCCTATACAGTTCATAGACAAGTAAATGGAAACTACTAAAAGCCTCAAGATAAGTGTGAGTGCCGAGGATGGCTCTTCCGTAGGAAGACGGAGGTGGATCCTCGGTAGTGTATTGAAGTGGTGAGTAGTGGACTCGTGTGCGCAAAACATTTCAAGTTGGAGTATCGTAGGATAGTCTAGCCATGAGTCAAAGCTGGCTTGCTGCAATAACTCCACCAACCCTTCTTGATACTATGCATGTATGTAGGATCTGATGTAAGTCTTGCTGAGTACCTTTGTACTCATGTTGCTATAATCTACATTTTTTACAGAAGACGCTGCAACCCCTTCTGATGGGTTCTATGTAGACGTTGACATCAACGAGTAGGCTAAAGACCCAGGTGGTGACCCTGAGCTTGTGATGGACCACGTAGTATAGCTAGGCTTTCCAAGCCTCTTTTATTTTACTAGTTGTCTGTACCCAGACAAAGTACTTCCGCTGTTGGCTTGTATGACTGTGTGATTTGTATGTTGGGTCGTGAGACCCGTACCTGTGTGTATGATATGTATGGCTCCCTGAGCCTTAAATAAAGTACTTGTGTCATAGAGTCATGTTGTGATGCTTCGTTGTATTTGCACATATCGAGCATATTGTGTGTATGATTGAAATGCTTGGTATGTGTGGGATCTGACTATCTAGTTGTTTATCTTTAGTAGCCTCTCTTACCGGGAAATGTCTCCTAGTGTTACCGCTGAGCCATGGTAGCTTGCTACTGCTCTGGAACACATAGGCTGGCCGGCATGTGTCCTTCTTCGTTCCTGTGTCTGTCCCTTCGGGGAAATGTCACGCTTTGAGTACCGGAGTCCTGTTAGCCCGCTACAGCCCGGTTTACCGGAGTCCTGCTAGCCCAGTGCTACAGCCCGGACCCACTTGCTGATGACCGACACGTTCGAAGCTGGGTCATGGATGCCTGTCCCTGTAAGTCTGTGCCACTTTGGGTTTACGACTAGTCATGTCAGCCCGGGCTCTTTATCATATGGATGCTAGCGACACTATCATATACGTGAGCCAAAAGGCGCAAACGGTCCCGGGAAAAGGTAAGACGACACCCGTGGGAATACCGTGCGTGAGGCCGCAAAGTGATATGAGGTGTTACCAGCTAGATCGATGTGACATCGAGTCGGGGTCCTGACAGCGTTGGCATCAGAGCCGGACTGCCTGTAGGTTCTCCAAGCCAAACTGGTCGATGTTGAGTCTAGAAATTCTTTAGTTATATGTAGGGGAATTGTTTGTGGGTTGGAACGTAAGGCTCTTTTTACTCCTCTATCTTATGACATTCTGATCTGAGTCAGTCCATTCTTCCACCGGGGGTTAAGGAATTAGGATCTGTTCTCTCTATCAGGATCACGAGTTACTAATCAGTAGTACCTTATAAGTTTGATGGATACAAGCCTAGTTCAGTTCTACTACCACGTTATGTTGCCATAATGGTTTCAGAACTTTGATATGATGATGTTGAGTGTGTACGAAATCCTTTGTCAAATGTCTCAAAATCCTTTTTGAGCATTTACAGCTGTTATGCTGCCGAAATTTTGCTAGAAATTCTAATGCCTTTGCACTATGATTATGCTTTCAGATGGCCACTCGCGACCTTAATCAAGTGGTTCGCCTGACTCGATGCCTAGATGTACCCGGCCATACTGCCAAGTTGGTCAGGGTAATGACTGAGGCTGGATACCGCTGGTATCCTGAGTACACGGTCGAAGAGCAATTCCGAGACTTCAATCAAAGCCAGTATCTCTGCACTGTCAGGATATTTCCATCTTATCCTGGATCCACCGAGCCTCTTCACTGTTCCTATGGACTCGGGGTTACTATTGAGATGGCTGTGCAGGACGCCGCCTACTCTATGATGACCATTATGCGAGTCAGATCTGGTTTATTTCGGGACTCTGACTTCCGGTATATGCCAGGATCACTTCCGGGAGCACAAGGGTATCTCCAGGCTATCTATGCTGACTCCACTCAGGAGGATTCACGGACTCGCACCACTGCTGAGATGCTCGAGGATAAGGACCGTGAAAATCGGGCCTTAAGGTTAGAGCTCTTCAATACCCGTGCTGACCACTGGGCCACTTTGACTCGGTTCGCACCGGCGGTGCAAGCTGGATTCTCAGATATGCGCGATCTCTATCCTGTGAGATCTGCTCTGCCAGACGTGATGGTTTGGCGTGATGTAGGAGGCATCACCCCACCTCGCGGTCCCCGCAGGCCACCGTTTGTTGGTCCAAGACCTCATCCTAGCCCCTATGGTCCACAAGCTCCGCGAGATCGTTTGTTTCCGGATGAACATGTTGAGCTTCCAGGCTATGGAGGTGACTTCTATGAGGACTACTACGGATCGGTCTGAGTAGTAGGTAGTATCACTAGTTCGCACTAGCTGTGTTTTCTATCGTTCCGCGTGACTCGTGGGATATGACCTAGTTGTACTCTTTCCGGAGGTGTAGAAAAATAATGTATAGGAGCTTGGAATGCCTCCGATGAGATGTAATCCTCTTTTCACCGTAATAGTACTTTGTTTGGTCTTGTACTAAACCTTGTATGGTGTGTATGACGATGGAATAAAAGAAGCAGTTTCTGTATCTACCATGTCATACGGATGATCATCTTGCATTCCGAGTTATTCCTTACCTTATGTATCCCATGTCGGAATTTTATCATTCTGACTAAATCATTGTCTTATTCACCTAGGATGGTCAACACGCGCGCTAACCCTGCTTCTCAAGAGCAGGCCGAAGGCAGTGAAGCCAGGGATGTAAATCTGCCTCATCCTCCTTCACTAGCCGAGGTTATGATGGAAGCCGAGAGAAACAAGCGGGAGACAAACCGTTTGTTGGAGCGTATTGAACAGAATACAGCACACCATCAGAGGGCTAACGTGGTGTCACTCAGTGATTTTATCAAATTGCATCCACCCACGTTCCACCACTCCGTCGAGCCTCTCGACGCTGATGACTGGCTTCGCAGTATCTCTCACAAGCTGCGTTCCGCGCTGGTAGCGGAGGCTGACAAGGTCACCTTTGCTGCATATCATCTTGAAGGCCCCGCCAGTCTATGGTGGGAGAATTATGGAGCTATGCGCCCAGCGGGCCATGTCACTACTTGGGCTGAGTTCAGCGAGGCTTTCCGTGAACATCACATTCCGGAGGGTCTCATGGACCGTAAACGTGAGGAATTCTGCAATTTCACCCAAGGCCGACTTTCTGTGGATGTCTATAGCAGGGAGTTTGGTAATCTCGCCCGATATGCAACTGAGGAAGTGTCTACTGACGCCAAGAAGCAAGCAAGGTTCCGTAAGGGCCTTAGTCCTGAGCTTCGCCGCGACCTCCGTCTGCATGAGTGCTCATCTTTTTCGAAACTTGTCAACAAAGCCATCAGTGCTGAAACTGGTCAGACTGACTATGACGCAACACGCAAGCATGGACGCGACATGGGTTCCTCATCCGGTGCTGGTCCTCAGAAGCGCCGCGTGTGGGTACCCAACACCGCCCTGCCACCCAGGTTCACACCGAGGCCATCCTTCCAGGCGCCTCGCCCTGTTCAACAGTCTGCACCGGCCAAGCCCTATGGGGGTCCAACCAATAATGCTCCTCCACGTACCAGTTCCGTGACTTGTTTCAAGTGTGGGGAATCTGGTCACTATATGCGTGAGTGTCCCCAGACCAACCCCAATCAATCTGCTAAAGCTGTTGGCCGTGGCAAGCCGACAGGGAAGGTGTTTCATGCTAAACCGGTCACCGCTTCACGTGGCCATGTCAACTGTATCTCTGCCGAAGAAGCTCAAGAGGACCCCAACGTCGTTCTCGGTACGCTTCTTGTTAACTGCCACCCGGCATCTGTTCTTTTCGATACAGGAGCCTCTCATTCTTTTATATCTGAAAGTTATGCTCGTTTGCATAACGTTGCATTCTGTGCCTTGCCATCTACTATGGAAATCTCTACCCCTGGGTCTAGATGGCAGACCTCTAGGGTAAGTTATGGAAATGAGATCCAAGTCGACAGACTTGTTTTCCTTGCATCTTTGATAGCCCTTAAATCTTCGGATATTAATATCATTTTGGGTATGGACTGGATGTCAGCTCATCAAGCCAAAATTGATTGCTTCTCTAGGACTGTTCAACTCACCCATCCTTCGGGGAAGATAGTTAATGTCTTGACCCGAATAGCCAAGCGACAATTATATTCTCTTAACGCCAGCCCTTTGCCAGACCTTGAGGACGTCCCGGTAGTCCGTGACTTTCCGGATGTCTTTCCAGAGGAATTGCCAGGTGTTCCACCTGACAGGGATGTTGAGTTCGTAATAGACCTCATTCCAGGAACCGTTCCGATTGCTAGAAGACCCTATAAGATGGCACCCCTAGAACTAGCCGAGCTTAAGAAACAACTCGATGAATCCTTGAAAAAGGGTTTCATCCGCCCTAGTTCATCTCCGTGGGCTTGCCCCGTCCTATTCGTCAAGAAGAAGGATGGTACGGACCGGATGGTTGTAGATTACCGACCTGTCAATTTGGTCACAATCAAGAACAAATATCCGCTTCCCAGGATCAACGACCTGTATGATCAGCTCGCTGGATCCTCAGTCTTCTCCAAGATGGATTTGAGGTTGGGCTACCATCAAATCAAAATCAGAAACGGGGACATTCCTAAAACGGCCTTTGTTACTCGTTATGGCCAATACGAGTACACCGTCATGTCCTTCGGTTTAACCAACGCTCCAGCCACCTTTTCTCGGTTAATGAACTCAATCTTCATGGAGTATTTAGATAAATTCGTCGTAGTCTATCTCGATGATATACTCATCTACTCCAAGAACGAGGAAGAACATGCCGAACATTTGAGGCTAGTGTTGAAGAAACTTCGAGAGCATCGCCTTTATGCCAAATTTTCAAAATGTGAATTCTGGTTGTCAGAAGTGACCTATCTGGGTCATGTAATATCGGGTAAAGGTATTGCTGTTAACCCTGAGCGAGTTCAAGCCGTCCTTAACTGGACTCCACCCGAATCGGTCAAGCAAGTTCGGAGTTTTCTAGGCTTAGCGAGCTATTGTCGTCGCTTTGTCGAGAACTTCTCCAAAGTTGCCAAACCTCTAACCGAACTCCTCAAGAAAGATAAGAAGTTCGAATGGACTCCACAATGTGAGCACAGCTTTCAGGAACTGAAAAGACGCCTGACTTCTGCTCCTGTACTGGTACCGCCAGACCTCTCCAAGGACTTTGTTATCTACTGCGACGCCTCGCGACAAGGACTAGGTTGCATTCTCATGCAAGATCGACACGTAATTGCTTACGCTTCACGGCAATTGCACCCACATGAGGAGAATTATCCTACTCATGATCTAGAGCTTGCAGCCGTAGTCTATGCACTTAAGACCTGGCGACATTACCTCCTCGGTAATCGTTGCGAAATATTCACTGATCACCAAAGTCTGAAGTATATTTTCACCCAACCGGATTTGAATCTCAGGCAGAGACGTTGGGTTGAATTGATCACAGACTTCGACTTAGGAATAACCTACACCCCAGGGAAAGCCAACGTCATGGCTGATGCGCTAAGTCGTAAATCTTATTGTAACAACCTGATGTTACAACAAAGTCAACCGCTTCTCCATGAGGAATTTCGGAAGCTTAACCTTCACATTATACCTCAAGGTTTTCTTTCCACCTTGGTGGCAAAACCTACCCTTACGGATCAAATTATCAAAGCACAGAAGGTAGATCCGGGAATCTCCCGCATCAAGAGAAACATTCAGAAAGGAATTGCGAATTGTTTCTCCATTGACGATCAAGGGGTAGTATACTTCGGGGATCGACTAGTGGTTCCCAAAGTGCGCAACCTAAGGCGATTAATCCTTAAGGAAGCTCATGAATCTCCTCTCACCATTCATCCCGGTAGTACTAAGATGTATCAGGACCTACGCCAGAGGTTCTGGTGGACTAGGATGAAGAGAGAAATTGCTCAATATATTGCAAATTGCGACGTCTGTCGTCGTGTAAAAGCAGAGCATCAACGGCCTGCTGGCACCCTTCAACCCTTAGCTATTCCTGAATGGAAATGGGATAAAATTGGTATGGATTTCATTACCGGTTTTCCCAGGACCAAGAGAGGGAATAATGCTATCTTCGTCGTGGTCGATCGTCTTTCCAAAGTAGCTCATTTCCTACCTGTTCGTGAGAGTATAACCGCTAGTCAGCTGGCAGATTTGTATATCTCCCGAATAGTGTCTCTCCATGGTGTTCCTTTGGAAATTAACTCGGATCGAGGAAGTCTCTTCACCTCTCGATTTTGGGAAAGTTTCCAAAATGCTATGGGAACCCGTCTCTCCTTTAGCACCGCTTTCCACCCTCAGTCGAGTGGTCAAGTGGAACGCGTCAATCAGATTCTAGAAGACATGCTTCGAGCCTCCGTTATCTCTTTCGGAATGGACTGGGAGAAGTGCCTGCCATTTGCCGAATTCGCTTACAACAACAGCTATCAATCTAGCTTGGGTAAGGCCCCTTTTGAAGTTCTCTATGGACGACGATGTCGAACACCCCTTAACTGGTCAGAGACCGGGGAAAGACAATTCTTTGGCCCGGATATGATTCAGGAAGCAGAAGAACAAGTTCGTATCGTTCGTGAAAAGTTGAAAACAGCCCAATCTCGTCAAAAGAGTCAATATGACCGAAAACATAGGGCTATGACTTTCGAGGTTGACGAGAAGGCTTATCTTCGGGTCACCCCTATGAAGGGAACCCATCGTTTCGGTATCAAAGGCAAATTGGCTCCTCGTTACATTGGACCTTTTCGCATTCTTGCCAAACGAGGAGAAGTTGCCTACCAGTTGGAACTACCTCCGCATCTCTCCAGAGTTCACGATGTCTTCCACGTTTCTCAACTCAGGCGTTGCTTCTCGGATCCTATCCGTGAAGTGGACCACGAAACGCTTGATCTCCAAGATAATCTTACATATCGAGAGTACCCCATTCGTATCCTCGATCAAGCCGAACGTACCACGCGACGTCATAATATCAAGTTTCTCAAGGTTCAATGGTCGCATCATTCTGAGGATGAAGCAACTTGGGAAAGGGAGGATCGTCTTCGACTTGAATATCCCGCCTTCTTCTCGGAGGAACCCAAATCTCGGGACGAGATTCTTTTGAGTGGGGGTGAGTTGTCACACCCTAGCTAGTCATGCATTAGAGTGTTGCATCATGTTTACTCTTTCATCAGAAACTTGAAATGGGGATGACAGAACCCCCAGTCCCCTCTGAAACCAACTAGGGTTACTAAAATAATTTTTCAATGAACCTGAAATGCCCTTCTAAAATGCCCATCATTTTTGCCTTGGTTCAGAACCTCTGCCAAAAGTGGTGCACATTTTCCTAGGCCATCCTAGGGTTTTTGAATTAAATCATAAATATTTGAATTTGGGCATTTAAAATTATATAAAATATTTAAATGCTCAAATATCTCCAAACTAAAATGTTTCATGCTGGAAATAATCCAACTATGGACCAGGAGTAGTTTGGTGATTTTTGGAGTTGCCTAGGTATTTTATTTAATTCAACAAAGTTGCAGATATATTAAATAAAAACAGAGAACAGAAAAATAAATAAAAGGAGTAGACTTACCTGGACCTACCTGCCCAGCCCAGCCGGCCCAGCACTGTGCTGGCCCGTGCCAGCCAGCTGCTTCCCCTTGCCAGAGCAGGCAGGGAGGTGAGCATGGCGCGCCCGAGCTCGCCACGCACCACCCAGCCTCTCTGCATCGCCCTGGTCGCCGTTGCGCCGCGTGGATCGTCTTCTGGTCGTCGCCCCGACCTCGCCGACACCCCATTCACTCTCCCCCGGCTCTCCCTCGCTCTCTCCCCCGCCCGACCGAACACCACCGTCGCCGCCGTTCGCCATAGCCACCGCCTCCGACCACCCCTCGCTTCCCCGACTAGCTCAGGAGCTCCGCCTCGACTCCCTCTTCCTCCCCACCGCTCCACAGCTCCCCGGAAGCCCTGCATCGCCGCCACGTCGCCGTTCCCCTCTTCGGGCTCCGACCACCGTCGCCGTCGAATTCGCCGTCTCCAGCGCGTCCCCGAGCCCGCTTCGACGCCCACTGCAACCGCGGTGAGCTACGCCACCGTTTCCCCCTCTCCTTCCCCTCGTTCCCTCACCGTAGCTTCCCCCCCACCACGGCCGAACCTCCGCCGTCGCCGAGCTCGCCGTCGACGCAGCTCCGGTGACCATTTGGTCACCCCGGCGAGTCCAACAAGTTCACAGAACCCCGTAGAGCATCCCTAGCGCCTCGCCTTGCTCGACTTCGAGCTCCAGCACCGTTCCCGTGCACGACCGAACCCCGGCGGCCGCAGCCGAGCTCACCGCCGTCGACTCCGGCCACCCCGACCCCAACGGGCTCCGCCAAGAGATGCGGGTTGTCCTCAGCTCCACTCCGGTGGCCTCCGCGGTCCATTTGGTGGCCGAAACGACCAAAACCACTCTCGCCGCCGCGCTAATGGTCGCCGCCGGCCAGAACTCCGGCGGGCTGACGTGGCTTAGTTAATTAGTCACTAACCCCCCCACCTACTGACGCTGACAAGTGGGCCCAGGGCCTAGTCAAAGCTAACCAGCCCGGGTCAACGCGGGATTAGCCCCTGTGTCACTGACGTGTGGACCCCACACGTCAGGTTTGACCCGAGCCAGCCCTGTTGACCTGCTGATGCCACTGTGACGTCAGGCTGACGCAGTAATTGAATTTCTGGATTTAAATTAAATCAGGAAATTCCAGAATATTATTTAAACTTCAAAAATTCATAACTTTTATTCTGTAATTCCAAATTGGACAAATTATATATGAAAAATGATCAGAAAAATCCAATCTATCCATCTGTACCATTTTCATGCATGATCAAACAAGTTAAGTTGATGTTTTAATCAGAACAAGAAAAGGCACTTTAAAAGGCCATATTTGAATTTGGAATTTGAATCTTTGATTCAAATTTGTTCAAACCCTTCTGGTTTTAGCTGCATTAGCCCAACACACTCATATTGCCATGTTTCATGCATGCATCATATTGTTGCACATTGTTTGGTGATGCTTGTGTATCGGTGTCCTTTGCGACAGGGTCTGTCCCCGAGGAGTACCGTGATTACCCTAACGAAGAACCGTATCCGTGCAACGAACCATCAGGCAAGCAACCAATCATTTGATCATATCGATACAATCCCATGTTCTCGCTCCTGCTCTCTTTTACTGCATTAAGACAACGCGATTCAAACTGCTGTGTGCTACGGTAGTTGAACCCATTTCCTCTGCATGACCTGTCATTGCCACAGTAACTAGATGAAACCCACTAGCATGTGTAGGAGTTGATTGAGCCATATGTATGTGTTGTTTCTACCTTGCTATGCCTGCTATGCTTAGAGTCGTGTCAGGTCTGGTTCATCTGGGTGATGGGCTAGAGTGAAATGATTATGTCGGTAACGAGAGTGGTGTGGTGAACACGATTTGGTAAAGGTATCGATGAGAGGCCATGTAGGAGTACATGGTGGGTTGTTTCATTGAAGCCGACCTTAAGCACTGAGATCTGTATGTGTGATTTAAGAATCAGCTACTACCATGCATTGGGCCCGAAACCAATGGACCCTCTCGACTTCTTATTCACCCTAGTTCTCCGTCCAGGAGTTGCAAGTAGTTTCTGGTGTTTGTAGCCTACTGGAGGCCGTGGACAGCGCTGACCGTAGGGGTGGGCTGTGATGCGGTAGGTACGTGGCCGGGTGTACCGAATACCCGTTAGGTATCTCGGGAACCCTGTTCACATCGTTCGGGGCCGTATGGGAAACCTCGGCCGGACTCCCTGCGGATGGAACCTGAATAGGCGATAAACCTGGACTGGAGGCTTAGGTGATTAGGTAGGTCGTGGCCGACACCCACGTTGGGCTTCCGCTTGAAGGTTGCCGAGTACATGTCGTGTAAACGACGATAAGTGGTGAGAGCGTGTATGAAGAAGTACACCCCTGCAGGGTTATCATGATCTATTCGAATAGCCGCGTCCGCGGTAAAGGACTACTTGGTTGCCTATACAGTTCATAGACAAGTAAATGGAAACTACTAAAAGCCTCAAGATAAGTGTGAGTGCCGAGGATGGCTCTTCCGTAGGAAGACGGAGGTGGATCCTCGGTAGTGTATTGAAGTGGTGAGTAGTGGACTCGTGTGCGCAAAACATTTCAAGTTGGAGTATCGTAGGATAGTCTAGCCATGAGTCAAAGCTGGCTTGCTGCAATAACTCCACCAACCCTTCTTGATACTATGCATGTATGTAGGATCTGATGTAAGTCTTGCTGAGTACCTTTGTACTCATGTTGCTATAATCTACATTTTTTACAGAAGACGCTGCAACCCCTTCTGATGGGTTCTATGTAGACGTTGACATCAACGAGTAGGCTAAAGACCCAGGTGGTGACCCTGAGCTTGTGATGGACCACGTAGTATAGCTAGGCTTTCCAAGCCTCTTTTATTTTACTAGTTGTCTGTACCCAGACAAAGTACTTCCGCTGTTGGCTTGTATGACTGTGTGATTTGTATGTTGGGTCGTGAGACCCGTACCTGTGTGTATGATATGTATGGCT
Source organism: Triticum aestivum (assembly GCF_018294505.1). Taxonomy (NCBI): domain Eukaryota; kingdom Viridiplantae; phylum Streptophyta; class Magnoliopsida; order Poales; family Poaceae; genus Triticum; species Triticum aestivum. The sequence continues at coordinate 253,328,289 of NC_057809.1, read as the reverse complement.
CCCTGAGCCTTAAATAAAGTACTTGTGTCATAGAGTCATGTTGTGATGCTTCGTTGTATTTGCACATATCGAGCATATTGTGTGTATGATTGAAATGCTTGGTATGTGTGGGATCTGACTATCTAGTTGTTTATCTTTAGTAGCCTCTCTTACCGGGAAATGTCTCCTAGTGTTACCGCTGAGCCATGGTAGCTTGCTACTGCTCTGGAACACATAGGCTGGCCGGCATGTGTCCTTCTTCGTTCCTGTGTCTGTCCCTTCGGGGAAATGTCACGCTTTGAGTACCGGAGTCCTGTTAGCCCGCTACAGCCCGGTTTACCGGAGTCCTGCTAGCCCAGTGCTACAGCCCGGACCCACTTGCTGATGACCGACACGTTCGAAGCTGGGTCATGGATGCCTGTCCCTGTAAGTCTGTGCCACTTTGGGTTTACGACTAGTCATGTCAGCCCGGGCTCTTTATCATATGGATGCTAGCGACACTATCATATACGTGAGCCAAAAGGCGCAAACGGTCCCGGGAAAAGGTAAGACGACACCCGTGGGAATACCGTGCGTGAGGCCGCAAAGTGATATGAGGTGTTACCAGCTAGATCGATGTGACATCGAGTCGGGGTCCTGACAACCAATGACTTTGTTTTGGTCTATCTCGACGACATTCTGGTTTTCTCGAAGAACAAGGAAGATCATGCCAAGCACTTGCGTTTGGTTCTTGATAAGCTCAGGGAACACAAGTTCTACGCCAAGTTCTCCAAGTGTGAATTTTGGCTTGATGAGGTTCTTTATCTTGGTCATATCATCTCTGCCATGGGCATTACCGTGAATCCTGAGAAGGTGTCTGCAATTGTGAATTGGGAGCCTCCTCAGAACGTGAAGCAACTCCGTAGCTTCCTCGGTCTCGCAAGCTACTGCCGAAGATTCGTTGAAAACTTTTCTAAGATTGCGAAGCCTCTCTCTAATCTTCTCCAGAAGCACGTCAAGTACGTTTGGTCTCCGGAGTGTGACATTGCTTTCAACACTTTGAAAGAGAAATTGATCACTGCTCCAGTTTTGACTCCGCCTGATGAATCCAAGCCGTACGAGGTCTTTTGTGATGCCTCTCTCCAAGGTCTTGGCGCAATATTGATGCAAGAGAAGAAAGTTGTTGCTTATACCTCTCACCAATTGAAGCCTAATGAGAAGAACTACCCCACTCATGATCTCGAGTTGGCGACAGTTGTGCATGCTCTTTTGACTTGGAGACATCTTCTATTGGGAAGAAAAGTGGACATTTTCACTGATCACAAGAGTCTCAAGTACATCTTCACTCAGCCTAATCTCAACCTCAGGCAAACTCGATGGGTCGAAATGATTCAAGAGTATAATCCGAGTATCGAGTATACTCCAGGCAAGGCTAATGTGATTGCTGACGCATTGAGCAGGAAAGCTTACTGCAACAGTCTGATTCTCAAACCTTATCAACCCGAGCTTTGTGAAGCTTTCCGCAAACTTAACCCGCAAGTTGTTCCTCAAGGTTTCCTCGCCAACCTTCTAGTCTCTCCTACCTTAGAAGACCAGATTCACCAAGCCCAGCTTCTTGATGCTATGGTGAAAAAGGTGAAGATTGGGATTGCCAAGAGTCAGTCCAAGTACAAGTGCTACCGCCTTGATGACAAGGACACTCTCTTCTTCGAGGATCGTATTGTTGTACCCAAAGGTGACCTTCGTAAAGTGATCTTGAATGAGGCTCACAATTCTCTCCTCTCCATCCACCCTGGGAGCACGAAGATGTATCAGGACCTCAAGCAAGCTTATTGGTGGACTCGAATGAAGCGCGAGATTGCTCAATTCATGAATGAATGTGATGTCTGTAGAAGAGTGAAGGCAGAACACCAAAGGCCAGTAGGTCTCCTCCAACCTCTTGCCATTCCATAATGGAAGTTTGACCACATTGAAATGGACTTCGTGACTGGGTTTCCAAAGTCCAAGCGTGGCAATGATGCTATATTCGTTGTCATCAATTAACTCACCAAAGTGGCTCATTTTCTGCCTATTAAAGAGTCGATCACTGCAGCTCAATTGGCGGAACTCTATACCTCTCGAATTGTCTCTCTGCACGGTATTCCTCAAGTGATCTCTTCAGACCGTGGCAGCATCTTTACATCCAAGTTTTGGGATTCTTTTCAGAAGGCCATGGGCACCAACATCCGCTTCAGCACAGCTTTCCATCCTCAAACTAGCGGTCAAGTCGAGCGTGTCAACCAGGTTCTTGAAGATATGCTCAGGGCTTGTGTGATCTCCTTCGGCATGAAGTGGGAGGATTGTCTTCCCTATGCTGAATTCTCCTACAACAGCAATTTTCAAGCAAGTTCGGGCAAGGCCCCATTTGAAATTCTGTATGGCAGGAAGTGTCGTACCCCTCTCAACTGGTCTGAAACCGGTGAACGTCAGCTTTCGGGTAATGACTTAATCACAGAGGCAAAAGAAATGTGCAAAGTCATTCGTGATAACCTCAAAGCAGCCCAATCCCGCCAGAAGAGCTACTATGATAGTAAGCACCGTGATTTGGCTTTCGAGATCGGAGATCATGTTTACCTCCGTGTCTCTCCTATGAAAGGTACTCGTCGCTTCGGTATCAAAGGGAAGCTTGCCCCTAGATACGTGGGACCTTTCAAGATTGTCAGCAAGAGAGGCGACCTCGCCTATCAACTCGAGCTTCCTTCAAACTTTGCAAATGTTCATGATGTGTTTCATGTCTCTCAGCTTCGAAAGTGCTTCAAGATTCCTGACCGCACAGTCAACTTCGAGGACATTGAGCTCCAAGAAGATCTCTCTTATCGTGAGCACCCAGTTGCTATTCTTGAAGAGACTGAACGCAAGACTCGCAACAAGTCAAGTGGTCACACCATTCCGACCGTGAAGCTACCTGGGAACACGAGGATCACCTCCGTTCTGAGTACCCGGCGTTCTTTCAGTCCTAGATCTCGGGACGAGATCCTTTCGTAGTGGTGGAGTGTTGTAACACCCCGGATGTAACTTTCCCAATTTGTACTCCAACTCTTGCCGTTTCCGGTGTTAAGTTAATTTATATTCTCGGGTTCGGGTCTTTGTCTCCGTGTGTTGTTGTCATTGTCATGCATCTCATATCATGTCATCATGTGCATTGCATTTGCATACGTGTTCGTCTCATGCATTCGAGTATTTTCCCTGTTGTCCGTTTTGCATTCCGGCGCTTCGTTCTCCTCCGGTGGTCATTTCTAGCTTTATTTCGTGTGTGGGGATTAAACATTTCCGGATTGGACCGAGACTTGCCAAGCGGCCTTGGTTTACTACCGGTAGACCGCCTGTCAAGTTTCGTATCATTTGGACTTCGTTTGCTACTCCAACGGTTAACTGAGGGACCTAAAAGGCCTTGTGTGTGTTGCAGCCCAACACCCCTCCAATTTGGCCCAAAACCCACCAAACTCTGTTCCATCATCTAGAGCGTTCGATCATGATCGCGTGGCCGAAAACCGCACCTCATTTGGACTCTCCTAGCTCCCTCCATGCCTATTTAAACACCCCCCGATTTTCGGATCTCCTCCTACCTCCAAACCCTAAAAATCATCTCCGCGCGCCGGACACGTCCGTCCGCGTGCCGGACACCGCCGCCGTCCTCTCCCGCGTTGCCACGTGGCACCCGCCGCCGCGTCCCACCGGCGGCCCCGGAGCCCACGGCCGGCCCCCGCGGCCCGCTTCCCGCGCCGCCCCGCTCCGCCTCTCGCCGCCCTGCCACGCCGCCCCGCTCCGGTGGCCGCCGCCCGAGCCGCCGCACGCCGCCGCCTCTCCACGCTGGCGACGAGCAACGCCGCCCCGCCGCGCCTTCGTCGCCCGGCCACCGCGGCCGGCCCGAGCCGCCGCTGCCACCGCGGTCGTCGTCGCCACCACCGCGGCCGGCCCGAGCCGCCGCCACCGCCTTCACCATCGTCGGCCCCGGCCATCTCCCCCTCCAGCCGCCGCCCCGCCCGTCTCCGGTGAACAGTGCCCGCGCCGCCGCTACAGTGTTTCGCCCGATCCAGATCTGGAAACCCTAAGTCGTTTTTTTCTCTAACTCCCGAAATTTGCAGATCCAAGTGCCTCTGTTCGTGGCTCCGTAACTTTGCGTCCGTAGCTCCAATTCATGCATATAGCATATCAAAATGTTCATCTCAGAGAGTACATCATTTCATTCCATTGCATCATTTTCATTTGAGTTCATCTTGATGCCCGAAATGCTGTTAGAAGAGGGCTACTTGAGTTAATTGTCAGATCTGCTACTCCGTTTAGCACTTTTGTCATTTTTGCCATGATTAATGTGTGCATGATATGCCCTGATGCTCTACATATGTTTTGTTAAGGGTTTTGTCATCTTTCCAGAGGTGCAACCCATGTATTTTTGTGATGTGTGTGGTGACTTGCGCAAGCTTGCAAAGTGGTGCACTTGCTAAGTCTGTTTTCAGGGACTTAGTAATTTCACAAAGTCCTTGATCTGTTTATCTCATGTTGCCATATGTTCATGTTGTTTCCTAGTGATCCGTGCCTCTTTTGAGGATGATCAGTAAGGGTGTTTTGTTAATATTGTAGTGATCTATCCATCCATGTATTTGTTTGCAATTATGGAGCACCCTAGCTTGAGTCAATCGAGCTCTACTTTTGCTACTTTGTGAATCTGGGCAGATTGTCAACTTGTTTGCAATTTTGCCGGTGATGTTGTAGTTGATCCGTGCATGCTATGCTATTGTTCTTGCCATGTCTAGCTTGCATTTTGTGCCTTCTTGATGGGTGTATGCTTGTATTTCCATGACTTGCACCGTAGTGAGTGCATCGAGCTCGCAAACATGCCTACTTGAATTATATTTCAGTAGGTGTCAGTTTTCACTAAGTCTGAAAACTGATTATGTTTTTGCTATGTTCACGTGCTTGCAATTGTATTTTCTGATCCCTTTTGGCTCAAGGTCACTAAGGGACTTTTGTTAATCTCTTTGAGTAGCTCCATGCCATGCTTTACTTTGCCATGTTCAGATCATGTAGCATGTAGTTTTGCTGCTCCAAGAGGGCTACCTAATCTGAAATTCCAGACAAGTGTTAATTTCACTAAGTCTGAGATATGTTTGCCATATGCATTTTTGCCATGCTTGTTTGAACCTGTTAGTGGATGAATTGGCCGTAGCTCAGTGCTAGACTTTTGTTAAGCATCTTGTATGCATCCCTGCCATGTATTTTGTTGTCATGTTTGGGTGCTTTAGCATGTTCATCTCATTGCATTTAGTTGGCTACTTGCTGTAAATTGCAGACCGATGCCATTTTTGAATCGCCTGCCATTTCCAAACCGTAACTTCGATTCCGGCGTTCTTTATATCGTTTTCAAGCGATTTCATCTCATCTTTCCAGTGGCACACTTGGTTTTCCATGTTGAGGCCAGGTTCATGCATTTCCTGTCATATCTTGCATTTTGCATCCCGCATCGCATCCCGCATAGCATATCATCTTTGCATTGTGTTGTTTGAGTTTGCACGTGGTTGATTGTGTCCTTGTTGCTTGTTTGTCTTGTTTGGGTAGAGCCGGGAGATGAGTTCGCTAACGAGGAGCCCGTTGAGTTTGCTTTTGAGGATCCAGTCAATTCTGACAACTGTGCAGGCAAGATGATCATACCCTCGAAATCACTATTATCTTTGCTATGCTAGTTTGCTCGCTCTTTTGCTATGCCATTGCTACGATGCCTACCACTTGCTTTCAAGCCTCCCAAATTGCCATGTCAAACCTCTAACCCACCATTGTCCTAGCAAACCGTTGATTGGCTATGTTACCGCTTTGCTCAGCCCCTCTTATAGCATTGCTAGTTGCAGGTGAAGATTGGAGGCCGTTCCTTGTTGGAACATCATTTATTTACTTGTTGGGATATCATTATATTATCTTGCTATCTAATGCATATATATACTTGGTAAAGGGTGGAAGGCTCGGCCTCTCGCCTAGTGTTTTGTTCCACTCTTGCCGCCCTAGTTACCGTCATATCGGTGTTATGTTCCCGGATTTTGCGTTCCTTACGCGGTTGGGTTATAATGGGAACCCCTTGATAGTTCACCTTGATTAAAGCTTTTCCAGCAATGCCCAACCTTGGTTTTACCATTCGCCACCTAGCCTTTTTTCCCTTGGGTTACCGGAGCCCAAGGGTCATCTTATTTTAAACCCCCCCGGGCCAGTGCTCCCTCTGAGTGTTGGTCCAAACCGGGCAGCCTGCGGGGCCACCTCGGGGAAACTTGAGGGTTGGTTGTACTCGTAGCTTGACCTATCTGAGTGTGCCCTGAGAACGAGATATGTGCAGCTCCTATCGGGATTTGTCGGCACATTCGGGCGGTGTTGCTGGTCTTGTTTTAACCTGTCGAAGTGTCTTGGATTACCGAGATACCGAGTCTGATCGGAACGTCTTGGGAGGAGGTCTATTCCTTCGTTGACCGTGAGAGCTTGTCATAGGCTAAGTTGGGACTCCCCTGCAGGGTTTGAACTTTCGAAAGCCGTGCCCGCGGTTATGGGCAGATGGGAATTTGTTAATGTCCGTTTGTAGATAACTTGAACCTTAACTTAATTAAAATGATTCAACTGAGTGTGTTACCGTGATGGCCTCTTCTCGGCGGAGTCCGGGAAGCGGACACGGTGTTGGAGTAATGTTTGCGCATGTTGCTCTCTAGTTTCTCGCTCGCGCTTTGCCTCCTCTTCTCGCTCTCTTTTGCGAATAAGTTAGCCACCATACTTGCTAGTCGTTTGCTGCAGCTCCACATATATTTACCTTGCCTTACCTATAAGCTTAAATAGTCTTGATCGCGAGGGTGCGAGATTGCTGAGTCCCTGTGGCTCACAGATTACTATTACACTAGATGCAGGGCCTGATGATTCCGCTCCAGGAGACGCGTATGAGCTCAAGTGGGAGTTCGACGAAGACTCTCAATGTTACTATGTTTCCTTTCTCGATGATCAGTAGTGGTGCCCAGTTTGGGGTGAACGGGACCGTATCGCATGTTGGGTTCTCTTTTATTTTGGCGCCGTAGTCGGGCCATGAGTGTTTGGATGATGTAATGTTATTTATGTACTTGATTGACGTGGCGAGTGTAAGCCAACTATGTTATCTCCCCTTTATTATTATTTATATTACATGGGATGTTGTGAAGATTACCTAACTTGCGACATATGCCTTCAATGCGATTATGCCTCTAAGTCGTGCCTCGACACGTGGGAGCTATAGTCGCATCGAGGGTGTTACAGATTGACAACCCCTTATCGTGTTGGTTGCAAGGAGTTATTTGCTTTGTGCAGGTACTAGGGCTCCGCGTGCAACCTCCTACTGGATTGATACCTTGGTTCTCAAAAACTGAGGGAAATACTTACGCTACTTTGCTGCATCATCCTTTCCTCTTTGGGGAAATCCAACGCAGTGCTCAAGAGGTAGCACCCCCCGGGCCAGTGCTTCTCTAAGTGTTGGTCCGAACCGAGTAGACTGCGGGGCCACCTCGGGGAAACTTGAGGTTTGGTTTTACTCATAGGATGTCTCATCCGGTGTTGCCCTGAGAACGAGATATGTGCAGCTCCTATCGGGATGTCGGAGCATCAGGCGGTCTTGCTGGTCTTGTTTTACCATTGTCGAAATGTCTTGTAACCGGGATTCCGAGTCTGATCGGGTCTTCCTGGGAGAAGGAGTATCCTTCGTTGACCGTGAGAGCTTGTGATGGGCTAAGTTGGGACACCCCTGCAGGGTTTTGAACTTTCGAAAGCCGTGCCCGCGGTTATGTGGCAGATGGGATTTTGTTAATGTCCGGTTGTAGAGAACTTGACACTTAACTTAATTAAAATGAATCAACCGCATGTGTAGCCGTGATGGTCTCTTCTCGGCGGGGTCCGAGAAGTGAACACGGTTCTTGGGTTATTCTTGAACGTAAGTAGTTTCAGGATCACTTCTTGATCATTTCTAGCTTCACGACCGTGCTTTGCTTCTCTTCTCACTCTCTTTTGCGTAAGTTAGCCACCATATATGCTTAGTGCTTGCTGCAGCTCCACCTCACTACCCTTTCCTACCCATAAGCTTAAATAGTCTTGATCGCGAGGGTGTGAGATTGCTGAGTCCCCGTGACTCATAGATACTTCCAAATAGTTGCAGGTGCCAATGATGTCAGTGCAGGTGACACAACTGAGCTCAAGTGGGAGCTCGATGAAGATCGTGTTCGTTGTGTTGTTTCATTTCCAGTTGATCAGTAGTGGAGCCCAGTTGGGGCGATCGGGGATCTAGCATTTGGGGTTGTCTTTCTTTATTTTGGTTCCGTAGTCGGACTTTGATTGTATTCTGGTTGATGTATGATATGTTTATGTATTGTGTGAAGTGGCGATTGTAAGCCAACTCTTTATCCCTTTCTTATTCAGTACATGGGATGTGTAAAGATTACCCCTCTTGCGACATGCCTACCATGCGGTTATGCCTCTAAGTCGTGCCCCGACACATGGGTGATATAGCCGCATCGTGAGTGTTACAAGTTGGTAATCAGAGCCATCCCCGACTTAGGAGCCCCCTGCTTGATCGAATCGCTGACGTTGTTGAGTCTAGAACAAAATGTTTTGAGTCTTAGGATTATATATATCGGAGAGTAGGATTCTTTTTAGTCCTCAGTCCCTTCGTCACTCTGGTGAGGCCTCCTGACATAGAGTTTTGACTCTTCTCTCCTCAAATTTCACTAAAAAAATTAGGATCACGCGGGTATCTTGGAATCGTTCCGATGGTTTTGTGACGAGAACATTGTTCTTGGTGCCTCCTGACATTTAGAGGTTGTGGCAGTGTCCCGGGGAGTTGAGCTCCGAGGTGTTGTCGTCACAATTTTATCGTTGCAGTTCTGGAATACCTGAGTTCACCGACATCGAAAATCTCCTTTATGCAGTTGTTGGTGAACTAACCTCGATGCCACCCAGTACTGGGGCGGGAGTTCGGGAGTATTGCCATAACTTGTATAACGGATGCTTTTCGAAGGTTGAGGTAAATGATTTCCGAAGGTTTCTTGGTTATGTGTTGAAGGATGGATACTGCTGGATGTAGGATTTGCTAGTTTTGGGTGAGATATTATGCTTCCCCTGTATTCCCAACACCTGATTGCATAACTAGAAAGTTTCAGGAGTTTATAAGTGGGAATTCAAGTATATCATAGGATATCTTTCCAACAGACACATGATACGATATGGGGTCTATCATATGTTTGTTTCCGGCTTATTTTGCAAGCCAATCTTTGTTTGTTTTGTTGTGGTATTCGAGTTGCTTCGAAGTCAAGTGTTGAATCCATACCTTTCCTAAGCGGTGTTCTCATACTCCTATGTGAATACCAATCCTTCATGATAATTGAGATTGTCATGTCAATCCTTTTCAACCGGCGTGTTTCTATTCAAGTGGATCCGATCTTTGACAACATCCGCAAGATCAACTCAAAGTCTTCTCAATGTTATTTGTTTCATCCGTCCCAAGTTGCCTTTGTTTTCCCGCCCACCCACCCCTTTTTCTTCAAGGACTCAGATTTTTGATTGAAGTATCCATTTTATTGATGGAAGTCTCTCCATTCTTTTCTGTCAACGTTCTTATCCGGTGATTCTCAGGAAGATACTAACGGAGCTTCAAGTTCATCATTCTTCATTCTTTTTCTTCTCTGGTGGATTCAATTCAAGCTGTATCGATCATATCCTTTCCTTGTTTCTAATGTTTTATCATGCCAGTACACTTCTTAATCATCCACCCCTGCTATTCATGTTTATCCGAAGTGCCGAAGATATCTCAGAAGACTTGTGCTCCATTATGAATCCGCTCAAGCTAATTCGGGGTTGTTATCTCATTCTAGCCATTTAAATTAACCGGTGCAATCTTCCTTTTAAATCGTTCAACGGTGTATCTTTTGAGTGGGCCCTAACCCACAGGTCTTTTCCCAGGATATTACCTAACTCTTCTTTTCCGGAGTTATTCTCAAATTCGTTTCAAAGTTTGATGTAAGAATGAGTTATCATCTGTCAAATGTCTTTCACCAAGATCTTTCAAATTCTTTTCATTGTTGGTTCAACCTTTCTATTCTTCATTCCTGAGTGCCTCAATAATTCATGGTTGTGTTTCTCATCATCATTCTTAACATTTGAATACCGAAGAAGAGTTCCTCTTAAGTCCTTACCCGTTCTTTCAAAGATTCGTGATTCTAGCTTGATGCCATCCTCTCATAATTATTATTGATTGTGAGATATTCTTTTCACCCATCCAGAGCAATTCATGAGTCTTTTCAGTTTTGATTCATCCAAAGCCCATCTTCTCAGAATTATTCATTCCAGCTTTCAGCTCTCATTCTCTAAATCTTACCGGTGCATCATTCAAGTATCCTCTAATCAGCTCGTGATCTCTTCGTTCACTTGTATCAAATTCCCTCAAGTATCTTCATTCGTTCTCTAATTCTTACCGGTGATTCATCCCTTTACTTCGTTCATTTCCAATTCTTATGGTGGTTTGTTCAAAGATTATTCTTCCTTTGTTATCATATCAATTCATTCGTTTTTTTCAAATCCTACCGGTGGTTCGTTGAAGGCCTCTTCAAGTTGGCGCTATATCTATCTTAATCCTTTTTACGAGAATAAGTAGTCTGAAAAAATCCATTGCTTGTCATAAATTTAAATTGGTGAAGGATAAGCATAATGTAATTCTTATTCTTGTTTCATCGAGTAAATTCAATTCCTTATTCTGGAGGCTCATCAAGTTCTCGGTTTTCAATTGTTTCATCTTCTCTTTCCCGGAGTTCCAAGCTCTCGCAATTATATCACCACAGAGATCCATCTAAATCATTATAAGGCTTCACCTTGTGTTTTCAACTTCTCTTTCTTTTTATCATCCTTTTATTACCGGAGTTCTTCATGGAGGCTCTACATGGTGGTTCATCAAGGATTTCTTTCATTCTTCATTCGTTCTTCAATATTTCTCTCGAAGTTATGATCCGCCAAGCTATACTCTAAATTAAACATGGTGTTCAACACATGTTTGTTTTGAGGAGTTCAAGTATTCTTCATCTTGCATTCCAAAAGTGCAATTCTGGCTACCATTATCTTTTGAGATGGCGTTATATCATTCTTGACAATTTTCGTGTGTTTCATGATTCACAAGTTCAGGAATGAGATATTTAAACCCATCATTTTTCTTCCTTGGAGTTATCTTGGTATAGTTTTCACCTAAAGCCTTCCATTGGGAATGTTGCTCTTTGTGATGATTACCTATGATCCAAGTTCTCTTATCACCTCGGTGGAAGAAGCTTTCTATCTTTTCTAGCTCTCAATCAAATTTTTTTTCCGTGAGTGGCAGGTTGTCACCTCATAATGTTGATATGTCTTCCATAAGCCCACATCAAGCTTATCCTTTCGTTGTTGAAAATCCAACAACTCTGTTCTAGCATTTGTTGTAAGCGTGCTCTCTCAAGATCTTGTTTCCCTCCGTTCAATCCATTCCATTCTTTCAATAGTTCCAGAGGCAGTGTGTTGTTGATTTCATCAAGTATCTTCTCATCTTGTCAAACTCATATTCTTTACCTTCCATGTCCAACCAGAGTGTTGTCGTAATTGATCTTTATCGTTCCTTATACATCTCGTTTCTACCGGAGTGCTTGCATGTACTTCTTGTCCATTGCAACATTTTCTATTTCTTCCAACCTACAAGGTTCTAGTAATGTTCATTGTTCCTCTTTTCTAACGGATTGTTTTCAACTTTGTTCATCTTCGTTGTATTCTTTCTTTCTATTTGTTCAACCTCGCAAGGTTCTTTGGCTTCACTCGTTTGTACAAAGAAGCAACTTTGTTTTACCTCTTCATCTTTCGTTTTCTCTCCGGTGCCACTCTAGATCTCGGGACGAGATCCTCTCATAGTGGTGGAGCGTTGTGACGCCCCAAGACCGTTGCGCCAGGTGTCTCCCAGTTGTTCTCCATCGTTGCCATGTCATTTGCTTGCGTGTTGCATCTTGCCATGTCATCATCCGCATTGCATCATCATGTTTTCAAAACTTGCATTCGTCCGGGTTTCCCCGGTTCCGTCCGTTGTCCGTTCTGAGCCCAGACACACTCGCACGCGCCCGCGGCACCTCCGAAATAGTATTTTATAAGCGGTCAGAAAATGTTCTCGGAATGGGTTGCAAGTGGGCATGCGGTGTTGTTATGTTGTCAGTAGGCCGCCTGCCAAGTTTCATCATATTCGGAGTCCGTTTGACGCCCCAACGGATAACTATAGCGGCAATAGTAGCCGGTCTATCGTCGGACGTTTTCGGTCTCCGGAAACGGTTGTCGTGTTGTTTTCCTCCTCTCTCTTCTCAGTCCAACCGCACACTTGACCTTGTCCGTCTAACCCTCTCTGCACAGTGCATCGACCCCCCTCACGCGTCCGAAAGCTTACCCGAACCCGACCCGGGCAGTCATCACCATTGGGTCCGGAACATCCCCAAACATCTACAAAACATCACCATTTTCTTATTTGGACTTCCTAGTCTATTTTTCTCGACCGCTCGATTTTTATTGGAAGGACGGATTAGCCCCTAAACTCTCCTTCTTTACTTATATAATACTCCCTAGTCAAAATCTGTACAAAACCCTAACTTCTAGGGGCTTGTCCCATTTCCCCGCTGCCACCTTCCAAATCGTCATCGGGATCCTCCCAGATCCAATCGAGCCAACCCAGAGTCACCCAGCTCAAATCCCGCAGCCTCGCTCCCAGCCTCCCGCAAGTAGAGCCCCGCTTCTCCCGTCTTCACCCGCCTCTGCTCGTCTCCGCGTCGCTGGCGACCGCAAGCCACCGTAGCACTAGGATCCCTTGCGCCCTTCTCCTTCCTTGTTTCCCCTCTGTCTCCCGCTCTGGTCTCTTTCTCTCTCTCTCTCTCTCTCTCTCTCTCATGCTGCTCTCTCTCTGTTGTCTTCGCAGCGCCGCCATGGATGGCCTCCCATAGCTCCAGCTCGATGCACCGCCACGGTTTAGAACTGATCCGCGCTGGAGAGCCTCGGACCCACGTCCAGCCTTCGTTCACGTGTCGTTTCCTCGCGCGCCGGACCTCCCCAGCTTGCCGGAGTTCCAGCAGCCCTGCTTGCTCGGCTTCCAGCCGGCGGCCTCAAGGAGATTCCCCTACTTCGACCGCCCCTGCCTCGCTTTGCTTCGAGCACCGCCGCGTCGTCTCCTGCCTCGCCAACAAGTCCCTGCGTCGCCGTCCTTGCGCCTGCCGGCCTCCCTGCTCTGCTCCCTGAGACCGCCGCCGCTTCTTCCTATATGAGAGGAGGATGAGCGCATCACTCGCAAACCTCCTTTGCCCGTTGAACACACGTGGACTGCGCCCCTCCCAAGGCCCAGTCGCCCGTGTCCTGCTGCAGCCTTAGCCCACCAGATCCGCTGGCCCAAGGCCTGTGAGGTGAGCACAAGCCAACCCATCCCTGTTTGATTATGTGACGCCCTGGGTGCTGCATATTATCCTGCGCTCACCCAGATTCGGCCCATGTCATATTTTTTCTGGCTCTGCTATTTTAGCAATTATTCCAAGATTTACTTGTTTTGCAAGAAACCCCTTATGATTCATGCATTTAATAACTCACAAACCGTGCATCATATGTATAAACTTTATATATGTAACTTGCTTAGAATTTTATCTAGTTTCATAATATGACACTTTCATCCATGTTTAAAATGTTTAAAATGTTGTTTGTTTAAATTTGCTTAAATGCCATGCTAAAATGATTTAATTCATAACTAAATAACCATAGCTCCAAACCTAACAAACTTTATATGCATTTGGGGTAGAAAAATGCATAGATTAAAATGATGTACTTACTTTGCATGTTTAACAACTCTAAAATATGGTTTAGGGCAGAACAGTACCAAATCCATAATTTGCACATGAGGATTTACCGGAATTGTTGTTTGTTATTTCCGGCCTCATTTAAACTTGACTAGATAGTTAGTTTATGTATGCTTCACCTCTTGTCATGCTAACCTACATTTAATATTGTTGAGTACATAAACGGGAGAGAACTAAATAAGTCAGTGGTGTTCCGTCAATATGCAACTCATTGCATGTTGACCTCCACTTAACTTGTAGTTTTGTTTGTGCACTTTGCCATGCCATGCCTCATTAAACAGGACATGCATCATACTTGGTTGTGCATCATGCCATGCTTATGTGGTGGTTGTTGTAACGCTCCGAGACCGATGTGCCAGGTGTCATGCAGTTATTCGCTGTTGTTGCATTGTCATTGCTTGCGTGTCATGCATTGCATATCATGTCATCATGTGTATTTCATTTGCATACGTGTTCGTCTTATGCATCCGAGAATTTTCCCCGTTGTCCGTTTTGCAATCCGGTGCTCCGTTCTCCTCCGGTGGTCATTTCTACCTTTCTTTCATGTGTGGGGATTAAACATTTCCGGATTGGACCGAGACTTGTCAAGCAGCCTTTGTTTACTACCGGTAGACCGCCTGTCAAGTTTCGTATCTTTTGGACTTCGTTTGATACTCCAACGGTTAACCGAGGGACCGAAAAGGCCTCGTGTGTGTTGCAGCCCAACACCCCTCCAATTTGGCACAAAACCCACCAAAACCTTCTCCATCATCTAGAGCGTTCGATCACATCGTGTGGCCGAAAACCGCACCCCATTTGGACTCTCCTAGCTCCCTCTACCTATAAATGTGTGCTCCCCTCCCAAAAATTCGCGGATGAACCATAGCCATCTTCCTCCCCGCGCCACCGGACATGTCCGTCCCGCCGCAGGACGTGTCCACCGCCACCGCCACATCACTCCGACCAATCAGGTCACGCCACCTCACCCCAGCGGCCGCTCTCGGCCAACGGGAGCGCGCCACGTCACCTCGCCGGCTCCCCCACAGCCGCCGGGCCCGCAGGCCCAGATCTGGCCCGCCGGGACCGAACCAGCGCGCCGCCGCCCGGGCGTCTCCTTGCGCCTCCCGAGGGCCGCCCGCGCCGCCGCCTCTCAACCCCGCCGCCCGGCCTCGCGCGCCTCCCGCCGGCCGCCTGTGTCGCCGCCCCGCCGATGCGCCGCTCCGCCGCTCGCCACCTCGCCGCCTTTCTCCACCGGCGCCGGCCGCCGTTGCGCCTCGCCGCGCCGCCGACCTCGGCTTCCGTGCGCACGCCGCCGCGGAGCACCTCGCCGGCACAGCAGCTCCGGTCACCCCGGCCGCGCCGCCCGGTCACCGGAGCCCCTCGAGCCGGCCACCGTCTCCCCCGTCTTCGGCGAACTTCTCCGGCGAGATCCGCGAAGCGGGATCAGATCCACCCGCGCGTCCATCCAAACGCCCCATCCAGATCCGGATCCCTCCGTCCCGTACCACTTCGTCCTGGTTTGACTTTTCCGGAGGTATAATTTCCACTAAGTCCTGAGATTCCCAGATCCACATGCCTATGTTCATCGCATCACAACTTCGCATCCGTAGATCCGATTCATGCATATAGCATATCAAAATGTTCATCTCAGAGAGTACATCATTTCATTCCAATGCATCATTTTCATTTGAGTTCATCTTGATGCCCGAAATGCTGTTAGAAGAGGGCTACTTGAGATAATTGTCAGATCTGCTGCTCCATTTAGCTATTTGTCATTTTTGCCATGATTATTGTGTGCATGATATGCCCATGAGTTCTACATATGTTTTGTTAGGGGTTTTGTCACCTTTCCAGAGGTGCAACCCATGTATTTTTGTGATGTGTGTGGTGACTAGCACGAGCTTGCAAAGTGGTGCACTTGGTAATTCTGATTTCAGGGACTTAGCAATTTCACTAAGTCCTTGGCCTGTTCATCTCATTATGCCATATGTTCATGTTGTTTCCTAGTGATCCGTGCCTCTTCTGAGGATGATCAGTAAGGATGTTTTGGTAATATTGTAGTGCTCTATCCATCCATGTCCTTGTTTGCATTTATGGAGCACCCTAGATTGAGTCAATCGAGCTCTACTTTTGCTACTTTGTGAATCTGGGCAGATTGTCAACTTGTTTGCAATTTTGCCGATGATGTTGTAGTTGATCCGTGCATGCTATGCCATTGTTCTTGCCATGTCTAGCTTGAATTTTGTGTGTTCTTGATAGATGTATGCTTAGCTTATCATGACTTGCTCCGTAGAGAGTGCATCGAGCTCGTAAACATGCCTACTTGAGTTATGTTTCAGCATGTGCCAGTTTTCACTAAGTCGGTGTTATGTTCCCGGATTTTGCGTTCCTTACGCGGTTGGGTATAATGGGAACCCCTTGACAGTTCGCTTTGAATAAAACTCCTCCAGCAAGGCCCAACATTGGTTTTACCATTCGCCACCTAGCCTTTTTTTCCCTTGGGTTAGGCCAGCCCAAGGGTCATCTTTATTTTAACCCCCCCGGGCCAGTGCTCCTCTGAGTGTTGGTCCAACTGAGTGATGTCCGGAGCTACCAGGGGCAACTCTGGGCTGGCCCACCCGACGTCTGGCTCATCCGGTGTGCCCTGAGAACGAGATATGTGCAGCTCCTATCGGGATTTGTCGGCACATCTGGGTGGCTTTGCTGGTCTTGTTTTACCATTGTCGAAATGTCTTGTAACCGGGATTCCGAGTCTGATCGGGTCTTCCCGCTAGAAGGAATATCCTTCATTGATCGTGAGAGCTTGTCATGGGCTAAGTTGGGACAACCCTGCAGGGATTTAAACTTTCGAAAGTCGTGCCCACGGTTATGGGCAGATGGGAATTTGTTAATGTCCGGTTGTAGATAACTTGAACCTTAACTTAATTAAAATATATCAACTGCGTGTGTAACCGTGATGGTCTCTTTCCGGCGGAGTCCGAGAAGTGAACACGGTGTTGGAGTTATGCTTGACGTAGGTTGTTTTAGGATCACTTCTTGATCATACTTTATTGACCGTGCTTTGCCTTCTCTTCTCGCTCTCATTTGCGTATGTTAGCCACAATATATACTAGTCGCTTGCTGCAGCTCCACCTCATACCTTTACCTTACCCATAAGCTTAAATAGTCTTGATAGCGAGGGTGCGAGATTGCTGTGTCCCTGTGGCTCACAAATACTTCCAAAACCAGCTTGCAGGTGCCGATGAGTCCGTGCAGATGACGCAACCAAGCTCAAGGAAGAGCTCGATGAAGATCTTGTCCTTTGTGTTGTTTTGTTCTAGTTGATCAGGAGTGGAGCCCAGTTGGGGTCGATCGGGGACCTTTGTCGCATTTGGGGTTCTTCTTTTATTTTGGTTTCGTAGTCGGACCTTGATTGTATCTGGATGTTGTAATGCTTTGTTCATGTAATTGCGTGAAGTGGCGATTGTAAGCCAACTATGTATCTCTTTCCCTTATTATATTACATGGGTTGTGTGAAGATTACCTCACTTGCGACATATGCCTTCAATGTGATTATGCCTCTAAGTTGTGCCTCGACACATGGGAGATATAGTCACATCGAGGGTGTTGCAAGTTGGTATTAGAGCCTTCCCCGACCTTAGGATCCCCATTGCTTGATCATTTTTAGCGGCCGAGTTGTGTCTAGAAAAATGTTTTGAGTCATTTAGGATTTATATATCGAAGAGTTTAGGAATTCTTTTTACTTCCCAGTCTCCTCATCGCTCTGGTAAGGCATCCTGACGTAGAGTTTTGACTCTTCTCTTCTCAAATTTCACTAAAAAAAATTTAGGATCACGCGGGTATCTTGGAATCGTTCCGATGGTTTTATGATGAGAACATTGTCTTGGTGCCTCCTGTCAGGGGTTTAGTGGAAGTGTCCCGGGGAGTTGAGCTCTGAGGTGTTGTCGTCATAATTTTATCGTTGCAGTTCTGGAATACCTGAGTTTAGTACACCAACATCGAAAATCTCTTTTATGCAGTTCGTTGGTGAGATAACCTCGACGCCACCCAGTACTGGGGCGGGAGTTCGGGAGTATCACCATAACTTGTATAACGGATGCTTTTCGAAGGTTGAGGTAGATGGTTTCCGAAGGTTTCTTGGTTATGTGTTGAAGGATGGATACAGCTGGATGTAGGATTTGCTAGTTTGGGTGAGATATTATGCTTCCCCTGTATCCCCAACACCTGATTGCATAACTGGAAAGGTTCGGGAGTTTATAAGTGGGAATTCAAGTAGCTCTTAGGATATCTTTCCGACAGATGTATGATATGAAATTGGGGTTCGACGTCTAGTGGTCCGCCTATTCACGATCGGTTTTACAGTGGTCTCATTGTGTCTTAAAGAGTCCTTGGCTATGCCGACTCGGGGACGCTTCGTATGTCATGTGCACTGCGTTGTACATGATGGTGCTGTACGATCGAGCCCGTGTAGGCCCCACCACGAAATCTTCGGACGAAATCTCTATCATATGTTTGTTTCGGCTTATTCTGCAAGCCAATCCTTTGTTTTTGTTTTGAGTTGTGGTATTCGAGTTGCTTCAATGTCAAGTGTTGATTCCATACCTTTCCAAAATGGTGTTCTCATACTCCGATGTGGATACCAATCCTTCTTGATCATCAAGATTGTCATGTCAATCCTTTTCAACCGGCGTGTTTTCTCTTCAAGTGGATCTGATCATTTCAACTTCCGCAAGATCAATTATCACTTCTTCTCAACGGTGTTTGTTTCATCCGTCTCCAAGTTGCCTTTGTTTTCCCGCCCTCCCACCCTTTTTCTTCAAGGACTTGGATTTCTTTATCAAGTATCCATTTTATTATGGAAGTCTCTCCATTCTTCTTCCTTCATGTTCTTACCCGGTGATGCTCATGAAGATTTTAACGAAGTTTCTAGTTCACCATTATTCATTCTTTTTCTTCTCCGGTGGAACCAATTCAAGCTTTCGGTGTTTGATCATATTCTTTTCGGTATTTCAATGCTTTCTCATGCCGGTGCAATTCTTAATCGTTCATCTCTCGCTATTCTATTGTTCCGGTGCCATGAAGATACCTCAGAAGGCTCGTCTTGTCATTCAAGATCCGTTCAACCTATCTCGAGACTATTATCTCATTCAAGCCATTTAATTCAACCGGTGCAATATCTCTTTTCAAGTAATCATTTCAACGGTGTTTCTTTGAGTGGGCCCTAACCCACAAGTCTTTTCCCAGGATCTTACCTGACTCTTCTCTTTTCCCAGCGTTACTCTCAAATTCTTTTCCAAGTTTGACGTAAGAATGAATTTTTCATCAGTCAACTGCTTGTCTCCAAGATCTTTCAAATTCTTTTCATCGTTGGATCAATCTTTCCATTCGTCATTCCGGTGTGCCTCAATAATTCTTGCTGGTGTACTCATCGTCATTCTCGGATGTTGAAGACCGCAGAAGAGTTTCTCTTTAATCTTGCTCCATTCTCTTCAAGATTCGTGATTCTATCTTGTTGCCATCCTCTCATAATTATTTTCGATTGTGAGAATCCTTTTCACCCATCAGGAGATATTCAAGGGTATTTTCAGTTTGATTATCCGGAGCCCATCATTTCAAAAGACTTGTTCATTCTCAGTTTTCAGCTCTTTCCCCAAATCTCACCGGTGCATCATTCAATATTCTTTAATCAGTGCGTGATCTCTTCGTTTCAGTTGTATCTAAATTCTCTCAAGTATCTTCGTTCATTTTATAATTCTTCCCGGTGTTCCTTTATCTTTTCTTCGTTCATTATCATTTCTTACGGTGGTTCTTCCAGATTGCACTTCCTTATCAATTTATTCGTTGTCAATCCTACCGGTGGTTCATAGAAGACCTTCCCAAGTTGGCGCTATATCTCTCTTAATCCTTGCTACGAGAATAAGTAGTGTGCCAAATCCGTTGATTGTCATCAATCTAAATTGGTGAAGGTACGCATAATGTAATTCTTATTCTTATTTCATCGAGCGAATTCAATTCCCTATTCTGGAGGCTTGTCAAATTCTAGATCTCAATTGTTTCATCTTCTATTTTTCCCAGAGTTCCTACCTCTCACAATTATATCACCACGGAGATCCATCTAAATCATTACAAGGTTTCACCTTGTGTTTTTCGACCTCTCTTTCCTTCCGTTTGATCATTTCTTTTGTTGCCAGAGTTCTTCATAAAGGTTCTTCATGATGGTTCATCAAGGATTATATTCCTTCTAGAAGTGTTCATCAAGATTCTTTTCAGAGGAATTCAAGCATTCTTCATTTTGCTATCTGGAGTGCAATTCTTTCTTCTGTATCATTGGAGGTGGTATTATGTCATTCTTGGTAATCTGAGTTCATGTTCCATGATTCACATGTTGTTATGAATGAGGTATTTTAAATCCATCAATCTCGTTGTTGGAGCTATCTTGGGTTATATTTCACCTAAAAGCCTTCCCTAAGGATTGTTGCTATTTATGGTGCCCATATAGGACCCAAGTTCTTCTTTCATCCTTCCGGTGAAATAAGTTTCTCGTCTCCTCGTTCATATCAATCCAATTCTTTTCCGTTAGTGGCAGAATTTCACCTCATAGTTTTGAGATGTTTTCCCATAAGACCATATCAAGTTTATTCTTTTCGTTGTTGGTTTTTCAACAACTCCGTTCTAGCATTCTTTTTCCGGAGGCATTGTGATGTTGCTCTTTTCAACCCATCATCTTGTTTGTCAAGATCATGTTCAGTTCCTTCCATTTTCAGTCGAAGTGCTGCCCAAATTGTACCACCCTGCCCCTCTCTATCTTGCTTAACCGGAGTGTCGTGTCCTCTGCTCAAGTTCTTTTCATCTTATCAAGTCTTGTATCACTTTTCAACCGGAGTGTTGTCCGACTTTGTTCTTCCTCGTTCCTTTTCCCTAACGGAGTGTTTTCTACTTTGTTCATCTCCGTTGCATTCTTTCTTTCCATTTTGACCAACCTCTCAAGGTTCGTGGTTTCACTCGTTTGTCAAAGAAGCAACTTAGTTTTACCTCTTCTCTTCCTCTTCCGTTTGTCCCTCCGGTGCCATTCTAGATCTCGGGACGAGATCCTCTCATAGTGGTGGAGTGTTGTAACGCCCCGAGACCGATGTGCCAGGTGTTGTGCAGTTATTCGTTGTTGTTGCGTTGTCATTGCTTGCGTGTCATGCATTGCATATCATGTCATCATGTGCATTTCATTTGCATACGCGTTCGTCTCATGCATCCGAGCATTTTCCCCATTGTCCGTTTTGCAATCCGGTGCTCCGTTCTCCTCCGGTGGTCATTTCTACCTTTATTTCATGTGTGGGGATTAAACATTTCCGGATTGGACCGAGACTTGTCAAGTGGCCTTGGTTTACTACCGGTAGACTGCCTGTCAAGTTTCGTATCTTTTGGACTTCGTTTGATACTCCAACGGTTAACCGAGGGACCGAAAAGGCCTCATGTGTGTTGCAGCCCAAAACCCCTCCAATTTGGCACAAAACCCACCAAAACCTTCTCCATCATCTAGAGCGTTCGATCACAATCGCGTGGCCAAAAACCGCACATCATTTGGACTCTCCTAACTCCCTCTACCTATAAATATGTGCTCCCCTCCTAAAAATTCGCGGATGAACCCTAGCCATCTTCCTCCTCACGCCACCGGACATGTCCGTCCCGCCGCTGGACGTGTCCACCGCCGCCGCCACATCACTCCGACCAATCAGGTCAGGCCACCTCACCCCAGCGGCCGCTCCCGGCCAACGGGAGCATGCCACGTCACCTCGCCGGCTCCCTCGCAGCCGCCGGGCCCGCAGGCCTAGATCTGGCCCCCCGGGCCCGAACCAGCGCGCCGCCGCTCGGGCGTCTCCTTGCGCCTCCCAAGGGCCGCCCGCGCCGCCGCCTCTCAACCCCGCCGCCCGGCCTCGCGCGCCTCCCGCCGGCCACCTGCGCCGCTCCGCCGCTCGCCACCGCGCCGCCTTTCTCCACCGTCGCCGGCCGCCGTTGCGCCTCGCCGCGCTGCCGACCTCGGCTTCCGGGCGCGCGCCGCCACGGAGCACCTCGGTGGCACAGCAGCTCCGGTCACCCCGGCCGCGCCGCCCGGTCACCGGAGCCCCTCGAGCCGGCCAGCGTCTCCCCCGTCTCCGGCGAGATCTGCGAAGCGGGATCAGATCCACCCGTGTGTCCATCCAAACGCCCCGTCCAGATCCGGATCCCTCCGTCTCGTACCACTTCGTCCCGGTTTGACTTTTCCGGAGGTATAATTTCCACTAAGTCCCGAGATTTCCATATCCATATGCCTATGTTCATCGCATCACAACTTCGCATCCGTAGATCCAATTCATGCATATAGCATATCAAAATGTTCATCTCGGAGAGTACATCATTTCATTCCATTGCATCATTTTTATTTGAGTTCATCTTGATGCCCGAAATGCTGTTAGAAGAGGGCTACTTGAGATAATTGTCAGATCTGCTGCTCCATTTAGCTATTTGTCATTTTTGCCATGATTATTGTGTGCATGATATGCCCATGAGTTCTACATATGTTTCGTTAGGGGTTTTGTCATCTTTCCAGAGGTGCAACCCATGTATTTTTGTGATGTGTGTGGTGACTAGCACGAGCTTGCAAAGTGGTGCACTTGGTAATTCTGATTTCAGGGACTTAGCAATTCCACTAAGTCCTTGGTCTGTTTATCTCATTATGCCATATGTTCATGTTGTTTCCTAGTGATCCGTGCCTCTTCTGAGGATGATCAGTAAGGATGTTTTGGTAATATTGTAGTGCTCTATCCATCCATGTCCTTGTTTGCATTTATGGAGCACCCTAGCTTGAGTCAATCGAGCTCTACTTTTGCTACTTTGTGAATCTGGGCAGATTGTCAACTTGTTTGCAATTTTGCCGATGATGTTGTAGTTGATCCATGCATGCTATGCCATTGTTCTTGCCATGTCTAGCTTGAATTTTGTGTGTTCTTGATAGATGTATGCTTAGCATATCATGACTTGCTCCATAGAGAGTGCATCGAGCTCGTAAACATGCCTACTTGAGTTATGTTTCAGCATGTGCCAGTTTTCACTAAGTCTGAAAACTGATTATGTTTTTGCTATGTTCACATGCTTGCAATTGTATTTTATGATCCCTTTTGGCTCAAGGTCACTAAGGGACTTTTGTTAAGCTCTTTGAGTAGCTCCATGCCATGCTTTACTTGCCATGTTCAGTTCCTGTAGCATGTAGTTTTGTTGCTCCGAAGTGGGCTATCTGATCTGAAATTCCAGACAAGTGTTAATTTCACAAAGTCTAAGATCTGTTTACCATATGCATTTTTGCCATGCTTGTTTGAGCCTGTTAATGGATGAATTGGCCGTAGCTCAGTGCTAGACTTTTGCTAAGCTTCTTGAATGCATCCCTGCCATGTATTTTGTTGTCATGTTTGGGTGTTGTAGCATGTTCATCTCATTGCATTTAGATGGCTACTTGCTGTAAATCGCAGACCGGTGCCATATTTGAATCGCTTGCCGTTTCCAAACCGTAACTCCGTTTCCGGCGATCTTTATATTGTTTTCAAGCGATTTCATCTCATCTTTCCAGTGGCACACTTGGTTTTCCAAGTTGAGGCCAGGTTATTGCATTTCCTGTCATATCATGCTTATGCATCGCATATCGCTTCCCGCATATCATACCATGTTCATGTGTTGGTTGTTCACTATGTTGTTTGCTTCTTTATGGTGTTGTTTCTTTGGGTTGATTCCGATAACGTCGCGTTTGTGAGGAACCGTTCGTCTACGTCCGTTTGTCTTCTTCATGGACTCGTTCTTCTTCCTTGCAGGATTTCAGGCAAGATGACCATACCCTTGAAATCACTACTATCTTTGCTTTGCTAGATGCTCGCTCTTTTGCTATGCCTATGCTGCGATACCTACCACTTGCTTATCATGCCTCCTATATTGTTGAACCAAGCCTCTAACCCACCTTGTCCTAGCAAACCGTTGTTTGGCTATGTTACCGCTTTGCTCAGGCCCTCTTATAGCGTTGTTAGTTGCAGGTGAAGATTGAAGTTTGTTCCTTGTTGGAACATGGAGATGTTGTTCCTTGTTGGAACATGTTTACTTGTTGGGATATCACAATATATCTTATTTAATTGATGCATCTATATACTTGGTAAAGGGTGGAAGGCTCGGCCTTATGCCTGGTGTTTTGTTCCACTCTTGCCGCCCTAGTTTCCGTCAAATCGGTGTTATGTTCCCGGATTTTGCGTTCCTTACGCGGTTGGGTATAATGGGAACCCCTTGACAGTTCGCTTTGAATAAAACTCCTCCAGCAAGGCCCAACATTTGTTTTACCATTCACCACCTAGCCTTTTTTTCCCTTGGGTTAGGCCAGCCCTAGGGTCATCTTTATTTTAACCCCCCGGGCCAGTGCTCCTCTGAGTGTTGGTCCAACTGAGCGATGTCCGGAGCTACCAGGGGAAACTCTGGGCTGGCCCACCCGACGTCTGGCTCATCCAGTGTGCCCTGAGAACGAGATATGTGCAGCTCCTATGGGGATTTGTCGGCACATCTGGGTGGCTTTGCTGGTCTTGTTTTACCATTGTCGAAATGTCTTGTAACCGGGATTCCGAGTCTGATCGGGTCTTCCCGCTAGAAGGAATATCCTTCGTTGACCGTGAGAGCTTGTCATGGGCTAAGTTGGGACACCCCTGCAGGGATTTAAACTTTCGAAAGCCGTGCCCGCGGTTATGGGCAGATGGGAATTTGTTAATGTCTTGTTGTAGATAACTTGAACCTTAACTTAATTAAAATATATCAACTGCGTGTGGTACCATGATGGTCTCTTTCCGGCGGAGTCCGGGAAGTGAACACGGTGTTGGAGTTATGCTTGACGTAGGTTGTTTTAGGATCACTTCTTGATCATACTTTATCGACCGTGCTTTGCCTTCTCTTCTCGCTCTCATTTGTGTATGTTAGCCACCATATATGCTAGTCACTTGCTGCAGCTCCACCTCATACCTTTACCTTACCCATAAGCTTAAATAGTCTTGATCGCGAGGGTACGAGATTGCTGAGTCCCTGTGGCTCACAGATACTTCCAAAACCAGCTTGCAGGTGCCGATGAGTCCATGCAGATGACACAACCAAGCTCAAGGAAGAGCTCGATGAAGATCTTGTCCGTTGTGTTGTTTCGTTCTAGTTGATCAGGAGTGGAGCCCAGTTGGGGTCGATCGGGGACCTTTGTTGCATTTGGGGTTCTTCTTTTATTTTGGTTCCGTAGTCGGACCTTGATTGTATCTGGATGTTGTAATGCTTTGTTCATGTAATTGCGTGAAGTGGAGATTGTAAGCCAACTATGTATCTCTTTCCCTTATTATATTACATGGGTTGTGTGAAGATTACCTCACTTGCGACATATGCCTTCAATGCGATTATGCCTCTAAGTCGTGCCTCGACGCGTGGGAGATATAGTCGCATCAAGGGTGTTACAGTTGTTTACTATGTTGTTTGCTTGTTTCTGGGTTGCTTCTCTCGTTAGCTTCGGTTCCGTTTCGGAGTTGTGAGGATCCGTTCGACTACGTCTGTTTGTCTTCTTCATGGACTCGTTCTTCTTCCTTGCGGGATTTCAGGCAAGATGACCATACCCTCGAAATCACTTCTATCTTTGCTTGCTAGTTGTTCGCTCTATTGCTATGTCGCGATGCCTACCACTTGCTATATCATGCCTCCCATATTGCCATGTCAAGCCTCTAACCCACCTTTCCTAGCAAACTGTTGTTTGGCTATGTTACCGCTTTTGCTCAGCCCCTCTTATAGCGTTGCTAGTTGCGGGTGAAGATGAATTTTGTTCCATGTTTGGAACATGGATGTGTTGGGATATCATTATTATATCTTATTTACTTTAATGCATCTATATACTTGGTAAAGGGTGGAAGGCTCAGCCTTATGCCTGGTGTTTTGTTCCACTCTTGCCGCCCTAGTTTCCGTCATACCAGTGTTATGTTCCTTGTTGCGTTCCTTACACGGTTGGGTGTTATGGGGACCCCATGACAATTCGCTTTGAATAAAACTCCTCCAGCAAGGCCCAACCTTGGTTTTATCATTTGCCTCACCACCACCTACTTTTCCCTTGGGAGTCGCGCTCCCGAGGGTCATCTTTATTTTAAACCCCCCGGGCCAGTGCTTCTCTAAGTGTTGGTCCGAACCGAGTAGACTGCAGGGCCACCTCGGGGAAACTTGAGGTTTGGTTTTACTCGTAGGATGTCTCATCTGATGTTGCCCTGAGAACGAGATATGTGCAGCTCCTATCGGGACGTCGGCGCACCGGGCGGTCTTGCTGGTCTTGTTTTACCATTGTCAAAATGTCTTGTAACCGGGATTCTGAGTCTGATCGAGTCTTCCTGGGAGAAGGAATATCCTTCGTTGACCGTGAGAGCTTGTGATGGGCTAAGTTGGGACACCCCTGTAGGATTTTGAACTTTCGAAAGTCGTGCCCGCGGTTATGTGGCTGATGGGAATTTGTTAATGTCCGGTTGTAGAGAACTTGACACTTAACTTAATTAAAATGAATCAACCGCGTGTGTAGCCGTGATGGTCTCTTCTTGGCGGGGTCCGAGAAGTGAACACGGTTCTTGGGTTATGCTTGAACGTAAGTAGTTTCAGGATCACTTGTTGTTCATTTCTAGCTTCACGATCGTGCTTTGCTTCTCTTCTTTCTCTCTTTTGCGTAAGTTAGCCACCATATATGCTTAGTGCTTGCTGCAGCTCCGCCTCACTACCCTTTCCTACCCATAAGCTTAAATAGTCTTGATCACGAGGGTGTGAGATTGCTGAGTCCCCGTGACTCACAGATACTTCCAAATAGTTGCAGGTGCCAATGATGTCAGTGCAGGTGATGCAACTGAGCTCAAGTGGGAGATCGATGAAGATCGTGTTCGTTGTGTTGTTTCGTTTCCAGTTGATCAGTACTGGAGCCCAGTTGGGGCGATCGGGGATCTAGCATTTGGGGTTGTCTTTCTTTATTTTGGTTCCGTAGTCGGACCTTGATTGTATTTTGGATGATGTATGATATGTTTATGTATTGTATGAAGTGGCGATTGTAAGCCAACTCTTTATCCCTTTCTTATTCAGCACATGGGATGTGTAAAGATTACCCCTCTTGCGACATGCCTACCATGCGGTTATGCCTCTAAGTCGTGCCCTGACACGTGGGAGATATAGCCGCATCGTGGGTGTTACACTATTATGCAAAGAGATGCAAGCAACTAAGCTTGGGGATGCCCTGAGTGTCCACCCCTCTTTCTTCTAACGACCATCGGTATTTTACTCGAAGCTATATTTTTATTCGTCACATACTTTGTGTTTTGCTTGGAGCGTCTTGTATGATATGAGTACTTGCTTATTTTGTTCTGCTTTATTTTGTGTTTTAAGTATTTAATCCTTGCTGGACACACCTATTTGAGAGAGCCAAAATTATGCCATGACTTGTTAGAATTGCTCTCTATGCTTCTTTTAAATCTTTAGGAGCTATGGAATTGCTCTAGTGCTTCACTTATATCTATTTGAGTACAGTGTGCTTTAGTATTTTTCAAGAAATTCTCTCTTGCTTCACTTAAATTAATTTGAGATAAATAAATATTCTGCGCATGATCTTCACTTATATTTATTTGAGCTAATCAAAAGCAACACATGAATATTAGTTCCAAAGTGATAGATATCCAAGAAGGATATAATAAAAACTTTCATGAAGATCATTGTACAAAATAACTTGATTCTTTGTAATAGTTTTGAGATATGATGACGTGATATGTGAGTCATGTTGATGAGTAATTATGATTTAGTAAGAATATTGGTGTTAAGGTTTGTGATTCCCTATGCAAGCACGAAAGTTAATAGTTGTGCAATGAAATTACATCCTACTTGTGGTGCATTATTCAGTGTTAATTATGCTTAATGCTCGCTTATGAGATTATTCGTTTCTTGGTTGGTCGCTTCTCAATCTTTTGTTAGCCTTCATTTTGCACTAAGTATGATCACTACTTGTGCATCCAAAATCCTTTAAACCAGTTTTGCCATATGAGTCCACTATACCAACCTATATGCGGTATTCTTTTGCCGTAATAAGCAAATTTGTATGTGCCATCTCTAATTTTCAAAATAAATTTCTCTTTTGTGTGCTCGTACCGCTCGTGAGGCGGTGAGGGGTGGCCGATATTTTCCATGCTAGATGTGTTATTCTCACGATAAGTGTTTATTCACTTGTCATTGCACGAGAGAAAGGCAAAGGTATTAGGGATGCCTAGTCCCGAAATGAAAAATGAATTTACTTTATGTTTTCAAATAATAAATTCCTTGGAAAGTGTTGGTATGGAAGGCACCCGTCGATACGGTTAGCCATGGAAAGTGAAAGTATGGTGGAAAAAGGAATAAACTTTAATTTCTGTTTGAGAACCGCCTATGATATATCTAGCATGGAAAGTGTGGGGAACTCTAAGTCGTTTTCATTGGTGAGAAAAGTATGCCTCTCCAAATGTTTTTATCTCTCAATTTTCGCTTTGAGCTCTGGCACCTCTACAAATCCCTACTTCCCGCTGCAAAGGGCCTTTATTTTACTTTATGCAATTTTTATTTTTAATTTTAGTCTCCATCTACTCTTATAAATCACCAACTAGGGGGCACTATGATCATACTTGAGCATTGGGTGTAGCTAATATGCGAGTGTGTCTCATGAATGGATCAATGATTGAGCATGATGGGCTAGTGATAACTTACTTTAGCATTGATATTTTGAAAGACATGGTTGCTTGTTGATATGCTTGAGTATTTAAGTCTCATGTCAAAACTAGACTATTGCTTTGAATCATATAAAAGTCCAAATGTCCATGCTTTAAAGAAATGAGATGACATGTTAGGCAACATTCCACATCAAAAATTCTGTTTTTATCATTTACCTACTCGAGGACGAGCAGGAATTAAGCTTGGGGATGTTGATACGTCTCTAACGTATCTATAATTTTTTATTGTTCCATGTTGTTATATTATTATTCTTGGATGTTTTATAATCATTTTATAGTCATTTTATATTATTTTTTGGTACTAACTGATACGTCTCCAACGTATCTATAATTTGTGATTGCTCCATGCTATATTATCTACTGTTTTGGACTATATTGGGCTTTATTTTCCACTTTTATATTATTTTTGGGACTAACCTATTAACCGGAGGCCCAGCCCAGAATTGCTGTTATTTTTCCTATTTTAGTGTTTCGAAGAAACGGAATATCAAACGGAGTCCAAACGGAATAAAACTTTCGGGAACGTGATTTTCTCACCGAACGTGATCCAGGAGACTTGGACCCTGCTCCAAGGAACAAAAGAGGCAGTCACGAGGGTGGGGGGCTCCCTCCCTAGGGTGCGCCCCCTGCCTCGTGGGCCCCTCGGTGCTCCTTCGGCGTACTCCTTCCTCCTATATATACATACGTACCCCCAAACGATCAGAACAGGAGCCAAAAACCTAATTCCACTGCCGCAACTTTATGTATCCACGAGATCCCATCTTGGGGCCTGTTCCGGAGCTCCGCCGCAAGAGAGCCGTCATCACGGAGGGCTTCTACATCATCATAGCCTCTCCGATGAAGTGTGAGTAGTTTACCTCAGACCTTCGGGTCCATAGTTAGTACCTAGATGGCTTCTTCTCTCTCCTTGAATCTCAATACAAAGTTCTCCCCCTCTCTTGTGGAGATCTATTCGATGTAATCTTCTTTTTGTGGTGTGTTTGTTGAGACCGATGAATTGTGGGTTTACGATCAAGTCTATCTATGAATAATATTTGAATCTTCTCTGAATTCTTTTATGTATGATTGGTTATCTTTGCAAGTCTCTTCGAATTATCCGTTTGGTTTGGCCAACTAGATCGGTAGTTCTTGCCATGGGAGAAGTGCTTAGCTTTGGGTTCGATCTTGCGGTGTCCTTTCCCAGTGACAGAAGGGGCAGCAAGGCACGTATTGCATCGTTGCCATCGAGGATAACAAGATGGGGTTTATTTCATATTGCATGAATTTATCTCTCTACATCATGTCATCTTGCTTAAGACGTTACTCTGTTTTTAACTTAATACTCTAGATGCATGCTAGATAGCGGTCGATGAGTGGATTAATAGTAGTAGATGCACAATCATTTCGATCTACTTGTCACAGACGTGATGCCTATATACATGATCATGCCTAGATATTCTCATAACTATGCTCAATTCTGTCAATTGCTCAACAGTAATTTGTTCACCCACCGTAGAATACTTATGCTCTTGAGAGAAGCCACTAGTGAAACCTATGGCCCCCGGGTCTATTCTCATCATATCAATATCCATCACTTTAATCTTGCTTTGCTTTTTTTACTTTGCATATTTATACCAAAAATACCAAAAATATTATATCTATCAGATCTCACTCTCATAAGTGACCGTGAAGGGATTGACAACCCCTAATCGCGTTGGTTGCGAGTAGCTATCGTTTTGTGCAGGTACGAGGGACTTGAGTGTGGCCTCCTAGTCGATTGATACCTTGGTTCTCAAAAACTGAGGGAAATACTTACGCTACTCTGCTGCATCATCCCTTCCTCTTCGGGGAAAACCAACGCAAGCTCAAGACATAGCAAGAAGGATTTCTGGCGCCGTTTCCAGGGAGTCTACGCAAAAAGTCAACATACCATGTACCCATCACAATCCCTATCTCTCACATTACATTATTTGCCATTTGCTCTCGTTTTCCTCTCCCCCCCAATTCACCCTTGCCATTTTATTCGCCCTCTCTCTCTCTATCCTCCCTCTCTATTTGCCTCTTTTGCCCGCTTGCTCTTGTTTGCTTGTGTGCTAGTTTGCTTGTTTGTCGCGATGGCTCAAGATAATACCAAATTGTGTGACTTCACCAATACCAATAATAGTGATTTCCTTAGCACTCCGATTACTCCTCTTACTGATGCTGAATCTTGTGAAATTAATACTGCTTTGTTGAATCTTGTTATGAAAGATCAATTCGCCGGCCTTCCTAGTGAATATGCCGCTACTCATCTGAATAGCTTCGTTGATTATGTGATATGCAAAAGAAAAAAGATGTCGATAATGATGTCGTTAAATTAAAGCTATTTCATTTTTCGCTTAGAGATCGTGCTAAAGCTTGGTTTTCGTCTTTGCCTAAGAATAGTATTGATTCATGGAACAAGTGAAAGATGCTTTTATTTCTAAGTATTTTCCTCCCACTAAGATCATCTCTCTTAGAAATGATATTATGAACTTTAAACAACTTGATCATGAACATGTTGCACAAGCTTGGGAGAGAATGAAATTAATGATACGTAATTGCCCTACTCATGGTTTGAATTTGTGGATGATCATACAAATTTGTTATGCCGGATTGAATTTTGCTTCTAGAAATCTTTTAGATTCGGCCGCGGGAGGCACTTTTATGGAAATCACTTTAGGAGATGCTACCAAACTCCTAGATAATATTATGGTTAATTATTCTCAATGGCATACTGAAAGATCTTCTAATAAAAAAGTGCATGTGATAGAAGAAATCAATGTGTTGAGTGGAAAGATGGATGAACTTATGAAATTATTTGCTACTAAGAGTGTTTCTTCTGATCCTAATGATATGCCTTTGTCTACTTTGATTAATAATAACAATGAATCTATGGATGTGAATTTTGTTGGTAGGAATAATTTTGGTAACAACACTTATAGAGGGAATTTTAATCCTAGGCCATATCCTAGTAATCCTTCTAATAATTATGGGAATTCCTACAACAACTCTTATGGAAATTATAATAAGATGCCCTCTGAATTTGAGAATAGTGTTAAAGAGTTTATGAATTCACAAAAGAATTTTAATGCTTTGCTTGAAGAGAAATTGCTTAAATTTGATGATTTGGCTAGAAACGTTGATAGAATTTCTCTTGAGATTGATTCTTTAAAGCTTAGATCTATTCCTCCTAAGCATGATATCAATGAGTCTCTCAAAGCCATGAGAATTTCCATTGATGAGTGCAAGGAAAGAACCGCTAGGATGCGTGCTTCCAAAGATGCCTTTATTAAAGCGTGTTCTTCCAATTCCTACGAAAATCAAGATGAAGATCTAAAAGTTATTGATGTGTCTCCCATTAAATCTTTATTTTGCAATATGAATCTTGATGAAACTGAATATGATCTTCCTTTACCTAGAAGTCGTTCTAAAAATTCGGAGTATTTAGATCTTAATGATGAAATTGATGAAAGTGGGATTGAAAGAAATAAATATCTAGATGTTGCTAAACCCACTATATTGGATTTCAAGGAATTTAATTATGAAAGTTGCTCTTTAATTGATTGTATTTCCTTGTTGCAATCCGTGCTAAATTCTCCACATGCTTATAGTCAAAATAAAGCCTTCACCGAACATATTGTTGATGCCTTGATGCAATCTTATGAAGAAAACTTGAGTTGAAAGTTTCTATCCCTAGAAAACTCTATGATGAGTAGGAACCAACTATTAAAATTAAAATTAAAGATCATGAGTTTTATGCTTTGTGTGATTTGGGTGCTAGTGTCTCTACTATTCCCAAGACTTTGTGTGATTTACTAGATTTCCGTAATTTTGATGATTGCTCTCTAAACTTGCATCTTGCGGATTCCACTATTAAGAAACCTATGGGAAGGATTAATGATGTTCTTATTGTTGCAAATAGGAATTATGTGCCCGTAGATTTCATTGTTCTTGATATAGATTGCAATCCTTCTTGCCCTATTATTTTTGGTAGACCTTTCCTTAGAACGGTTGGTGCGATTATTGATATGAAGGAAGGGAATATTAGATTTCAATTTCCATTAAAAAGGGCATGGAACACTTTCCTAGAAAGAAAATAAAATTACCATATGAAACTATCATGAGAGCCACTTATGGATTGCCTACCAAAGATGGCAATACCTAGATCTATCCTCGCTTTTATGCCTAGCTAGGGGCGTTAAACGATAGCGCTTGTTGGGAGGCAACCCAATTTTATTTTTATTCCTTGATTTTTGCTCCTGCTTAGTAATAAATAAATTATTTAGCCTCTGTTTTGGTTGTGTTTTTTGTGTTTAATTAGTGTTTGTGCCAAGTAGAACCGTTGGGAAGACTTGGGAAAAGTCTTGTTGAACTTGCTGTAAAAACACAGAAACTTTAGCGCTCACGAGAACTGCTGTCATTTTTATTTGAAGAGTGATATTTAGTTAATTATTTTTGAAGATGATTAATAGATAAATTACTCATGTCCAGCAATTTATTTTAGAATTTTTGGGGTTCCAGATCTTGCGCTAGCTACAGATTACTACAGATTGTTCTGTTTTTGACAGATTCTGTTTTTCGTGTGTTGTTTGCTTATTTTGATGAATCTATAGCTAGTAAAATAGTTCATAATCCATAGAGAAGTTGGAATACAGTAGGTTTAACACCAATATAAATAGAGAATGAGTTCATTACAGTACCTTGAAGTGGCCTGTTGTTTTCTTTCGCTAACGGAGCTCACGAGTTTTCTATTTTGAGTTTTGTGTTGTGAAGTTTTCAACTTTTGGGTCAATTCTTTTGATGGATCATGGAACAAGGAGTGGCAAGAGCCTAAGCTTGGGTATGCCCATGGCACCCCCAAGATAATCCAAAGACACCAAGAATTCAAAGCTTGGGGATGCCCCGGAAGGCATCCCCTCTTTCGTCCACTTCCATCGGTAATTTACTTGGAGCTATATTTTTATTCACCAACATGATATGTGTTTTGCTTGGAGCGTCTTGTATTATTTGTGTCTTAGTATACCACAATCATCCTTGCTGTACAAACCTTTTGAGAGAGCCATACATCAATTAAAATTTGATAGAATACTCTATGTGCTTCACTTATATCTTTTGAGCCATGTAGTTTTGCTCTATGTGCTTTACTTATATCTTTTGAGCGTTATAATTTTGCTCTATGTGCTTCACTTAGATCTTTTAGAGCACGGTGGTGGATTTGTTTTAAAGAAACTATTGATCTCTCATGCTTCACTTAAATTATTTTGAGAGTCTCTTAATAGCATGGTAATTTGGTTAATAATAATATGCTTGGTATTCAAGATTTGTGAAACTTTCTTTTGAGTTTGTTGAATACTAAGAAAAGATTGAAGCATGATAATTGTTTTGAGATATGAAGGTGATAATATTAAAGTCATGCTAGTTCAGTAGTTGTGAATTTAAAGAGTACTTGTGTTAAAGTTTGTGATTCCTGTAGCATGCACGTATGGTGAACCGTTATGTGATGAAGTCGGAGCATGATTTATTTATTGATTGTCTTCCTTATGAGTGGCGGTCAAGGACGAGCGATGGTATTTTCCTACCAATCTATCCCCATAGGAGCATGCGCGTAATACTTTGCTTTGATAACTTTTAGATTTTTGCAATAAGTATATGAGTTCTTTATGACTAATGTTGAGTCCATGGATTATACGCACTCTCACCCTTCCACCTTTACTAGCCTCTCTAATACCGCACACTTTTCGCCGGTATCATACACCTACCATATACCTTCCTCAAAACAGCCACCATACCTACCTATTATGGCATTTCCATAGCCATTCCGAGATATATTGCCATGCAACTTTCCACCATCTAGTTCATCATGACACACTCCATCATTGTCATCTTGCATATCCCGGTACACCGCCGGAGGCATTCATATAGAGTCATATTTTGTTCTAAGTATTGAGTTGTAAGAAAAATAAAAGTGTGATGATCATCATTATTAGAGCATTGTCCCAGTGAGGAAAGAATGATGGAGACTATGATTCCCCCATAAGTCGGGATGAGACTCCGGATGAAAAATAAAATATATATAAAAAAGAGGCCAAAGAAGCCCAAATAAAAAGAGGCCATAAAAAAAGAGAAAAGGCCCAAATAAAAAAATGAGAGAAAAAGAGAGAAAGGACAATGTTACTATCCTTTTACCACACTTGTGCTTCAAAGTAGCACCATGATCTTCATAGTAGAGAGTCTCTCATGTTATCACTTTCATATACTAGTGGGAATTTTTCATTATAGAACTTGGCCTGTATATTCCAATGATGGGCTTCCTCAAATTGCCCTAGGTCTTCATGAGCAAGCAAGTTGGATGCACACCCACTTAGTTTCTTCTTGAGCTTTCATATACTTATAGCTCTAGTGCATCCGTTGCATGGCAATCCCTACTCACTCACATTGATATCTATTGATGGGCATCTCCATAGCCCGTTGATACGCCTAGTTGATGTGAGACTATCTTCTCCTTTTTGTCTTCTCCACAACCACCATTCTATTCCACCTATAGTGCTATATCCATGGCTCACACTCATGTATTGCGTGAAGATTAAAAAAGTTTTGAAAAAGTTAGAGTATGAAACAATTGCTTGGCTTGTCATCGGGGTTGTGCATGATTTAAATATTTTGTGTGGTGAAGATAGAGCATAGCCAGACTATATGATTTTGTAGGGATAACTTTCTTTGGCCATGTTATTTTGAGAAGACATAATTGCTTTATTAGTATGCTTGAAGTATTATTATTCTTATGTCAATATAAACTTTTGTCTTGAATCTTTCTAATCTGAATATTCATAGCACAATTAAGAATATTTGCATTGAAATTATGCCAAGTAGCACTCCGCATCAAAAATTCTCTTTTTATCATTTACCTACTCGAGGACGAGCAGGAATTAAGCTTGGGGATGCCTGATACGTCTCCAACGTATCTATAATTTTTGATTGCTCCATGCTATATTATCTACTGTTTTGGACTATATTGGGCTTTATTTTCCACTTTTATATTATTTTTGGGACTAACCTATTAACCGGAGGCCCAGCCCAGAATTGTTGTTTTTTTTGCCTATTTCAGTGTTTCGAAGAAACGGAATATCAAACGGAGTCCAAACGGAATAAAACTTTTGGGAACATGATTTTCTCACCGAACGTGATCCAGGAGACTTGGACCCTGCTCCAAGGAACAAAAGAGGCGGTCATGAGGGTGGGGGGCGCGCCCCCTGCCTCGTGGGCCCCTCGGTGCTCCTCCGGCGTACTCCTTCCTCCTATATATACCTACGTACCCCAAACGATCAGAACAGGAGCCAAAAACCTAATTCCACCGCCGCAACTTTCTGTATCCACGAGATCTCATCTTGGGGCCTGTTCCGGAGCTCCGCCGGAAGAGGGCCGTCATCACGGAGGGCTTCTACATCATCATAGCCTCTCTGATGAAGTGTGAGTAGTTTACCTCAGACCTTCGGGTCCATAGTTAGTAGCTAGATGGCTTCTTCTCTCTCTTTGAATCTCAATACAAAGTTCTCCCCCTCTTTGTGGAGATCTATTCGATGTAATCTTCTTTTTTGCGGTGTGTTTGTTGAGACTGATGAATTGTGGGTTTATGATCAAGTCTATCTATGAATAATATTTGAATCTTCTCTGAATTATTTTATGTATAATTGGTCATCTTTGCAAGTCTCTTTGAATTATCCATTTGGTTTGGCCAACTAGATTGGTAGTTCTTGCCATGGGAGAAGTGCTTAGCTTTGGGTTCGATCTTGCGGTGTCCTTTCCCAGTGACAGAAGGGGCAGCAAGGCACGTATTGCATCATTGCCATCGAGGATAACAAGATGGGGTTTATTTCATATTGCATGAATTTATCTCTCTACATCATGCCATCTTACTTAAGGCGTTACTCTATTTTTAACTTAATATTCTAGATGCATGCTGGATAGCGGTCGATGAGTGGAGTAATAGTAGTAGATGCAGAATCATTTTGATCTACTTGTCACGGACGTGATGCCTATATACATGATCATGCCTAGATATTCTCATAACTATGCTCAATTCTGTCAATTGCTCAACAGCAATTTGTTCACACACCGTAGAATACTTATGCTCTTGAGAGAAGCCACTAGTGAAACCTATGGCCCCCGGGTCTATTCTCATCATATCAAACTCCATCACTTTAATCTTGCTTTGCTTTTTTACTTTGCCTTTGCTTTTTACTTTGCATCTTTATACCAAAAATACCAAAAATATTATATCTATCAGATTTCACTCTCGTAAGTGACCGTGAAGGGATTGACAACCCCTAATCGCGTTGGTTGCGAGTAGCTATCGTTTTGTGCAGGTACGAGGGCCTCCTACTGGATTGATACCTTGGTTCTCAAAAACTGAGGGAAATACTTACGCTACTCTGTTGCATCATCCCTTCCTCTTCAGGTAAAACCAACGCAAGCTCAAGACGTAGCACTAACCTATTGACATAGTGCCAAGTGCCAGTTGTTGTTTTTTGCATGTTTTTTACATCGCAGGAAATCAATATCAAACGGAGTCCAAACGCAGCGAAACTTTTTGTGGATTTGTTTTGGACCAGAAGACATCCAATTGGCTGGAGAAGCGACTTGGGGGGTGCTCAGAGGGGTGCACAACCCACCAGGGCACACCTGGAAGCCCAGGCGCGCCCTGGTGGGTTGTGCCCACCTCGGGTGCCCCCCGGACCGCCTCTTTGCTCTATATATACCCCAATATTCCAGAAACCCTATGAGAGTTGACGAAAATCAATTCTAGCCGCCGCAAGTTCCAGAAACACCAGATCCAATCTAGACACCATCTCGGAGGGGTTCATCATGTCCATTGGTGCCTCTCCGATGATGCGTGAGTAGTTCTTTGTAGATCTTCTGGTCCGTAGTTAGTAGCTACATCGCTTCCTCTCTCTCGTTTGATTCTCAATACAATGGTATCTTGGAGACCCATATGATGTAATTCTTTTGTTGTGTGTTTGTTGGGATCCGATGAACGTTGAGTTTATGATCAGATCTATCTTTTTATCCATGAAAGTTATTTGAGTCTTCTTTGATCTCTTATATGCATGATTGCTTATAGCCTCGTATTTCTTCTCCAATATTTGGTTTTGTTTGGCCAACTTGATCTATTTATCTTGCAATGGGATGAGATGCTTTGTAATGGGTTCGATCTTACGGTGCTTGATCCCAGTGACAGAAGGGGAACCGAGATGTATGTATCATTGATATTAAGGATAACAAGATGGGGTCTATTTCTACATAAATAGATCTTGTCTACATCATGTCATTGTTCTTATTGCATTACTCCGTTTCTCCATGAACTTAATACACTAGATGCATGCTGGATAGCGGTCGATGTGTGGAGTGATAGTAGTAGATGCAGGCAGGAGTCGGTCTACTAATCTTGGACGTGATGCCTATATAATGATCATTGCCCGGATATCATCATGATTATTTGAAGTTATATCAATTGCCCAACAGTAATTTGTTTACCCACCGTCTGCTATTTTTCTCGAGAGAAGCCACTAGTGAAAACTGCGGCCCCCGGGTCTCTTCCTTAATATGTTTGCCTTTGCGATCTATTTCCCTTTGATTTTATTTTCAGATCTATTAAACCAAAAATACAAAAATACCTTGCTACAATTTATTTTATCCCACATCTATTTATCCCATCTATCATATTTTTGTCACGTATGTTTGCCAATTTTTAGCGTCGTTACCCGAAAGGGATTGACAACCCCTTTAACACGTCGGGTTGCGAGTATTTGTTATTTGTGTGCAGGTGTTGTTTACGTAGTGTTGCTTGGTTCTCCTACTAGTTCAATAACCTAACTCATCACTGAGGGAAATACCTACCGTCGTTGTGCTGCCTCATCCCTTCCTCTTTGGGGAAATACCGACGTAGTCTAGCAGACATCAATCACTGTTGTGGTTTTTGCCGTGGGTAAGAACGGTTCTCGCTAGAAGCCCGTAGCTGGCATGTAAAACTTGCAACAACAAAGTAGAGGACGTCTAACTTGTTTTTGCAGGGCATGTTGTGATGAGATATGGTCATGATATGTTGTGATATATGTTGATGTATGAGATGATCATGTTTTGTAATATCAACAACCGGCATGAGCCTTAGGGTTGTCTCTTTATTGTATGAAGTGCAAGCGCCACGTAATTGCTTTACTTTATCACTGTGCGTTAGCGATAGTTGTAGAAGCAATAGTTGGCGTGACAACCTCAACGCAATGACGTTGCGATGGAGATCAAGGTGTCAATCCGTTGATGATGGAGATCATGATGATGCTTTGGAGATGGAGATCAAAAGCACAAGATGATGATGGCCATATCATGTCACATATTTTGATTGTATGTGATGTTTATCTTTTATGCATCTTATTTTTCTTAGTACGGCGGTAGCATTATGAGATGATCCCTTCACTTAATTTCAAAATAAAAGTGTTCTCCCTGAGTATGCACCGTTGCTATAGTTCGTCGTTTCGAGACACCACGTGATGATTGGGTGTGATAGACTCCATGTTCGCATACAACGGGTGTAAGACAGTTTTGCACGTGCAGAATACTTGGGTTAAAATTTATGAGCCTAGCATGTACAGACATGGTCTCGGAACACTGGAGACCGAAAGCTCGAACGTGAGTCATATAGTAGATATGATCAACATAAAGATGTTCACCATTGATGACTACCCCATCTCACGTGATGATCGGACATGGGTTAGTTGATTTGGATCATGTATCACTTAGATAACTTGAGGGATGTTTATTTAAGTGGGAGTTCATTAGTAATTTGATTAATTGAACTTAACTTATCATGAACTTAGTCCTGATAGTATTTGCAAATCTATGTTGAACATCAATAGCTGACGGTATAGCTCCTCTATTTTGATATGTTCCTAGAGAAAACTAAGTTGAAAGATGATAGTAGAAATGATGCGGACTGGGTCCATGATCTGAGCATTATCCTCATTGCTGCACAGAAGAATTATGTCCTTGATGCGCCGCTAGGTGACGGACCTGTTGCAGGAGCTGATGCAAACGTTATGAACATTTGGCAAGCTCGATATGATGTCTACTTAATAGTTTAGTGCACCATGCTTTATGGCTTAGAACCGAGACATAAAAAACTTTATGAATGCCACATAGCATATGAGATGTTTCAAGAGCTGAAATTGGTATTTCATACTCATGCCCATGTCGAGAGGTACAAGACCTCTGACAAGTACTTTGCCTACAAGATGGAGGAGAATAGCTCAGCTAGTGGGCATATGCTCAGAATGTCTGGGTACTACAATCACTTGAATCAAGTGGGAGTTAATCTTCCAAATAAGATAGTGATTGACAGAGTTCTCTGGTCACTATCACCAAGGTACTAGAACTGCATGATGAACTATAGTATTCAAGGGATGATGAAAACGATTCCCGAGCTCTTCGTGATGCTGAATGGCGAAGGTAGAAATAAAAAAGGGAGCATCAAGTGTTGATGGTTAAAAAGACCACTAGTTTCAAGAAAAAGGGCAAGGTAAAGAAAGGGAACTTCAAGAAGAACGGCAAGCAAGTTGCCACTCCCGAGAAGAAACACAAAGCTAGACCCAAGCCTGAAACTAAGTGCTTCTACTGCAAAGGAAATGGTCACTGAAAGCGGAAATGCCCCAAACATTTGGCGGATAAGAAGGATGGAAAAGTGAACAAAGGTATATTTGATATACAGATTATTGATGTGTACCTTACTAGTGTTCTTTGTAGCCCCCGGGTATTTGATACTAGTTCAGTTGCTAAGATAAGTAACTCGAAACAGGAGTTGCAGAATGAATAGAGACTAGTTAAGGGCGAAGTGACGATGTGTGTTGGAAGTGATTCCAAGGTTGATAATATCACCATCGCACACTCCCTCTACCTTTGGGATTAGTGTTGAACC
The DNA here is from genome assembly GCF_018294505.1 of Triticum aestivum. Lineage (NCBI taxonomy): Eukaryota > Viridiplantae > Streptophyta > Magnoliopsida > Poales > Poaceae > Triticum > Triticum aestivum. The sequence goes on along the minus strand of NC_057809.1, from coordinate 253,287,697 downwards.
AAAATAAATGTTATTTGGTGTTTTCGTTGAGCATGAATATGATTGGATCATGTTTATTGCAATACGGTTATTCATTTAAGTCAGAGAATAATTGTTGTTCTGTTTACATGAATAAAACCTTCTATGGTCATACACCCAATGTAAAAGGTTTATTGAATCTTGATCGTAGTGATACACATATTCATAATATTGATGCCAAAAGATGCAAAGTTCATAATGATAGTGCAACATACTTGTGGCACTGCCGTTTAGGTCATATTGGTGTAAAGCGCATGAAGAAACTCCATGGAGATGGACTTTTGGAATAACTTGATTATGAATCATTTGATACTTGCGAACCATGCCTCATGGGCAAGATGACTAAAACTCCATTCTCCGGAACAATGGAGCGAGCTAATGACTTATTGGAAATAATACATACCGATGTATGCGGCCCGATGAGTGTTGAGGCACGCGGTGGGTATTGTTATTTTCTGACCTTCACATATGATTTGAGTAGATATGGGTATATCTACTTAATGAAACACAAATATGAAATATTTGAAAAGTTCAAATAATTTTAAAGTGAAGTGGAGAATCATCGTAACAAGAAAATAAACTTTCTACGATCTGATCGTGGAGGTGAATATTTGAGTTACGAGTTTGGCCTTCATTTAAAACAACGTGGAATAGTTTCACTACTCACTCCACCTGGAACACCACAGTGTAATGGTGTGTCCGAACGTTGTAGCCGTACTTTATTGGATATGGTGAATTCTATGATGTCTCTTACCGATTTACCACTATCGTTTTAGGGATATGCATTAGAGACAGCTGCATTCATGTTAAATAAGGCGTCGTCTAAATCCGTTGAGATGACACCGTATGAACTATGGTTTGGTAAGAAACCTAAGTTGTCGTTTCTTAAAGTTTGGGGTTGCGACGCTAATGTCAAAAGGCTTTGTCCTGATAAGCTCGAACCTAAATTGGAGAAGTGCGTCTTCATAGGATACCCTAAGGAAACAATTGGGTACACCTTCTACCACAGATCCTCAGGCAAGGTATTTGTTGCTAAGAATGGGTCCTTTCTAGAGAAGGAGTTTCTCCCGAAAGAAGTGAGTGGGAGGAAAGTAAAACTTGATGAGGTAATTGTACCTTCTCAATTTGGGAAGTAGTACATCAGATAAATCTGTTCCCGTGATGCCTACACCAACTAGAGAGGAAGCTAATGATGATGATCATGAAACTTCAGATCAAATTACTACTGGACCTCGTAGGTCTAACAGAGCACATTCCGCACTAGAGTGGTACGGTAATCCTGTTCTGGAAGTCATGTTATTAGACCATGGCGAACATATGACCTATGAAGAACCTATGATGAGCCCGGATTCTGATAAATTGCTTGAGGCCATGAAATCTGAGATAGGATCCATGTATGAGAACAAAGTGTGGACTTTGGTGGACTGGCCCGATGATCGGCAAGCCATTGAGAATAAATGGATCTTCAAGAAGAAGACAGACACTGATGGTAATGTAACCATCTACAAAGCTCGACTTGTCGCAAAAGGTTTTCGACAAGTTCAAGGAGTTGGCTATGATGACACCTTCTCACCCATAGCAATGCTTAAGTCAGTCCGAATCATGTTAGCAATTGCCGCATTTTATAATCTAGCAAATGGGCGTCAAAACTGAATTCCTTAACGGATTTCTTAAAGAAGAGTTGTATATGATGCAACTAGAAGGTTTTATCGATCCTAAAGGTGCTAACGAAGTGTGCAAACTCCAGGGATCCATTTATGGACTGGTGCAAGCATCTCGGAGTTGGAATATGTGCTTTGATGAGGTGATCAAAGCATATGGTTTTATACAGACTTATGGTGAAGCCTGTATTTACAAGAAAGTGAGTGGGAGCTCTGTAGCATTTCCGATATTATATGTGGATGACATATTGTTGATTGGAAATGATATAGAACTTCTGGATAGCATAAAAGAGTACTTGAATAATAATTTTTCAATGAAAGACCTCAGTGAAGCTGCTTACATATTAGGCATCAAGATCTATAGAGATAGATCAAGACGCTTGATAAGATTTTCAATGAGTACATACCTTGACAAGATTTTGAAGGAGTTCAAAATGGACTAGTCAAAGAATGAGTTCTAGCCTGTGTTACAAGGTATGAAGTTGAGTAAGACTCAAAACCCAACCACGACAAAAGATAGAGAGAGAATGAAAGTCATTCCCTATGCCTCAGCCATAGGTTCTATAAAGTATGCCAAGTTGTGTACCAGACTTGTTGTGTGCCTTGCCATGAGTTTGGCAAGGGGGCACAATAGTGATCCAGGAGTAGATCACTGGATAGCGGTCAAAATTATCCTTAGTTACCTAAGAGGAGTAAGGAAATATTTCTCGATTATGGAGGTGATAAAAAGTTCGTCGTAAAGAGTTACGTTGATGCAAGCTTTGACACCGATTCAGGTGACTCTGAGTCTCAATCTGGATACATATTGAAAGTGGGAGCAATTGGCTAGAGTAGCTCCATGCAGAGCATTGTAGACATAGAAATTTGCAAAATACATACGGATCTGAATGTGGCAGACCCGTTGACTAAACTTCACTCACAAGCAAAACATGATTACACCTTAGTACTCTTTCGGTGTCAATCACATGGCGGTGTGAACTAGATTATTGTCTCTAGTAAACTCTTTGGGTTTTGGTCACATGGCGATGTGAACTATGGGTGTTGATCAAATGGCCATGTGAACTAGATTATTGACTCTAGTGCAAGTGGGAGACTGAAGGAAATATGCCCTAAAGGCAATAGTAAAGTTGTTACTTTATATTTCCTTATTCATAATAAAGGTTTATTATTCATGCTAGAATTATATTGATCGGAAACCTTGATAAATGTGTGAATACATAAACGAACATTGTGTCCCTAGTAAGCCTCTACTAGACTAGCTCATTGATCAAAGATGGTTAAGGTTTCCTAACTGCTGGCATGAGTTGTCATTTGATAATGGGACCACGTCATTAGGAGAATTATGTGATGGACAAGACCCATCTGTTAGCTTAGCATAATGATCGTTTAGTTTTGTTGCTATTGCTTTCTTCATGTCAAATACATATTCCTTTGACTATGAGATTATGCAACTCCCGGATACCGGAGGAATGCCTTATGTGCTATCAAACGTCACAACGTAACTGGGTGATTATAAAGATGTTCTACAGGTATCTCCGAAGGTGTTTGTTGAGTTGGCATAGATAGAGATTAGGATTTGTCACTCCAAGTATCGGAGAGGTATCTTTGGGCCCTCTCGGTAATACACATCATAAGCTTGCAAGCAAACAACTAAGGAGTTAGTCACGAGGTGATGCATTACGGTACGAGTAAAGAGACTTGCTGGTATCGAGATTGAACTAGGTATGAAGATACCAACGATCGAATCTCAGGCAAGTAACATACCGATGGACAAAGAGAATTATGTATGTTGTCACAAGGTCGAACGATAAAGATCTCCGTATATGTAGGAGACAATATGAGCATCCAGGTTCCGCTATTGGTTATTGACCGGAGAGGTGTCTCAGTCATGTCTACATAGTTCTCGAACCCATAGGATCCGCACGCTTAACGTTCGTTGACGTATAGTATTATATGAGTTATGTATGTTGGTGACTGAATGCTGTTTGGAGTCCCGGATGAGATCACAGACATGACGAGGAGCTCCGGAATGGTCCGGGGGTAAACATTGATATATAGGATGATATGGTTAGGCCAATGGGTTAAGCCCACGGGGCTTTAGGTCAGTGCAAAAGGAGTTTTGAAGAGGCCAGGGGGCCAAACACCGGAGACCCTGGTGTCTGGCCCTGGGCTAGACGCTGAGGCCCATGGCGTCTGGGCCAGATGCCAAGGACTGTGGCGTCTGTTCCTGGAAGTCCGAGAAGGACTCTTCCTTGTGGGCAAAACCGACTTTGAGGAGGCTCTTTCTCCAAGTTTCGACCCCAGGGCGCAACATGTAAATAGAGGGGCAAGGCTAGCACCCGGAACACATCAAGATACACCAAGTCGTGTGCCGACAACCCCGTACCTCTAGTTTATCCTCTGTCATAGTTTTCGTTGTGCTTAGCAAAGCCTTGCGGAGATTGTTCTTCACCAACACCGTCACCACGCCATCATGCTGCCGAAACTCATCTACTACTTCGCCCCTCTTGCTGGATCAAGAAGGAGAGGACGTCATCGAGCTGAACATGTGCTGAACGCGGAGGTGCCATACATTCGGTACTTGATCGGGACGGATCATGAAGGTGTACGACTACATCAACCGCATTGATAAATGCTTCCGCTTAGCGATCTTCAAGGGTATGAAGGTGTTGTCCCCCTCTCATAGTTATGCATCTCCATGGATAGATCTTGTGTGTGCGTAGAAATTTTTTGTTTTCCATGCAACGTTTCCCAACAGAAATCCCCACTCATTGTATCATGTTAACATGGCATGACTCCGCCTTCACCACATAAATATAAATCATGAGCACCCGTGTGTCAAACCAAGCAATTGGATCATACATCTAACGTGCTTCAGCTTAACCCAAGCAATACATGAGCGTGAGCCATGGATATAGCACTATAGGTGAACTAGAATGCGGTGATAGAGATAAATAAGGGAAGTAAAAAATGGAAGAAAGTCTCGCATTAACACGGCTAATCAACATGCTATGGATATGCCCATCAATCAATATCAATGCAACAGATGCACTAAGAGCTATAAGTGTATGAAAGCTCAACGAAAACTATGTGGGTGTGCATCCAACTCGCTTGCTCATGAAGACCTTGGTTGAGGAAGCTCATCATCGAAATATGCAAGCCAGGTTCTATAACGAAAAATTCCCACTAGTATATGAAAGTGATAACTCAGGAGACTCTTTATATGAAAAACATGATGCTACTCTGAAGCACAAGTGTGGAAAAGGATAGTAACATTGCCCCTTCTCTCTTTTTCTCTCATTTTTCTGTTGGTCTCTTTTTGGCCTCTTTTTTCCTTCTTTATTTTTCATCCGGAGTCTCATCCCGACTTGTGGGGGAATCATAATCTCCATCATCCTTTCCTCACTAGGACAATGCTCTACTAATGATGATCATCACACTTTTATTTACATAGAACTCGATAACTAGAACAACGTGACTCTATATGAATGCTTCTGGCAGTATACTAGGATGTGTAATGATCTAGCATAACATGTATAATAATGGTGAACAGTGGTTGGGCCACAAATATCATGTCAGCTCTATGATCATGCAAAGCAATATGACAATGAAAACATATGTCATGAAAGAGGAACGGTGGAAGTAACCTGGCAATATATCTCGAAATGGCTAGGTATGGTGGTTGTTCTCAGGAAGATATAAGGAGGCTTATGTGTGATGGAGCATATTATATCATGGGGTTTGGATGCACCGGCGAAGTTTGCACCAACTCTCGAGGTGAGAAAGGGCAATGCACGGTACCGAAGAGGCTAGCAAATTGTGGAAAGGTATGAGTGCGTATAATCCATAGACTCACATTAGTCATAAAGAACTCACATACTTATTGTGAAAGCCTATTAGCCCTCGATGCAAAGTACTACTCGCATGCACCTGGAGAATTGGTAGGTAGGAGTTAACCATCGCGCGCATCCGATTATAACAGCACTCAAGGATTTCAATCAGAAATACAAATGCTCAAACCTCCCCACCATGCCATAACAAACACTTAGATGAGAAGTTAATAACAAGATTTAATACCGATATTTCTACTAACCAATGATCATGAACCTATATCCTTTCATATTAAGATATCAATATCATTAAACCATACATTTGATATGTAGTGATCTACATGAAAGTTTTTATTATATCCCCCTTGAATACATATCCTTCTCGCACTAGTCTTATAACCCGTACATATTGCCATTACAATTTATTAGAGTCTCAAAAAGATTTAAGTGAAGCATGAGAGTACAACTATTTCTATAAAATATAACCATCGCCGTGCTCTAAAAGATATAAGTGAAGCACTAGAGCAACTGCCTATCTCAAAAGATATAAGTGAAGCACGTAGAGTATTCTAACAAATCATGATAAATGTGTGTCCCTCTCAAAAGGTGTGTCCAGTGAACAACGATTGTGGCAAACTAAAATGAAAACAAGGCAAAACTATGGTACAAGATGCTCCAAGCAAAACTCATATCATGTAATGAATAAAAATATATATCTCCAAGTAACATACCAATAGATTGTAGACGAAAGAGGGGATGCCATCTGGGGCATCCTCAATCTTAGACTCTTGGGTCTTACTTGAATATTACCTTGGGGTGCCTTGGGAATCCCCAAGCTTAGGGTCTCGCCACTCCTTATTCCTTCATCCATCGTGATCTCACCCAAAACTTGAAAACTTTATCACACAAAACTCAACAGAAATCTCGTGAGATCCATTAGTATAATAGACAAATCATAAACTTAGGTATTGTTATAAACCCATTCATATTTTATTATTTTATAGTACCTACTGTATTCTAACTTCTCCATGACTTATACCCTCTGATATAATCTATAGCATCATTAAAACAAGCAAACTATGCAACAAAAACAGAATCTGTCCAAAACAGAACAGTTTGTAATGACCTGAACAAACATATTTCTATAACTCCAAAAATTCTGAAAAATTAGAGCAACGTGGAATTTTGTATATCAATCATGTGTAAAACATTCAAAATTTTATCACATTCTAGTGAATTATAGTAATTGCAGTAATGTGCGTAAAAGTTTCTGTTTTTCACATAATCAAGTCAACCATCAACCAAATCATCCCAAAGGCTTTACTTGGCACAAACATGAATTAAAACATGAAAACACAATCACAACAGTATCAATAATTGTGTCAACACACCAAACCGAAAATAAGAAGCAAAAAACTTAATTGAGAACCCGCTGGCAGTCGCCACAGTGCGATGGGAATTCGGATCGTCTCTGGCGCGATCTACGCATCGAAGCTGAGCTTTATGGTCGATGTCGACATCTTTGTCGCCGGCTCGACTGGTCACCTCAGGTGGACCAAGGACCGCGCTCCACGTCAGATCATCAAGATCAGACGGATACTTTCATCATCATCAACTCAAATCTCAACCGAGACCATGGAGAAGTCGTCCATGGAGCCTCGGGGCTCATCGTCAACATTGCCCTCGTGTGATCGCATAGTTTTTTTGTGCAACAGATTTGTTTTCACTGCCACCATCTCCTCGGGAGTCGATTTGATGAACCCTTTGGCGGAATTGTGCGTAATTGAGTATACAATAACCCTATAAAATTTCGTCTCCTTCCGATGCAGGAATCTCCAGCGATCTATGATATACCGGAGGCCTGTCGAGTCTGGACGAGAATCTGGATGAGTTTAGGGCGTGGTCTCCAGAGCCTAGCTTGGAGGTTATTTGAAAGATCCAACCGTTCATCTTCTGCGGAATTTTCATATCTACCACCTCTTAAAATTTCAGCTTGATCCGACTATTCAAACTCCGGGAACCTTCCGATTAGTGCATCACTTTTTAGATCTGTTTTCTGCGTGAATACGAATCTGACCTAGGTTCATCTTTCTTCATGAATAGGATATTGGACAATCTTTTTGGAAGAGTCTCTTTCTAGGTATTGTGTTTTGTTTCCGAACACATGCTCACAAATTTTGCTCCTTTTCGGAGGTAATCTTCATTGTCGTGCCGGTGTCAAACCAGCCCTTGCTCCACATCTGCCGACCTGCACTAGGTAGATCGTCGCTTCATCGAGCCGAGCCTAACCTTATCGGATCATCAGCTCGGCAAGCCAAACAAGATTTCAGCACCACGAAGGCTAAATCATCACCAACACCATCGCCCCACGGATTGCACGGGTCAGGCACGCCGACATCGCCCCTCGGTCACTTCATCAATCTAGCATTGACCGTGTCACAAGTTATGACCAGCATTGGCATGGCCGAGCCATATCTTCTTCAAACCGATGTCTGCCACGCTGAACCACTTCAACACCTCGGCTGGCATAGCGGCTGCAACGTCACCTTACCGACCTGCTCCGTCACCTCGGTTGGACCAGGAGCTTCGCCATCTCTTCATCAACCTACTTCGGAGACTTCGGCGTCACCAGCCGACCAGCTTCGTCGCGTTAGCTGGACCAGGGGCTTCGCTTCGCTGCGTCCCGGTCGAGCACGTGCACACAACATCAAGCTAGCGTTGGCACTAGTACTATTACTAGATGCAAATCCATGAACGCCCGCGTGTGTCTCTTTGGATTGCTACAACAAATAAACCAGGTGCTATTATTCCTACTAATTTTTTGCTTGCATGGGTTTATTTTTTCTGAGGAATATCACTCTGGTTTGTTCCATCCTCTGTACACAGGACTGTCAAATGCTGGCTGCATTAACGATGGTTGCGTGATGGTTCGGTCAGTTTCCCGTCCGGAATTCGGCGAACGCCACATCGGGAACTAGGACCGCCATGTGAATTCAGGCTTTGCCACAACGATGCCCCGCATCGACATTGGCTTCGACGCCATGCCACATCTCTTTAAAAATTAATTTGCGTAAATTAATTATACGAGGATTTTTTGATATATTTATATTATTATTTTTTGGACTGCATTATTTTACACGTGTAGGTAATCGACTTTGACTGCGTCACGCGGTCACTTCGGCAAGCCGACGTCGTCGTCCCAATCGGCATAAATTGGCTCACGTGATCACCTTGTTGGTCGAATTGCCATACCGACATGCTCGGTTGCCTCGGGGATTTCGGCATCGCTGAGAGAGCTCTACCTCATCGAGTGTTTGGCACACGGGCCATATTTCTTTTATTACTCTCTTTGCATAAATTATTAATTATGCAACGAATTTTTTTAATTTATTATTATTATTACTATTATCTTTGGCTTGCACTATTTTCTGTGCACAGGTAAATGATTCAGGTTGGGCAGCGCTGTCACCTTGGCGTATCGACGTACCAAGCCGCCTCAGCTGGACCGATGGCTTTGTCATCATTTCATTAACCCACGTCGGGGACTTCGGCGTCATACTGCCAGCCTGCTCCATCGCCTCGGTTGGACTGGGGGTTCCACCTCGCCACATTGGTTGTGCTATGTCACCACTTCGGAATGCCGAGCTCTTTGCTTCGCCACCTTGGGACCGGCTTGGGGGTTGGGATCTTGTCCCGCCGTAAGCTCGGGCCGTGCATTGACACCGGGCACATTAACCATCTAAGTCGCTTCCATGCTCATTTTTTTAATTCTCGTTCGGTTCGACCGAACTTTATATTTATGTTAAACAAAAAACTTAGTTTGTTAAAAATGTTATTTGTTAAAAACACTTCCTTTACCCAAGTTAACTGGGGGCTCTTAAATTTGTACGAGCCATTCTATAATAATTGTTTTCTTCCTAGTCGTTGCTAAGTCCTTTTCTACCACTCCTTTTTCGACATGAGTGTGCGGTCAATAGCTAGATGGCATGGTCTCTCTCTAAAGCCGCTCGAGTTTAGTTCACTAAACTGGCTTAACAAGCAGTACTCCGCCTTCGGGATAGGAGGTTGCAGCCGTAGGTTGACCCGCTTGAAGTCTTGAGATCAGATGTGTCATATTAATGCACGACAGAAGCACAAAAGTAAGAACAATTATCAGATTGGCACCAAGTGACTTGATTTATTTCGGGCGTAAAGTTTTTACTGAATTTTTTTGGTTTTCCAAACCTATCGCACTTTTAAACTATTTGTGTGTTTCCAGCATAAATCTCGCAGTGCAACGCCGGACACCTTTAGAGATTTGGCAAAGACATTCTCGGATATTGCTATATATGCATCAGTTTCGAATTGTGTCTTCGGTCAATAGTTGGGTTGCCCGGCTCCTGTGCTTGCCTCCTATGTTTCGCTTTGTTCGGCTAGGTGTGCAAAGGGAGAACCACTGCGATTGTGCTTTCAGCTCGAATGGTTAAGCACCCCAGTGGAGAAAGCTGAAAACTGACTATCACAACGGGCGTAAACTGGTCAGCAAACCAATGACGGTGTCAAACTATAGATCGATACCGATTACCCCGTGTTAAACGATGGGCCTTTCATAACATTGGCCGAAGTGTTAATGGCTAGACTTCGGTCGGTGTCAAACACTAACTGGGGGCTCATAGCTAGCTTCCCCAGTTTAAAACTCCTATGACTAAGTGAAAGTTATAAAGCCCGCATATCTGATTGCCTTGTTTCTGCTAACACAACCGTCTCCGGGCACCGAGACGCCGGCTAAGGGTTGTCTTGTTATTGCGGAAACACCCTGCGTAGCATCTACAAAGGGGTAGAATCCGATGATGGGCCACTTTTAACTGATAAATGGTTGCAACGGAATCAAAATAAACATATATCAGCAGTGTTTGTATTCAATATACAAGGGTTGCCTTCCATAATCATCGTTATAAAGCCATAAATATGCATCAATTTGACTTAAGATTTTTGCCAAGCTGGGTTGCCTGGCTCCTGTGCTTACACCTACGTTCCCGATTTTTTGGCTAGGCGGTAAAGGGAGCACCTCTGTGATTGTTACTACCGGGTCATCCGAGTTAGTACCTCATACAACGTGAAGCCAAAAGCTAGCGATCTTAAAGGATATAATTGGTCCGCAGCGACGGAAGTGAAAATTTTGGTTCATTAAGACCATAGAGTTCGGGAACTTTCCCCACACTAAATCCTCAATATTTTCCTCCCACATTGATCGGAGGTGAGATTTTATGATCATGATCAGCATGACAACCCAAAGAAAGGAATCGATAGCGGGACAATTTTCTTCGAATGATGTTTCTTCCGTTAAAAGTTACATAACATATCTCTCCGTGTGCCTTTGTTTATAAAACCATATGGCCGGATTGCCTTGTTTGTCGTAAATCTTTGCCCTTATAAAGGCTTTATAAAGTAGGACAAAAACTCCCCGGCTACTGGCCGAGGAGGTTGAAGTCGATGGTCGGTCATCAAAGTTTTGTACAATGCGGATCCGAGCATTAATGATGTAGAGTACTTAGATACGTAGAATCATTACACATAATTTGTGATTTTACTCCGGATATCGATCCTTAATTCAGCCACCCGTGCCCACATTAAGACTTGGGGGCTACTGGGCTTTGGGCTTATCATTTACTAATATTAAAGGGGCACATCGATCCCCTGATCTGGTGTTGCCACCCGACCAGTGTCTCGGGGGCTACTGCATTGCCTATTCAATGCAGAAAATTCAAAGTGCTTAGTGTTCGGCTTGAACGAACTATGGGCAAACGCGTCTTCGGACAACAATAGGTACTATCTGGGACTTATCCGACATCAAGCTAATATATTATGATAACTTCTCAAAACCCTCTCTCAAGGGCCCATCTGCCGATCACTATATCCTCTAATGTGCATCTCGGATTTTTGGCCGACACACACCTTGAGGGCTATTGGCTATACATCTCGGAAGAGAATACATTGCACAAATCGGAATTAAATCCATAGAGGGCAGCTCCGGCATTAAGCTCGGTTGAATTTTAACCTTTTCAAGACCGAGGTAATCTATGACACCTCGGATACAGTCCGGCGCTGGAGCTCGGCTGTACAAAGACTCTTCGGATACAGTCCGGCGTTGGAGCTCGGATACATTCCGGTGTTGGAGCTTGGAAGCGGTCCGGCGTTGGTGCTCGGCTGCAAAAGATACCTCGAATCCAGTCCGACGTTGGAGCTCGGATGCAAGAGGGCACCGCCGCACGGGAACAATTTCAAACCTGAGGTGTGGCATAAAAATAACAAGGCATTGATAAAGGCCGAGAACTTAAAGGGGCTCCTCGGATACCCGACGTGTAAACTCTTCGGATTCACTTCGACGAACCTCAAGATCGAAGATGAGAAAATTTGTTGAACCAGTTTTCAAGACCGACGACCGAAGATGAAGAATAGTTTGGAAAAATCAAGGAGGGTCCCCAACTTGAAGACCGATTCAGGGGGCTACTGACGGTGTCCTAGATTAGGGGATAATCACCATGTCATCTCCCGACCAGCTGGATCGGGCCGAGGACCCCCATGGAGATTTACTCATGGGCCACTTCGGGCAGCCCATGCCGCATACAAGGGAGATCCCACAAGACTTGGCGCCCAAGACGAGGACTCTCCTAAACCCTAGGCCTCTGGTGTGTTATATAAACCGAGGCCAGGCTAGTCAATAGACAATCTAATATTCATTAGAACAATCTCATGGTAGATACATGTAGTCTGTACTACATCCCATATGAATACAATCAAAAGCAGGACATAGAGTTTTACCTCCATCAAGAGGGCCCGGACCTGGGTAAAATCCCATGTCCATGTTACCATTGCTCCAAGACGCCTAGCTTAGGACCCCTACTACGAGATATCCCAGATATAGAACCAACAGTAACTATTGGGTTGCCTCCCAACAAGCGTTATTGTTTTACGCCCCTAGCTAGGCGTAAGGCATTGTTTCAAGTATTGTAATAAAAGTAAGAGAGATCATCCATGTTCATATCATACTTCCTTCTTTCAGTAGAAAGCTTCCTAAGAGGTATGTAAAAATAATCAAAAGAGCTAAATTTAATAGGGTAAGGATCCGTAAGATCAAGTTTAGGAGGAGAAGGATCATCCTTTGGCCCTTTGTAAGTGATGACTATTTCTATATTATGCATGTTTCTTTGAATATGTTCCTTTAGACTTTTCTTAAGCCCACACCCCAATCCATTATTTTGTATAGCAAAATTATCATTATGCTCGAAAAGTTTATCAAGTAAAACAGATGGGGGAACCTTTTTCCTAAGATTCTCATTGTAAGCAGCATAATCTGGAGATTGTATTCTCCTTATTTCCTCTTTGTTGTAAAGAGTTTCTTCCATAGGAGGATACCCACTACTTATATTGTAATAAGAAAATATTTCCCGTGCCTCCTTCATGATGTGGCTAAATCCATAAGCTAGAAATATAGTGGCTACACATTTAACGGAAGGATCATGTATGTTCAAAAATTCTAGAAGTATCCTTTGCATAGCCGGATGCATATGCACACATTGTCCTTCAAATTCAACTATAAGCAAAGATATGGCATCCGCAATACTAGTAGTTTTATTAAGAATTGATCCTCCTAACATAGGTAACGTGCCAGCACAAGTAAAGAAATCCTGAATAATGCCTTTTCCAATAATATTACCACTGCATATACGAAGTTTTTTAGTATGCATGATAGTGGGTTCTTCTTTATCATGATCATCATCGGCAAGGTTATCTAACTTTTCTTTAGCAACTTCATCAAAACTTCTTTTAACATTTTCATTTTCTATAAGTATAGCTTGAAGATCAAAAGGTTCCACACTAGTTGCGGAAACATCACTAACCTTGCAAACTCAGACATGATAGCAACTTTAAGCAAAGCAAGCAAACTAACAAAGTAAACTATTTTTGGTGTTTTTGTTTTTATGAGAAGTGTAGGGAGATGAAAAGAGGGGCAAATAAAAAGTAGAGCAAATAGATGATAGTTTGTATGTAGGAACCTGATAAGAATTTAATGATGTCTCCTCGGCAACGGCGTCAAAAATTCTTCCTGCTACTTGTAAACTGCATTGGGTTTTTCCCCGAAGAGGAGGGGTGAAGCAGTATAGTAGAGATAAGTATTTCCCTCAGTGAGAACCAAGGTTGTCAAACCAATAGGAGAACCAAGCAAACTCTCGTTGTCAGCACCTACACATAGAAAAGCAAATACTTGCACCCAACGTGGGCAAGAGGGTTGTCAATCCCCTTGAACTCGTAACTCACAAGGATTAATTCTGATAGTAATAGATATATAAAAAGAAAAGTAAGACAAAAGTAAATAAATTGCAGCAAAGTATTTTTGTTTTTAATATGATAAAAGTAAATAGGGGGCATAGTTTTCACTAATGGCTTCTCTCTCGAACACATAGCATACAGTGGGTAAACAAATTGTTGTTGGGCAATTGATAGATAAGCACATAGTTATGACGTTATTCATAACAATGATCATGCATATAGGCATCACGTCCGTGACAAGTAGACCGACTCCTTCCTGCATCTACTATATTACTCCACCAATCGACCGCCATCCAACATGCATATATGGTATTAAGTTCATGACAAACAGAGCAACACTTTAAGCAAGATGACATGATGTAGACAAAGTAGACTCAAGCAATATGAATAAACCCCATTGTTTTATCCTTCATGGAAACAATACAAATGTGTGCCTCGCTACCCCTTCTGTCACGAGGTGCGAACACCGCAAGATTGAACCCATTACAAAGCACCTCTCCCACTGAAGATAAATCTAGTTGGCCAAACCAAACGGATAGATCGAAGAGAAATACAAAGCTATCATAATCATGCATGATAAAGTTCAAAAAAGACTCAATTACTTTCAATGAATAATCTGATCATAAACCACAATTCATCAAATCTCAACAAACACACCGTAAAAGAAGATTACATCGGATAGAACTCCAAGAAGATCAAGGAGAACATTGTACTGAAGATCAAAGAAAGAAAGAAGAAGTCATCTAGCTACTAGCTATGGACCCGTAGGTCTGTGATGAACTTCTCACGCGTCATCAAAGGGGCGACAAGGTTAATGTAGAGGCCCTTCGTGATCGATTCCCCCTCCGGCAGAGTACCAAAAAAGCCTCCAGATAGGATCGCGGAAGAACAGAAGCTTGCAACGGTAGAAAAATTATTTCCGGTGGCTCTATGGGAGTTTCCCAATATTCGAGAATTTATAGAAGTGAAATTAGGTCAGACGGAGCCACGTGGTGCCCACAAGGTAGCAGGGTGCGCCTGCCCCCCTGGCGCGCCCTGTTGCCTTGTCGTCTCATCGTTTGCCGTCTGACCTCCCGAAGCTGCTAAGGTCTCTTTTGTCCAGAAAAAATCGTCAAAAAATTCCATGGCATTTGTACTCCGTGTGGTACTGATTTTCTGAAAAACCAAAACAAACAGAAAATAGCAACTAGCACTAAGCACTGGGTTAATAGGTTAGTTCCCAAAAATAATATAAAATTGCATAATAAAGCATATAAAGTATCCAAGATTGATAATATAATAGCATGAAACAATCAAAAATTATAGATATATTAGAGATGTATCAAGGTGTTATTTGTAATACCTCCTTCTGATCAATGGATTTGACAACTCTCCTGCCAACATTCAAAAAATATTTTCTCTTTTAGCTTGTGGTTCACAGCCTAGCTATAGTCTACACCACATGCCTATGTGTTTGACTGGCCGGACGTCACTGGTTGACACTAAGAGTTCCAGACATGCCGGACTTATTTTCGAGGTTGGCAGATAAGAGCATCTATAGCCGGACTCAAATTGACCAGGCGGACACAGGACCAGGGAGAAGCAAAAAAGTTGATCCTACCAGACCCGCATAGCCTCCTTAGATGCCCGGGTTGTCTGACACTCATCATATTCATCTCATATGAGATGAGTACGAGGAGTGCCCAGGCGTGTCTTGTGAGTGGCCATGCGTGCGCCACATAGGATTAGACCCCCCATAGAGCTTTTTTTTCTTTCTTTATAATTTCTTTTCTCTCTCTCCTTCTCCACCAATCATATGCATATGACCGGTCATATAAGAGAAAAGGTAAGGGACATGACTGCATGACGAGCAAAATAGGGATTCCAAACAGACACGCCCGGACACTAATCGGGCGCTCCACAAACGTTTGAGGGGCTAAATTTGTTCAATCCAGCTGACGCCCTAAGTTCGTCAGTGCTTTGGTTTTGTTTTGTTTCTTTGAGAGGGAGGAGAGAGAGATCATGTAAAGTCAAAAAGTTCCTCATTACGGTCCATTTGAATCACAATCACCCAGCCGGGTCATACATGTTATCCTCAATAAAGTACTACACTGATCCAATCATCATCCAATGAAGAAAGGTTAAAAAAAAATATATATTAATATCAAGAAGATATCAATTACACTCAGCCTCTGCAACAACAAGATCCTAAAAACATTCAGGATGCACACAGCCCAAAAAAAAGATAAAACAAAAAAGAAAAAAGACCCGCCATGGTGATCAATCACCGGAGTAGCAGCACTCTAACCACCACCAAAAACAACACCCAGACTACAAATGAGGTTCTCCAAAAGCAACTCCTTCAAGAAGGAAACAAAGTACAAGCATTGTCATTGCCCGATCAAATATCTTAGATTTTCACCTTGGAGAAAGATCACGTTCGCAAAACAATGCTATGTTCAATCATCCAATATATGCAGGCTGGTTCCGCAACTATTTCCAGAATAAAACAGCAAAAAGAATCTACATATCCTACAATATCGAACTGCACATAAAATTAACTTTGAATCAGAGACTTGCTCCATCAAACTAGTATCGGCATTAGAATTTCTCTATTGCTACAGTATGATTGCCTTTTCTTTGACAGGAGGGGCAATCTGCTTATTCTTCCCTACGCTATGCTACACATGTTATTTTTGTCACGTTTTTGAACAATTCCCGGTTTTGGCAGCGGATTAGAAGAATTTCTCGAAGTCCTCAGCTGGCTGGCTCCAAACATCCATGAAACCTAAAAGAACCAAAGAGGGAAACAAATATAAAACTCCATGGGAAAATTGACCCACATTGTTACCAACAAACTTTTACAAGTATACAATGTTAACAATAACATGCAAAATATGTTCATGGTCATGGCTGTTACCACCTCTAATCCAAAAATATGTCATTTTAGCTCACATGGAGCAAGAAATGAGCAAATGTTGTAGTTTATGTCATTTTGATAGCATTTAGTGGGGCAGCTGACATAAGAATTCACCAAAATGGAAGTATTTGAAAACAAAACCCACCTACTTAAAATGATACCAAAAGTGGGCGGGGTGTAGTATGAATCAAGCATGCAGCAATTTTCACATTACCTAGCCATTGAATAGGTATTACCAACGTGAGTACTTTCCAACTAATCCCGAATTTTTAATTGCCAAAGGTACTGAATATCATGCATGAGTTTGCCATTCATTTCACTAGCACCCGCGATGCTTTTATGATATTCACTATAGTCCTTAACCTAAGAAGGTTGGCCTATAGATTCCAACGCAAATGTGCCAATCCTTTTCACATACCAAATAGATCCTGTAAATAAGATGAAAGGTGCATGCTGTAATTTGCTGAGTGACAAGGCAGAATTAAGAGATGGCTATGTTCGATTACTGAATAAATTCAATTGCGGAGCATGCACGTATTCACAAAAAGATCTTGGATCAGATTTAAAAATATCATCACATTGCACCACAATTAGCAATAAAAAGTTATACAAAGCGACAGATTGAACCAGATTCTGATCAAGACTTTGGCAGTCAACCTGGTGCAATGCGCCGGTTTTTGTTTCTACATCTGATCCTTTGTAACAAAATACATCATCCACACCAAAATTTACTCTTAATTATATGATGTGGGTGATACAGAGCAAAGAAAAAGATTCAGTTCTTTGAACTTCACATATAGAGAAATTGCCACTTTATAGTCAGTGATTTGAGTTTTTTAAGATGTACTACAAAAACACATTTTCTTTCTTACTTCACTAATTTCTTCTCACAAACAACACATCAGCATTGATAATTTTCCTAAACACGTGCATAGGAAGTATTTGCAAAGGATTTATCATGTCTTGAAGTACATGCAACCACACTAAAGTGTGCGCTTAATCGCTATAAATAACTAGATGGGTAATTGCGAGTCTCTGATTATATCTGTACATTCAACTTAACAGTATCACTAAAGCCAGTCAAAACATAGTTTAGGAACATGGAGGACTTCCCTAGTATACTAAAACTAGTGTGGAACAAACACTAAAAAAGAAAAAACTAGTGTGCAACTATACGTCACTGAGTTGCATAGGAAATGGATCAGTGACTCCGATATATACTCCCGCTCCTCATAGACCACATAAATTAATTGATTATACCATTTTTTATAATTACCAGACACCCAAAGTGAGTTTCCTGACAAACTACAGTTGATACCACATATTTATATTATTTACACCTAAACCTCATTTTTGTACGTAAAAAATGCTATGTACTGCATAAGGGCAACTCCAACGCCGTGCGTCAAATCGGACACACCAAATGTTTGCGGACGCTGGCTGCTCAACGAGGGCCCTGGCTCCGTCTTGACGCGGTCATGCGACAGGGACGTCGGCTCCTTGATGCGGATGAGTCACAACGGCAAACTATGGCGCTGGACCATGGTCGAAGAGCAGCCGCTCAAGCAGCAGCTAGAGCTGGCGTGCATACTCCACGTACGTTAGCGCGGCCTTAGGCGAGGAGGTGTGGCTGCTGCTGCCCCTCGTCATCATTGGAGATCACCACCTCCTTGATTGTGGGCGTCGGCGGGCCCGGAGACCGTTGGCGGTGGCGCCATGATCTGGATGACCCCGGGGATCCACCTACCAGCCGCCAAGAACCAGCCGGATCCGCTGCCAGACTTGCCCATCTCTGCGGTGCGCGGAGGAAAGGTGAGGGGAGAGGATGTCTGGAGTGGAGATGGGGTTTGCCGACGAGAGTGGACTGCTTAAATAGTTGGGCCACATGGACCAGCGCCGCTTCCATGCAAGCACAGCGGACAGAGTAGGCTTATCGGTCGAAGCAGCTTCGAACAGCCGTCCGGTATGTCGGTCTGACCGGCATCAACGCAAGTAGGTGACTGTCCGGTACATCTCCTCAGCGGCGGTGAATGCATCGCGAGGCTTCTAGAGCGGAACACGCGGCGAAGGTTTTGGGTGGGACCAGACCGCTTAGTAGGACATACATGGTGGATGTCCGGATGGCCACAAACCTCCTACAGGTTTGTGTCCGGTTTGTGGGCACGACAGTGGATGGCAAAAAGTGTCCGGACCGCTCTGTTCAGACGTTTAGCGGCGTTTTGATGCACGTTGTTGGAGATGCCCTAAACTATGGGCTTCGTTGATTTTTTTTGTGAAACTTAGATGGAGGTATAATAAATTTGTTTAAGAGGTATATTTTGAATGTGGGAGTACATACTCCCAAGAGTACAGAAAATTAGTCTATACTTCATCAATATAATGACTAGATACCTCAAAGTCAGTTTTACAAAAAAAAAATCAAAAAAAAATTCGGGGTTGTTTGGTTGCCACCCTGGGAGTCATGGCTGAGAAATTTCTGTGCCTGACTCATGGCTGAGAAATTTCTGTGCCTGACAGTAGCCGGAGAATCTTGTGATTTTTGCCTGGCCAGGCAGGTTTGAGAGGTGTTGTTTCGTTGGCATCCTGGCCTGCCAAGTGCTTAGAGCAACTCCAACGCGGCGACCCATTTCGTCCGCGCACGTCCGTTTTGGTCGACGCAGACAGAAAAGTCGGCCCAACGCGCCGACCCAAATGGACGCGCGTCCGCTTTTCATCCGCCTCCCGGCCCATTTTTGAGACGGCTTTGCGTCAGCGTGGACACGCGACAGACGCCCGTGCGCCCGCCTACTCCTCCCCCCTGGCCCGCTGGTTGGTGGCACATTGGCCATCCTCTTACGTTCCAACAACAAACCCTCGCCCGCCTCCTTCGTCGCCACCGCCGCCGCCCATTTCTCCGGTGACTCTGCCAGCTGTCGGCGCCGCAACATCCCCTCTGCAACGCCGCCACCTCCCACGTCGCCCGCCACCGCCGTCTTGCCGCTGGGGAACCGAAAGCTTCCCACCCCCGCTCCCCCGACACAGCCGCGACCGCGACCAAGAAGCCGCCTCGCCGCCCCGGGCAGATCCTCACCGGCACACTCGTCGGACACCGCCGGGGCAGCTAGTTGGTCCGAGGGTGGCACGACTCCCTTCGACGGCCGTCTCCTTCGTTGACGCCCACAAGCTGTTCGACAGTTTGCCAAGGTACAAAATGGACTCCACCGACAATTTTTTTTCACAATTTCCTTTGCGACTCCGACAATTCCTCGTCAGATGATGAGGAGATCTTGGCTGCCGTGTTGGTCCATCACCACCTCAATAGCCAACGGCCATCGTTCCGTGGCTCCATTCCGGGGCACCTTCCGGCGTTGAATCGCAATCGAGAGAGCGGGCATTTCCTTCTTTGGAAGGTCTACTTTGACACAACAAACCCGTTGTTCAAACATCAGAAATTCCACCGCCGTTTCCGTATGAGTAGGCATCTTTTCAACCGTATTAGAGAGGGGGTGGTCGGCTATGATGACTATTTCGAGTGCAAAGAGGATGCCGTTGGAAAGAATGGTTTCTCCTCTTATCCGAAAATGCACTGCCGCCATCCGAATGCTTGCATACAGAGTACCCAATGATCTCATTGACGAGTACGTCCGTATGAGCGAGTCTACATGCCTAGACTCCCTGTATAAGTTCTGCAAGGCTGTTATTGCTGTGTTTGGCCCTGAGTACTTGAGAGAGTCGACTCCTGAAGATACAACCCGTTTGTTGGCGATGAATGCCAGCAGGGGCTTCCTAGGGATGCTTGGCAGCATAGACTGCATGCACTGGGAGTGGAAGAACTGCCCTTCTGCTTGGCAAGGGCAGTATAAGGGCCATGTCAGGGCTTGCACTGTCATACTTGAGGCCGTGGCGTCTCAAGATCTCTGGATCCGGCACTCTTTCTTTGGCATGGTCGGATCACACAATGATATCAACGTGCTTCAGCGCTCGCCGGTGTTTGCTAGGCTTGCCGAAGGCAACAGCCCACCGGTGAACTTTACTATCAACGGCCACAACTACAACAAAGGATACTACCTGGGTGACGGTATCTATCCTCAGTGGACCACTATTGTGAAGACAATCCCCAACCCTATCGGAGAGAAGAGGAAAAGATTTGCCCAAGAGCAAGAGAGTGCTAGGAAGGACGTCGAGCGTGCCTTTGGTGTTTTGCAATTTCGATCGGGCATCGTTCGGTATCTTGCTAATACTTGGAGCACGCAGAAACTGTGGGAGGTGATGACTGCTTGTGTGATCATGCACAATATGATCGTAAAAGATGAGCACCCGGAACGTCTCTACGATCAAGGGTTTCAGTTTCAGGGTGAGAATGTTGTACCTGAGCATGGAGGAGCGGCAACGTTTGAACAATTCACCCAATTTCATCATGACTTGCGTGATTGGGAAACTCACATGCAACTGCAAAATGATTTGGTTGAGCATATGTGGGCTCATGTTGGCAACCAATAGATGTATCTTCTTTATTCGGCTTGCAAAACTACGTGAGACATTTTTTCTTTTATTCGGCTTGTAAAACTATGCTATTTTATTTGGTTGAAACTACGTTATTTTTTTGGTTGTGGACTATATGTTTGCTTATGAAATAATGCAAAAGTTGTGTGTGAAATAATGCAAAAATTGTGCTATTTGTTGAAAAAGGCGGCCAGCCGGCCACGCCGGCACATATGGGTCGGCGTGTTGGGCGCACTGCCGACCCAAATCTCAAACAAGGCGGACGCCGGGCGGGCGGCCGACCCAAACGGACAAAAAGCGGACAAAAGCGCCGTCCATTTGGGTCGGCACGTTGGAGTTGCTCTTAGGTACAAGATGCTTTGCTATATAAAAAATAGACTCCCGTGGGTGCCTTTGTTGCAGAAGTGATTACCGCTCAGGCAGCGGCCAGGCACAAGAATTCAAAGGCCTGAGCCAGGCTAACTGCATTGCACATACTACGAGCCAGGCTAACTATGATTGGGGGTTGTCAGGTCAGGTTAGCAGTGGAAGCTTCAGGTCTCCAACCAAAGAACTCAGGCGGCTACCAGGTAGGTGTCCGGCCAGGCTAGTTCACGTCAGGGTGGCAACCAAACAGCCCCTTAATGAGGTATACTAAAAATAATAAAGAGGTATAATGAGTCTGTTACAGCATGTATATTGAATGCGGGCGTACATATTCCCAGGAGTACATAAAATTGGTGTGTGTGTAGTTACAACCACGTCTCATATATCATCATGTCTAATTATATATACTATTTATCAATGTTTAGTATGTTCATATACTATGTCTAAGATACTCCAAAATGATCTACATGAAAAATTGCAAGTGAGCCCATAGTTTTTATTATATTTGTGAAATACACATTTGTATGTAAAAAAGAGTATGCTAACAATATGGTACATACGTACTACCTAAAAAGTGTGTGTATATATTCTTATATACTACATACTACACACACTCCATATAGATACTACTTAGAATTGAATCCTGGCGAAGGAATGATGATAGCATTTGCACAAATCACGAGGCATGCATTGAACGGAGATAACATGGAGTGACACTGCCACCCAGAGGGGTGACATAGTCACCAGGTGTTAAAAAATCCACACTAATATATATATATATATATATATATATATATATATTAGAGAGAGAGAGAGATCATCCACTGGCTACAATAGGTTTAATTACTAATACAGATATCTGTATTAAGTAAGCAAACAGAGCTCAAAGCGTTGAAGCGTGCAGGGGTGCATGAGCGTGAGGCCTCAGGTTTGATTTCAGCCCACACAGCAATGAAAACATGCTTTCCTTTTTTATCAACAAAAATTGTGATATAAGATAAAGGTCCATAGTTTTTTTTGAATCACAGCTAATAAAAAGGTCAATATTCTGGGAATGGTTTGATTACCTCAAGCATGTTAGAGTTATATTATAAGTCATGTACCCCTTTGTATTTATCCTGTTATATAAGGAGTTTCCTGCATATGTTTCATATCTGTATATGTATATATATCGGCCTATGGCCTCATGGGAATACAAGTTGCATATTCCTAACATGGTATCAGAGCTAGGTTAACTTTTTTTGCACGCTGCAACTCGTGCGATTGATCCGTCTCTCCTCCCGATAGAGGCCGCAGCCTCGATCTCCTTGTCCCGCTCGGATCCCGTCCTGGATCGGATCGGGCCTCCTCTCCCGTTCTCGATCCTATAAGGATCGCTCGCAGCCCCTCCCCCGATCGATCGCTCGCAGCCCCTCCCCCGATCGAGGACGTCCCGCTCGAGCTCGCCCTTGTTCCGATTCGCACAGGCCCTGTTGGATCCCGCCACTGCCTCCAACTGCCAGCCGCCCCTTGGTCTGGATCGACTGCCTGCTGCTCCCCCGATCCCGTCCTGTTGCTGATTGGAAACTGGTGGTCTCGTCCCTACTGCTCTCGTCGGATTCTGCTGGTTTTGGATCTCTGTTAAAAAAAAAAAAAGATATGTCTGCTGCATCGGGCTATGTTGCTGTCCCTCGCTGTCCGGTGATTTTCGATGGTACTAACTACACCGAGTTCACTGGCTTTATGCGCATTCACATGCGTGGCATTCGTCTCTGGGGTGTTCTTTCTGGCGAGGTCTGCTATCCACCACGTCCGGTTCCTCCGGTGGCCCCTACTCCGCCGACTCCACTGGTTCTTGCTCCGGATGCTAATCAGGCCGCCAAGGATGCGGCTAAGCTTGCTGATGAGGCTGCTGATCGTGCTTATGATGAGAAGGTTTTGGCTTATGAGGAGGCTCTTCAGATTTATCATGGTGCTCTGTCTGCTTACACCCAGTGGCTTGATGATGATGCTCGTGCTGCTGCTGTTCTCACTGCTAGTGTTCTGCCTCAGTTTGCTTCTGAGTTTCTGGGTCTTCCTACTGTCTTTGAGATGTGGACCCGTCTTCGTCAGCGCTATCAGCCCTCTGGTGATGCCTTATACCTTTCTGTGATCCGTCAGGAGCATGCTCTTCAGCAGGGTGACTCTATTGTTGATGACTTCTATGCACAGAGTTCTGCTATCTGGCGCCAGCTTGATTCTCTCCGCAGTGCTGGTTGTCGTACCTGCCCTTGTTGCCAGGCTGTCCAGGCCAATTTGGAGTTTCATCGCGTCTATGAGTTCCTGTCTCGGCTCCGTAAGGAGTTTGAGCCCCGGCGTGCTCAGTTGTTTGCTCGTGGCCGTATTTCTCTCATGGAGGCGCTTTCTGAGATTCGTGCTGAGGAGACTCGCTTACATGGTGCTGGTTTGCTGGAGGTTCCCTCTGTGCTCGCTACTCGTGCTCCTACGCCACCTGCTGCACCGACCCCTTCTCGCTCGAGTGCTCCGCCGCTCTTGCCCACTCCTTCTGGAGGCTCAGGTCGCCCCCGTCCACATTGCGACTACTGCAACAATGATGGTCATCTTGAGTCTCAGTGCTACACGAAGAAGAAACACCTGCGCAAGGCGCGATCATCATCTTCTGGGACTTCGTCATCTACCTTGACAGCTTCAGCCATTACTTTGACTGAGCAGGATATTCTGAGACTTAAGCGTCTGCTCGCGGCTTCAGGTTCTTCCTCGACGGGTACTGCTGGTTCTGTGACTGATGCTTCCCGCACTGAGCAATCACCCTCTACACAGTCAGGTACATCCCCATGGGTTCTGGACTCTGGAGCTTCTTTTCATATGTCTTCTCATTCTTCCATTTTGTCCTCTCTTCGCTCGCTGGATTCTCCTGTTCATGTCCTCACTGCTAATGGTACTCCACTTTCTGTCGTTAGTAGAGGCACTCTTACCACTCCTTACTCTGTTCCTGATGTTGCTCATGTTCCTCGACTTACCATGAATCTGTTTTCTGCTGGTCAACTTACTGATTCTGGTTGTCGCGTCATCCTTGACGTTGACTCTTGTTCTGTCCAGGACCGTCGCACGCACACTCTGGTTGGGGCTGGCCCTCGCCGCCGTGATTCTCAGGGTCTTTGGGAGTTGGACTGGCTTCATGTTCCTTCTGCTGCCACCACTATCGCCAGTTCCTCCGCTTCAGTCGCCTCTGTTACTGGTTCCTTCAAGCAGTGGCATCATCGACTTGGTCATCTGTGTGGTTCTCGGTTGTCGTCTTTAGTTCGTCGAGGCCTTCTGGGGTCTGTCTCAGGAGATGTCTCTTTAGAGTGTCAGGGTTGTCGTCTTGGCAAGCAGATTCAGTTACCATATTCACATAGTGAGTCAGTGTCTAAGCGTCCTTTTGATTTAGTCCATTCTGATGTATGGGGTCCGGCTCCTTTCGCTTCGAAAGGTGGTCATAAATACTATATTATTTTCATAGATGACTTCTCTCGTTACACATGGCTTTATTTCATGACTTCTCGTAGTGAGGTGTTGTCTATTTATAAGCGTTTTGCTGCCATGGTTCATACTCAGTTCTCTTCACCCATTCGTGTTTTTCGTGCTGACTCTGCTGGCGAGTATATCTCTAAGATGTTGCGTGGTGTTCTTGCTGAGGAAGGCACTCTCTCTCAATTCTCTTGTCCTGGTGCTCATGCTCAGAATGGTGTGGCTGAGCGAAAGCATCGTCATCTTCTTGAGACGGCTCGTGCATTGCTGATTGCTGCCTCTCTCCCGCCTCATTTTTGGGCTGAGGCCGTCTCCACCTCCACCTATCTTATCAATCTCCAGCCTTCCGCTGCTCTACAGGGTGGTGTTCCTTTCGAGCGTCTTTTTGATCGTTCTCCCGATTATTCGATGCTTCGCTTGTTTGGTTGTGTTTGCTATGTTCTTCTTGCCCCTCGCGAACGCACCAAACTGACCGCTCAGTCTGTTGAGTGTGTCTTCTTAGGCTACAGTGATGAGCATAAGGGCTATCGTTGTTGGGATCCTATCGGTCGTCGGATGCGTATCTCTCGAGACGTGACTTTTGATGAGTCTCGTCCCTTCTACCCACGCCCATCTTCCTCGACCTTTTCAGTGGAGGATATCTCTTTCCTCACTTTTCCTGACTCACCTATCACCCCCGTCGAGCCTGTGCCTATTCGTTCCGCTCCCTCTGCTTCTCCACCTCTAGTCGATTTGCTGCCACCATCTTCCACGGTCTCCTCGTCTAGCATGTCACCGGATTCTACACCTTCATCTCCGGTGACTTCTTCGTCGCCACCCCTCGATTCTACCTTGGCGATTCCTCCTTCTATTATTCCATCTTTTCCTCAGCATTACACTCGTCGTTCACGTCCTGTGGATGCCTCCGTGGATGTGTCGTCATCTTCCTCTCAGCCTACTTATGGCTTGCGTTCTCGTCCTCGTCCGCCTGTTGATCGCTTTGGATTTCCCACCGCTGGTGCTGCTGTTCTTGAGCCGACTTCTTATCGTCAGGCTGTTGTTCATCCTGAATGGCAGTTTGTGATGGCAGAGGAGATTGCTGCTCTTGAACGCACTGGTACCTGGGATCTTGTTTCCCTTCCTCCCGGAGTCCGTCCCATCACTTGTAAGTGGGTCTACAAGGTTAAGACTCGCTCCGATGGTTCTCTCGAGCGTCACAAAGCTCGTCTTGTGGCTCGTGGTTTTCAGCAGGAGCATGGTCGTGATTATGACGAGACTTTTGCTCCTGTGGCCCATATGACCACTGTTCGTACACTTCTTGCCGTTGCCTCTGCACGCCACTGGTCTATATCTCAGCTTGATGTTAAGAATGCTTTTCTTAATGGTGAGCTGCGTGAGGAGGTGTACATGCAGCCACCACCTGGGTATTCTGTTCCTGATGGCATGGTCTGTCGTCTTCGTCGCTCTCTCTATGGCCTTAAGCAAGCCCCCCGTGCCTGGTTTGAGCGTTTTGCCTCTGTGGTCACTGCTGCTGGTTTTTCAGCAAGTGCTCATGATCCAGCATTGTTTATTCACCTTTCTCCTCGTGGTCGGACTCTTCTTCTTCTCTATGTTGATGACATGGTCATCACTGGGGATGACCCCGAGTATATTGCCTTTGTAAAGGCCCGTCTTAGTGAGCAGTTTCTTATGTCTGATCTTGGCCCTCTTCGCTACTTTCTTGGGATTGAAGTCTCTTCTACCTCTGATGGCTTTTTTATATCCCAGGAAAAGTATATCCAGGATCTTCTTGCTCGTGCTGCTCTTACTGACGAACGCATTGTTGAGACTCCTATGGAGCTCAATGTTCACCTCCGTGCTACTGATGGTGATCCCCTCCCTGACCCGACGCGTTATCGTCATCTTGTTGGCAGTCTTGTCTATCTAGCTGTCACTCGTCCGGATATCTCTTATCCGGTTCATATTCTGAGTCAGTTCGTCTCCGCTCCCACATCGGTCCACTATAGTCATCTCCTTCGTGTTCTCCGATATCTTCGGGGCACAATCTCTCACCGTCTATTCTTTCCTCGCTCCAGTTCTTTACAGCTTCAGGCTTATTCGGATGCTACGTGGGCTAGTGATCCTTCAGATCGCCGTTCACTTTCTGCTTACTGTGTTTTTCTTGGTGGTTCTCTCATTGCCTGGAAGACGAAGAAACAGATTGCAGTTCCCCGTTCGAGTGCCGAGGCTGAGTTGCGAGCAATGGCTCTTTTGACGGCAGAGGTGACTTGGTTACAGTGGTTACTTCAGGATTTTGGTGTTTCTATCACTACACCGACTCCGCTCTTATCTGACAGTACAGGTGCTATTAGCATTGCGCGTGATCCTGTGAAGCATGAGCTCACCAAGCACATTGGTGTTGATGCTTTCTATGTACGCGCTGGTGTGCAGGATCGGGTTATTGCTCTTCAGTATGTGCCTTCCGAGTTACAGTTGGCAGACTTCCTGACGAAGGCCCAGACTAGAGCACAACATGGCTTTTATCTCTCCAAACTCAGTGTTGTTCAGCCACCATGAGTTTGAGGGGGGGTGTTAGAGTTATATTATAAATCATGTACCCCTTTGTATTTATCCCGTTATATAAGGGGTTTCCTGCATATGTTTCACATCTGTACATGTATATATATCGGCCTATGGCCTCATGGGAATACAAGTTGCATATTCCTAACAAAGCAAACATGGGCAAGGGTAACAAATTTGCATGTGGCAAGCTAGACTTCTCTACGTAGGCTTAGGAAGGGGAAGATGGTCTAGGATTCGGAGTAAATGGGGGTTTAGCTTTGGGTGATAAAATCATAAAAGGGCTAATGTGCCTGGAACCCAAGCAGACGGTGTCTGACTTCATCCTGAGCAATGTACAAAAGATACAAGAGATCTCATCTCTTGTAGTGGGAGCATTGCACAGGTACTCAAAACTTGCTCAGTCAGAAGAAACAGTGAACAGACATTTACCCGGAATTATCAAGGAGCACTGGATACAAATAGCAAGACTTACCATAGTTGCCAAGTTCCTGGGTCGAGGGACGGGAACGAGGGTCGAGGATCACCGGGTGGCCAATAACAGGGCACGACGGGGTATACATCTTTTGCACGACCGATTGATAGGTGGAACGCATCCCCAACAGTTTGGGGACGATGATCCCGGGACGATAAGATGGGTCGAGGAACGTGACCCAAGATGAAGGGAGTTTCGAGATGCAAAGGTGCATAAGGATGGCTAAATCACCGTGAGTGAAAAAAGGTTACAATCAATTGATTCCATTGTATGTAGGTGGCATGTCGCTAATTACATGGCTTGGTCTACACTATGTACGTTAGCGTTAACTTTTTCACGGAAAGTGTGAAACATCAAAAGATCTCCCGCTGAAGTTTCCACAGCAACTCAGGAAGTCAGGGGCAAATACCAGAGGGAGCCGCCGGTTCGGCACTTCGGCGCCACCTCCGCAACTATGCCACCATGGGGGCTTACCTGGTCGGCTGCACAGAGCCCGGCTTTCAGGTCCTGCACAGCGGCAGCGGGATGCGGGACTGCAGCCACCGGGCACACGTTCACGCCGGTGGAAGGCGGACACCATGGACTCCTGGACCTGGTAATTCTCGATATCTTCATGAATCAATCCTTCCGTTTCCTACTGGCGATGGGGAGTTGGGATAGAGATCCAATGTTTTGGGCTTGCTGAATGGGATTTGTGATCCTAGTGTCTGGGTCGCGTCCCGGACATTGACTCATGGTGTCGGACATGTCGACCCCGGCCCTCGATTTGGGTTGATGATCCCAGTTCGAGCATCGCTGCATCGTCCCCCACAACTATGATACTACCCTTAAGCAAGTACTCCAGGGCATCACAACGTGTAGATAAGTTTGTTCAGCAACGAACAATTAATGTATTTGAATCTAGTGTTATTCTAAGAAGATAATTTTATCCATATAAAGGACAAGAATTTAAGCTAGTGTCTAACCTGAGAGTAACTTGTGTTACTCCCATTTATTCACTGAAACACCAGGCGTAAATGTCCACTTGTAACTGATAGGAAAAGATCAACTACTGGACCTGATGGGCAGCCATGACAATCTAACCTGAATCTTGATACAGTGAGAAGTTCCCACATGGACAGCTGAGTTCGAAATATTCACTTCATTAGTTATCTGTTGGGCTGCATAGGATGGTGTGCGGATACAGTCTATATAACAGGATATATCTATCTATTCATACCAGAACATTAATTCAATTTTACCAGAACAGTAACCAGAAAGCCTTGTACCGGAATGTTGATGCAACATTTTACCACAAACAAACAAATGCAACTGGTAACAAAAAAAGTATGTATCTGAGACATGGGAAAACCAGACAAAGAGGACATAGACCTAAAGCGAAGAGCTAAAGCAAAAATTAGGGGAACAAAAATCCATTACCAATATCAGTGAGAGACCCATATATTGGATCATCCATGACAGGGATGCCCTGAAGAGGAAACAAAAATTTAGTATGCTATCGTCTAGTGCAGTAAAAGACTAAATAATAACCAAATTATTCATGAGAACGTCACTACAAGACCTTCCCGTGGCGAGTATCTAAAAGAACCAGGAAGTCTAACCTCAGAATCATTGGTACATATACCAGCTTGAAGATCAGGTCGCAATGATGTGTAGCATGGTATATCAGCCACTAGATAATCAGAAAGTGTAAGATTGTAACCATCTTCAATTACAGGAAGATCATCAGTATGTATGCTAGGGTGCATTATGACATCCATGCTAGAGCATATCATCGCGTTCCTGTTTGAACATCATATTTTGAAGTCAAAAGCCTACGATGCAGAAAATTTAACAAACAGCGGATGGATGGTCTAATGCAACAGATATTGCTCATGAACTATTCAATAGGCTACCTGATACGTTGCAAGATATGAGAGAACAATAGACATGCTATTCTTAAGAGCTACCAAGTAATTCCTAGATCATTATAACATGGTATAAACATAAACGGTTAACTCCATTCAACCCGATAGAGGAGCTAACTGCATGTCGATCAACTCACTTTGCTTTTGAAGAATCAAAGCCAGCACCTTCAATTGGCATGTCATCTTCTATATCAAATACTTGGACAGAGTTATTGTCTAATGAAACTTGGCACAAATTATTTGTACCACCGACAATGTCTCCCACATTTGCTCCAAAATCTTCTTGCAGTTGTTTATGTGGCTCCACTGAATATCCTGGTGCAGAGTGTTGGCCAAAGCCAGGATTATTAGGTATTCTGAATGAGCTGGATTGATCCAGCTTTTCTTCTTCTTCCATTTGGATGATAGTTTCAGCCCCGGCATTACAAAACAAATCAACACCAACAATGTTCTTCTGATCAGAAAACTCAAACAAGCCCACTTCTTTTGGCACAATTTCAGTATCACAAATCTGGGCTCCTTCCTTAAATTGCAGATTTAAGTTATTTTTATGTAAAGATAATGACTGAGTTATGTCAGTTTCTTGCATCAAGGTAACTTCGTGAGAAGCTGTCGATGGAGATTGATCAGATTCTTCAATCAAGCTATCATTGTGTGCATCTGCCATTGGAGATAGGTTGGTTTCTGCAATCAAGCCATCATTGTGAGCATCTGGCAATGGAGATAGGTTGGCATCTTCGATCATGATATCCTCCTGCGTTCCTGTCAACGTAGATAGGTTGGTTTCTTGCATCAAGCCACCCTTGCGAGAAGCCGACAATGGAGATAAGTCATTTTCTTGCATCAAGTTATCCTTCTGAGAAATTGTCAAAGATGATACATCTTGTTCTTCCTTGTATTCCTGGACTACATGGAGTTGTGCATCGTTCCTGTATTCTTTCATATTTTCAGTAACGACTAATGTTTTGTTTTCTTGGAGAAGCATAGGTTCCATTGTTATTTCTTTGTAAGCTGTC
Source organism: Triticum aestivum (assembly GCF_018294505.1). Classification (NCBI taxonomy): domain Eukaryota; kingdom Viridiplantae; phylum Streptophyta; class Magnoliopsida; order Poales; family Poaceae; genus Triticum; species Triticum aestivum. Next base: position 253,256,706 of record NC_057809.1, on the reverse strand, counting down.
TTAGAGACAGTACTTTCTTGGTAGATTTGATCTTCTCTGTTATCTGGCTGGATGTTAGTCAAAGATCTCTCATTTGCTGCTTCATCAGCTACCATCTTCGAACCTTCTCTAGAAGAAACTAGATCGACTGTTTCAGTTACTGACTTTCTATGTGCATGGCATGACCTGGGCTTCGTTGGAGCTTTTGCAAAGTCACAGCGTTTAAGCAAACTCCTCCTGTCGACATGCAAACCATTTTCCAAAATTTCCATGTCATCATTCAAGGCAATACGGTCACACAAAACTTTGTTGTTATCTTCAGCTTCCTCACCCACAACCTTACCATCTGGCAAAAGCTTCGCATCTGCCTCCATAACAACTACAATAGAAGTGTTATTGACATCACCGTTAGGGTCCATCTCTAATTCTGAACTCAGTATTTTATTCTCTTTCATCTCACCTTCATTCTCAGCCTGCAACTCCTGCAGAGCATCAGCATTCTTCCTAACATCAGCATTCAATCTGGTATCCTTCATCTCCAACTGACCTACAGCCTTCTCCATGAAAGGTGCCGCCTCTTTCACCTCATCCGTCACACATCTCCTAGACTCGTCATTCTCCCCACTGGACCGCGGATCCCTCTGAAATCCAGGAGCACCATCCTCGTCCTTATCTTCCTCATAGCGTCGACCATTCGAATTCAACCTTACTCTCTCCTTCTCCCTCTCCCTTCCACGATCTGGATACCCCATTCTGTACTCCCCATACTTTCTCTTCCATCTCCCATTGTAGCTACCACCATTACTGTAATCATCTCTATTAGTACAACAACTAGTAATGCTACTGTTCCACCTAGGCCGGGTGCCAGGGTTATTGCTATATACATCATCGTACCTCCTCCAGTCATAGAATGCGGGGGGTTCCTGCGGCGGTTGAGGCAGTGGAGGAGGAGGAACAGCCCACGGGTCGCCGCCGCCGCGCTGTAGGGAGGACGGCGGGAGCACGCCCGTGGATACCAGGTACTCGGCCGCCAGGCGGCCGGCCTCCATGAGCACCTCGTATCTGCGATGCGGCGGCGCAAGAAGCGGGGGCCGAGGAGGAGTTTGAGGAGCGTACAGCTGCTTGTGGCCGCCGGGGTACACGGCACCACTACCGCGGCCAAACGGCGGTGGAGGAGGCGGCGGCAGGCGGCTGCGGTGGTGGTACTGCATCGCGACTGGTCACACCTTTGACACTGCGCCCCCGCGGCCGCGGAATCCACGACAATTCACCAAAAATCTGAAGCGAAGAGGAAGATAAAGAAAAGGACAAAGATTACGATTCTGTAAATTTCCTTGAGGCGAGGAATCGGAAACCCTAGGTAAAAGTGTTGAGCAAACTCACAAATCGGAATTAAAATGTCGATCGAGACATCGGACTCGGAATCCACCGATTGGGGACAGCACTAACACGTTTTCTTGTTTATATCAACTCGTATCGCGGTTTGATCGAAGCGAAGAGGGAAGAAACCACAACAAATTGCAAGAATTATAGTGCTAGTACATGAACACGCAACGGTGCTGCTGTTTCCGTTCGCGAATCTGCTTTCTACGGCGAAGAATTCGTCGATTTTAATGGGAAAGCGGAAAAGGGGTAGATTAATGGGTGCTGCTTTTGGTGGGTCGGAGTGTAATAGTTTCGGATGCGGGCGTGAATGCGCGCGTGGATTTGATGGCTCTATCTACTGACAGTTGTGTGCGAGGTTTTCCGTTTGGCTTCTTGGTATGGCCATGACAAGTGGACCCGGAGCTTGTGGGGCTACTCGATAGTCACTCGTGGTTGCACACGGCATTGTGAAGGCACGGCGGAGAAAGAGATGGAGTGTGGTATGCCCGCTGGTGTGTATGCCATGCGGGCCATGTTCCGACTTAAGCGACAAATGCATACTCCCTCCGTCCTGGTTTGTTGGGCCCTTCGACCAAAACACAGGTATCAAGAGAATCTATTAATTATGTGTGCTAGTTTATGCAATAAATAAAATAAATTAAACGCTAACCGGTACCTGCCTTATAAGGGCGCTCGCTGCAAGTTGGCCAAAGCAAAAGTCTCGGTTGCCTGGCCCATGGGTGGAGGAAGGAACGACATGCATTGGGTAGTATTATGGTCTGAATTAAAAGCTTGGTATTAATTGGAGGGCACAGCTAACATTTTTTAGTGCTAAATCGAGGAGGGGACTTACAATAACGGATGCCCCTATTTTGCTCACGGGCCCGATAAATCCGGACGGAGAGACTACCACTGTGGGTTATGGCATGACCATACATGTGTTGCCTCGGCATCCTGCTAGGCTTAGATTACACGGTGGCAAAAATGCTACTGAATCAATAAGTCCCGAAGGACTGGTTTTTTTGCTTCTCGTATCGAACTCTCTCGTTATCGTCGCACGAATCTTGACGGTTTGCGCTTGCCACGTAATCACCTCGCAATCGTTCGGGACAAAGCAAAAGTCACCCGAACCACTCCCTCGCCCTCTTCCCCTCATTCCCGCCCAACTCTCTTATCCACACCACACAGCGTTGGGCAGGCAGGGACAACGGCGAAGGCGTCCGGCGATTGGTGCGACGGATGGTGGCATTCCCCCTGCAACAGCGACATCGGCTTCCCGCCAGCAGGAGCCAAACCATTTCACGCGGGCGGGGCCACATTGGGGCGGAGGCGGAGATGGCAAAGGCGACGGCGACGCATACGGGGGTAGGCGAAGGCGTAATGCGATCGGAACGGCGGATGGTGGAGAAAGATGTAGGAGAGCTGCGACGTCGACTGGGCACTAGGCTGTGGCCTTGCGCGTCGCCGGATTTAAAGGAGGGGACGGCCGGCGTCGGGCAAGCGGGGACATCAACGAAGGCTTCCGCTGGTAGGAGCGGAGATAGGGGTAGAAAACATGTTGTCTTTGCACCTGAAAATCTTGTTTGATTACATATGCGCAAGGATAGGTTTCCTGATTTGCGCAAGTCAGAGCTAATGTCAAGTGCTGATAGTCCTTTTAAGGTGTTAGAAAAAATAAATGATAATGCATATAAACTTGAGATGCAAGCAGATTTTGGGGTTAGTCCCACTTTTAACATTGCAGATTTGAATTCTTTTTTGGGTGAGGAAGACGAGCTTCTGTCGAGGACAACTTCATTTCAACAAGGGGAGGATGATGAGGACACCACTACCATAGTTACACCCGCAGCCCGTACTACTATACATACTGTACCAATTACTAGAGCTTGCGCACGCCAATTAAATTATCAGGTACTTTTATTTCTTGGCAATAATTCTAATGTCCGTGAGAATATGATGTTGCCTAAAATAGATACATTTGTGTTGATTGCTAATGAAGGGCCTAAAATGGACAATAGGGATTATCACTAGAGTAAGATCAACCATGGAGATGAAAGCGCGCGCAAAGGGAACCAGAATGGTGTTTCTAATAGAGTGTTTAGCACTTTGAAGTCCCATGATGACATACAAGGACATGGACCAAATATACAAGATGCCCTTTCATAAATTTCATCCATAGCTTATTATAGGTGCTACGCCATGCTACTTGTGAGCTGCGTTGGGATTTCCTCGAAGAGGAGGGGATGATGCAGTACAATAGAGATAAAAATTTCCCTCGGTTAAGAACCAATGTTATCAATCCAGTAGGAGAACCACGTAATGCCTCGTTAGCAGTATGATGTAGGGTAGAACCCTAGTGGCCCGATCTTTCACAAAAGGAGCGGATCCCGCGAAGAACACGATGAACACGAAGAGGGGAACGAGGAAAAACGGGGGAAAACACAAGGGGAAACAGAAGAGGAACACTCAAACTAACAAGAACAAGTCACACATGTGCTAGATCCTCGGGTACATAGAACGATACACGAATCCACGGACAACTAAGGACGATACAAAAGGGTAGCCGGTTCTTCTCCGTGAGGAGGTCTTGAATCCACAAGGGGATCTTCCTGTAAAGGGGTCTTGAATCCAAGGTGGATCTTCTCCGCAGAGGGGTTGCGGTCTCTCTTGTGGAGTAGATCCAATATGGATGAGCAATGCTCTATCTCTCAATGATCTAAACCAATGCTAACCCTAGAAAGTTGTACGGGATAGAGTATATATAGTCTAGGTGACGAAAGGGTACACGGGCCTCGGCCCAAGTGGCTGCGCGCAGGCAGGGCCGGAAGTTCCGGGGAGGGTCCGGCCTAACCAGAGAGTTGGCGCGGTGGAGATGTGCTGGCATCCGGGGGCCGGAAGGTCCGGGCAGGCCGGAGGTTCCGGGCGCTAGAAGGTCCGGGACGGGGTCCGGGCTAACCCGAGAGTTGGCACGCCTGGGCTGGTCGAAGTCATCAGCGGCCGGAAGCTCCGGGTCAGCTGAAAGGTCCGGGGGCTGGAAGTTCCGGGCTCTGGCCGGAAGTTCCGGGCTGTCCAGAGTGTTAACGCCTGTCTCTTCTTCTACAGTCCTCAGCTCCGAGTCTTGAGCGTTGTACCTAATGACACATAGTATCTCAGACTTAGGCAGTAGCCATGTCTCACTTGAAGAAGGGGAAAACTCAAGTAGGAGTGATGTCACCTTAGATTGAATAGCACGTGCCCTAGCCCTTGTCATTGGTCCACTTGGAGCTTGGATAGTTGAGGTGGCGTCCATGTGGATGGTCGTGGGATGCTCCGCATCATCTCCCCTCCCTTGGGGAAGATCCGTCCTCGGATCGAGTTCTTCATCACCATTTGCTAGATTTCATAAAATGCGGCAATTGCTAACATGATTCGGACAGACCTAAGCATAGATACGAGTGAGAAACTCTCATCGTAGTCAACACCTTGAACTTGTCGAAACCTTTTTGCGACAATTCTAGCTTTGTAGATAGTAACACTACTCTCAGCGCCCGTCTTCCTCTTGAAGATCCATTTAATCTCAATGGCTCACCGATCAATGGGCAAGTCAATCAAAGTCCATACTTTGTTCTCATACATGGATCTCATCTTAGATTTCATGGCCTCAAGCCATTTCGCGGAATCTGGGCTCATCATCGCTTCCTCATAGTTCGTAGGCTCGTCACGGTCAAGTAACATGACCTCCAGAACAGGGTTACCGTACCACTCTGGTGCGGATCTCACTCTGGTTTACCTACGAGGTTCGGTAGTAACTTGATCTGAAGTTACATGATCATCATCATTAGCTTCCTCACTAATTGGTGTAGTAGTCACAGGAACAGATTTCTGTGATGAACTACTTTCCAATAAGGGAGCAGATACAATTATCTCATCAAGTTCTACTTTCCTCCCACTCACTTCTTTCAAGAGAAACTCCTTCTCTAGAAAGGATCCATTCTCAGCAATGAATATCTTGCCTTCGGATCTGTGATAGAAGGTGTACCCAACATTTTCTTTTGGGTATCCTATGAAAATGCACTTCTCCGATTTGGGTTTGAGCTTATCAGGTTGAAACTTTTTCACATAAGCATTGCAACCTCAAACTTTAAGAAACGACATCTTAGGTTTCTTGCCAAACCATAGTTCATACGGTGTCATCTCAACGGATTTAGATGGTGCCCTATTTAATGTGAATGTAGCTGTCTCTAATGCATAACCCCAAAACGATAGTGGTAAATCGGTAAGAGACATCATAGATCGCACCATATCTAATAAAGTAAGGTTACGATGTTCGGACACACCATTACACTATGGTGTTCCAGGTGGCACGATTTTGTGAAACTATTCCACATTGTTTTAATTGAAGACCAAACTCGTAACTCAAATATTTGTCTCTGCGATCAGATCGTAGAAACTTTATTTTCTTGTCACAATGATTTTCCACTTCACTCTGAAGTTCTTTGAACTTTTCAAATGTTTCAGACTTATGTTTCATCAAGTAGATATACCCATATCTGCTCAAATCATCTATGAAGGTCAGAAAATAACGATACCCGCCGCGAGCCTCAACACTCATCGGACTGCATATGTCAGTATGTATTATTTCCAATAAGTCAGTTGCTCGCTCCATTGTTCCGGAGAACGGAGTCTTAGTCATCTTGCCCATGAGGCATGGTTCGCAAGCATCAAAATGATTCATAATCAAGTGATTCCAAAAGCCCATCAGCATGGAGTTTCTTCATGCGCTTTACACCAATATGACCTAAACGGCAGTGCCACAAATAAGTTGCACTATCATTATTAACTTTGCATCTTTTGGCTTCAATATTATGAATATGTGTATCACTACGATCGAGATCCAACGAACCATTTTCATTGGGTGTATGACCATAGAAGGTTTTATTCATGTAAACAGAACAACAATTATTCTCTAACTTAAATGAATAACCGTATTGCAATAAACATGATCCAATCATATTCATGCTCGACGCAAACACTAAATAACATTTATTTTAGGTTTAACACTAATCCCAAAAGTATAGGGAGTGTGCAATGATGATCATATCAATCTTGGAACCATTTCCAATACACATCGTCACTTCACCCTTAACTAGTCTCTGTTCATTCTGCAACTCCTGTTTCGCGTTACTATTCTTAGCAATTGAACTAGTATCAAATATTGAGGGGTTGCTATAAACACTAGTAAAGTACACATCAATAACATGTATATCAGATATATCTATGTTCACTTTGCCATCCTTCTTATCCGCCAATTACTTGGGGTAGTTCCGCTTCCAGTGACCAGTCCCTCTGCAGTAGAAGTACTCAGTTTCAGGCTCAGGTCCAGACTTGGGTTTTTTCACTGCAGCAACTTGCTTGCCGTTCTTCTTGAAGTTCCCCTTTCTTCCCTTTGTCCCTTTACTTGAAACTAGTGATTTCGTATACCATCAACACTTGATGCTTTTCTTGATTTCTACCTTCGTCGATTTCAGCATCACGAAGAGCTTGGGAATCGTTTCCATTATCCCTTGCATATTATAGTTCATCATGAAGTTCTACTAACTTGGTGATGGTGACTAGAGAATTCTGTCAATCATTATTTTATCTGGAAGATTAACTCCCACTTGATTCAAGTGATTGTAGTACCCAGACAATGTGAGCACATGCTCACTGCTTGAGCTATTATCCTCCATCTTTTAGCTATAGAACTTGTTGGAGACTTCATATCTCTCAACTTGGTTATTTGCTTGAAATATTAACTTCAACTTCTGGAACATCTCATATGGTCCATGACGTTCAAAACATCTTTGAAATCCCGATTCTAAGCTGTTAAGCATGGTGCACTAAACTATCAATTAGTCATCATATTGAGCTAGCCAAACGTTCATAACGTCTGCATCTGCTCCTGCAATAGGTCAGTCACCTAGCGGTGCATCAAGGACATAATTCTTCTGTGCAGCAATGAGGATAAACCTCAGATCACAGACCTAGTCCGCATCATTGCTACTATCATCTTTCAACTTAGTTTTCTCTAGGAACACATATAAAACATAGGGAAGCAATAACGCGAGCTATTGATCTACAACATAGATATGCAAATACTATCAGGACTAAGTTCATGATAAATTAATAGTTCAATTAATCATATTACTTAAGAACTCCCACTTAGATAGACATCTATAATCATCTAAGTGATCACGTGATCCATATCAACTAAACCATAACCGATCATCACGTGAAATGGAGTAGTTTTCAATGGTGAACATCATTATGTTGATCATATCTACTATATGATTCACGCTCGACCTTTCGGTATCCAGTGTTCCGAGGCCATATCTGCATATGCTAGGCTCGTCAAGTTTAACCAGAGTATTCTGCATGTGCAAAACTGGCTTGCACCCGTTGTAGATGGACGTAGAGCTTATCACACCCGATCATCACGTGGTGTCTGGGCATGACGAACTTTGGCAACAGTGCATACTCAGGGAGAACACTTTTATCTTGAAATTTAGTGAGAGATCATCTTATAATGCTACCGTCAATTAAAGTAAGATAAGATGCATAAAAGATAAACATCACATGCAATCAAAATATGTGACATGATATGGCCATCATCATCTTGTGCCTTTGATCTCCATCTCCAAAGCATCGTCATGATTTCCATCGTCACCGGCATGACACCATGATCTCCATCATATTGATCTATATCAATGTGTCGTCACATGGTCGTCTCGCCAACTATTGCTCTTGCAATTATTGCTATCGCATAGCGATAAAGTAAAGCAATTATTTGGCGCTTGCATCTTATGCAATAAAGAGACAACCATAAGGCTTCTGCCAGTTGCCGATAACTTCAACAAAACATGATCATCTTATACAACAACTTATATCTCATCACGTCTTGACCATATCACATCACAACATGCCCTGCAAAAACAAGTTAGACGTCCTCTACTTTGTTGTTGCAAGTTTTACGTGGCTGCTATGGGCTGAGCAAGAACCATTCTTACCTACGCATCGAAAACCACAACGATAGTTTGTCAAGTTAGTGCTATTTTAACCTTCTCAAGGACCGGGCGTAGCCACACTCGGTTCAACTAAAGTTGGAGAAACTGACACCCGCTAGTCACCTGTGTGCATAGCATGGCGGTAAAACCAGTCTCGTGTAAGCGTACGCGTAATGTCGGTCTGAGCCGCTTCATCCAACAATACCGCCAAACCAAAGTGTGACATGCTGGTAAGCAGTATGACTTATATCGCCCACAACTCACTTGTGTTCTACTCGTGCATATTACATCAACGCATAAAACCTAGGCTCGGATGCCACTTTTGGGGCACGTAGTAATTTCAAAAAAAATCCTACGCACACGCAAGATCATGGTGATGCACAGCAACAAGAGGGGAGAGTGTTGTCTACGTACCCTCGTAGACCAGAAGCGGAAGCGTTATAACAACGCGGTTGATGTAGTCATACGTCTTCACGGCCCGACCGATCAAGCACCGAAACTACGGCACCTCCGAGTTTTTGCACACGTTCAGCTTGATGACGATCCCTGGACTCCGATCCAGCAAAGTGTCGGGGATGAGTTCTGTCAGCACGACGGCGTGGTGACGATCTTGATGTTCTACCGTCGTAGGGCTTCGCCTAAGCACTGCTACAATATTATTGAGGATTATGGTGGAGGGGGCACCGCACACGGCTAAGAGATCAATGATCAATTGTTGTGTCTCTGGGGTGCCCCCCTGCCCCCGTATATAAAGGAGTGGAGGAGGGGGGCGGCCAAGGAGGGTGGCGCGCCCAAGGGGGGGAGTCCAACTCCCACCGGGAGTAGGACTCCCCTTTTTCCTATTAGGAGTAGGAGAGGGAAGGAAGAGGAAGGAGGGAGGAAGGAAAGGGGGGCCGCCCCCCCTCCCAATTCGGATTGGGCTTGGGGGGCGCCCCCTCCCTTGCTCCTTTCCCCTCCTTTCCACTAAGGCCCAATAAGGCCCATATACCTCCCGGGGGTTCCGATAACCTCCCGGTGATTCGGTATTGTCCCAATCTTACCCGGAACCTTTCTGGTGTCCAAATATAGTCGTCCAATATATCGATCTTTATGTCTCGACCATTTCGAGACTCCTCGTCAAGTCCGTGATCACATTCGGGACTCCTAACAACCTTTGGTACATCAAAATATATAAACTCATAATGAAACTATCATCGTAACGTTAAGCGTGCGGACCCTACGGGTTCGAGAACAATGTAGACATGACCGAGACACGTCTCCGGTCAATAACTAATAGCGGAACCTGGATGCTCATATTGGCTCCTACATATTCTACCAAGATCTTTATCGGTCAGACCGCATAACAACATGCGTTGTTCCCTTTGTCATCGGTATGTTACTTGCCCGAGATTCGATCGTCGGTATCTCAATACCTAGTTCAATCTCGTTGCCGGCAAGTCTCTTTACTCGTTCCGTAATACATCATCTTGCAACTAACTTATTAGTTGCATTGCTTGCAAGGCTTAAGTGATGTGTATTACCGAGAGGGCCCAGAGATACCTCTTCGACAATCGGAGCGACAAATCCTAATCTCGAAATACGCCAACCCAACATGTACCTTTGGAGACACATGTAGAGCACCTTTATAATCACCCAGTTACGTTGTGACGTTTGGTAGCACACAAAGTGTTCCTCCGGTAAACAGGAGTTGCATAATCTCATAGTCATAGGAACATGTATAAGTCATGAAGAAAGCAATAGAAACATACTAAACGATCGGGTGCTAAGCTAATGGAATGGGTCATGTCAATCACATCATTATCCTAATGACGTGATCCCGTTAATCAAATGACAACTCATGTCTATGGTTAGGAAACATAACCATCTTCGATTAACGAGCTAGTCAAGTAGAGGCATACTAGTGACACTTTGTTTGTCTATGTATTCACACAAGTATTACGTTTCCGGTTAATACAATTCTAGCATGAATAATAAACATTTATCATGATATAAGGAAATAAATAATAACTTTATTATTGCCTCTAGGGCATATTTCCTTCAGTAAGGGAGAAAGACATGATTCATGAGGCGCATAAAAGTGCCCGGTGCTTCAGAAAGACCCATAGGCATGACTAACCACTCATATAAACCAAACTTGGTTTTGAAGGCGGTTTTCCATTCATCACCCTCTTGTATGCGGATTTGATAGTAACCACTCTTAAGATCAATTTTGGAAAATATAGTGGCACCGCTAAGCTCATCAAGCATATCATCTAGGCGTGGAATGGGATACCTATAACGAATGGTGATAGCATTGATAGGTCTACAATCGGAGCACATGCGAAAACTACCGTCACGTTTTGGCACAAGAATGACCGGAACGGCACAAGGGCTCAAACTTTCACGCACATGTCCATGGTCTATGAGATGTTTTACTTGCCTTTGAATTTCTTTGGTTTCTTCGAGGTTGACGCGGTAGGGAGCTTTGTTTGGAAGTGGTGCTCCGGGGATGAGGTCGATTCGGTGCTCAATGCCTCGTAGAGGAGGTAGTCCCTGAGGTAGCTCATCGGGAAAAACATCTTGAAATTCCCGCAAAAGAGAAGACAACACTAGAGGAAGAGTGTGAGAGGTGTTAGTTTGTGGTGCATTGTCCTTGCACACGATGACGTAGTGTAGGACACTATATGGGTTCTCACACACTTCTCTCATCTCACGTTTGGTGGCAAATAGAACTAGGTTCTTTTTTTTGCTCATCGTGGAGGCACTCAATTTGGGCTTGTGGCGCTCACTCTCTTTTTGGTGGCTCACTCTCTCACCATTCTCCCCACGATGGGTGGTATGCTTGTCGGCGATCACTTGACTTGGCGACATTGGACGGAGGACATACTCCTTGCCCTTCATCTTGAAGATGTAATGGTTCGTTCGACCGTTGTGGATGACTCCTCTATCGAATTGCCATGGCCATCCAAGGAGAAGATGAAAAACGGTCATTGGAACAAGATCGCACTCCAAGGTGTCTTCATAGGCGCCGATCTTGAAGGAGACTTGTACTCGGTGCTCGACTTGGATGGTGCTGGAGTCACTAAGCCATTGCACTTTGTATGGATGTGGATGCTTCGTCTTGGGCAATTGGAGCTTGGAGCAAAGTTCTTCACTTGCGAGATTGTGACAACTCCCTCCATCGATGATGACCTTGACAGATCGTCCATTGATGCCGGCCTTGGTGTGGAATATGTGGCATCGTTGGTCTTCTTCTTGGTGATGTTGGAGAGTCAAGACTTTTGAGACAACAAGTGTGGGACTTGAGTCTTCATCACAAAAGACTTGTTCTTCTTCATTGTTCACTTGGCGGTGCATGGCGACTTGCTCAAGTGCTTCCATTTCACCTTCACTCATGGAGTCATAAGTGCCATCATCGTTGAAGACCATGGTCCGCTTGTTGGTGCACTCGTAGGACTTGTGGCCTCGGCCTCCGCAAGTGAAACACTTGAAGGAACTCGTCTTGACGGTCTCATCGGTTGGGGTTGATGATGATGAAGCTCTCGGCTTGAAGTTGCCCGTAGTAGGGTTGCTTGTAGTTGGCGAAGCTTTCTTGGAAGTCGACTTGTCGATGTTGGAAGTAGAAGGTCTTGTAGTCGGTGTTGGAGTCGTTGAAGCTTGGTTATTGGAGAAGCCGTAGGACTTGGATGAGAACTTGGTGTACTTGAAATCATCTTGCACTTGGCGTTCCGCTTTGGTAGCTTGGTGCACTAGCTCGATGAGATTTGAGTATGGTTGGAAGTCGGCTATCTTCTTGATAGGATGATTGAGTCCATTCAAGAAACGTGCCATTGTTTGCTCATCATCTTCCGTGACATTGGCTCGTATCATGGCAATCTCCATCTCCTTGTAGTACTCTTCAACGCTCTTGGTTCCTTGCTTGAGTTGTTGGAGTTTCTTGAAGAGGTCGCGGTTGTAGTAGGTAGGCACGAAGCGTGCTCTCATGACATCCTTCATTTGTGCCCAAGTAGTGATGGGTGGTTCACCTCTTACCTCACGGCGCTCTATGATTTGTTCCCACCAAATGAGGACATGGTCTTGGAACTCAAGGGATGCCATCGCGATCTTCTTCTCTTCTTCATAATTGTGCAAATGGAAGATCTTGTAAACTTTCAATGCCCATGAAAGGTATTCTTCGGGATCGTTGCTTCCGTTGAACTTGGGCATGGTGAACTTGAGCTTGCCGTAGCGTTGCTCTTCATTGTGTTGGGGTCGGGGATGATGACGCCCATGTTGTAGATGATTGTTCAACTCGTGGTGCTCTTGTCGCGGAGGGTTGTCAACCTCGTGTTGCTCTTGTCGCGGAGGATTCCAATTATTTTCATGCTCTTGATGAACTTGATGGTCTTGGCGAGCTTGTGGAGGAGCGCGTTGAGCTCGAGGAGGAATTAGACGATGCATGCGAGCTTGAAGTCGTCGTTCGTGAATTTCTTCACGAAGTGCTTCCTCTTCTTCACGGGCTTGACGGCCTCGGTCAGCAACGGCTGGACTCGCATCGCATAGAGCTTGTTGCGCCTCAAGTGCTTGAGCATCACGGAGTTGTTGTTCTTGACGTTGAGCCTCGGCATCTTGTGCATTTTGTTGTAGATGCGCGTGTTCTTCCTCTTCATGTTGGCGTTGTTGTTGTCGTTCTTGAGCTAGCGCAAAGGCTTCTTCGGCTTGACGTCGTCGGTGCTCTTGAGAGTCGGTGTCCCGACGTGGATTGAGGTTTACTTGACGGTCTGTGCGCGCGGCTCGATGAAGAGTGTTCGATGTCGGTGTGCTTGAGCCGGAGAGGGTAAAGTCGGAATGGCGACTTGAACGGCTCCTTCTTGAAGTGGAAGAAGAGTGGTTGAGCAAGAAAGCGTGAATCTCGTCCATCCTTGCGTCATTCTCTTGCTTGTGATCGTCGAGCTTGTGTTCAAAGTAGTCCCTTGTATGTTGCTCGGAAAGTCGTAAGTCGGCGGCAAGGTTGTCGATGCATTCACTCATAGCTTGTTGCTCTTGATGCAAAGTACGTTGTGCACCAAAGAGGTGACTCTTGGTGACGAAGGAGTTCATGTCGTCGTCTTGCTCCATGAAGAGTGGGTTGGTAGAAGTACTTGGCCTATCCATCATTCCAAGACAAATGTGAGTGGTAGAAAGAGAAGAATGAGTACCAAATGTACCTTGACCGAAGTTGAAAGTGGATCGAGGATCACTCCAATGTAGGACAAGGAAATAGCACAATTGGTATGAGTTCTTGTCGGTTTCTCACACCTACACAAGTAAAAGCTTTTGGTGGAGCTTGGTTAGGATGGTGGCACAAAATTTGATGTAATTGTAAGTGAGCTTCAATAATGTTGGAAAAGATTCGCAATATGCAATGTAACAAGTAGACCAAGCATATAAGGTACACGGAAACACACACGCAAAAAGATAAGTGGGGTTGTGCAACCAAGGGTGAGCCAAAATGTGGAATCCACGAAAATGCTCTTGTTGCACAACACTAGAGAGACACTAGCACGATTGCACGATAGGCGGATACAAGAACTTGTGCACAACCTACTTAGCAAAAATGTAACGAATTCTATCCCAAATACTTTGTATGCAAGGTGTTGTTATGATATGATCCAAGATGATCGAGTATGATAATCTTAATGTTGTATGATGCTATGGTTCTTGCTTAAAAGCTCTTTGCTTATCTTTCCTCTTTGCTTAAAAGCTTGTTTGGCTCTTTGATGTTTGAGCTCTTTTCTCATGCAATGCTTGACGAACCAAGATAGCAAGTGAGTATGCGATGACAACTTTGTGACACAAGAGATGATACCAATATAGGCAACAATGATGTATGTATGCTATGGAAAGTATGATCACTAATGTGCACAAGTCTTGTTGCCGGCAATACTCAATGTCTAGTCTCGATGGGTAAGCAACGCAAAGGAGTAAGGCTATGATGGCTATCAATGTAATGGCAAGAGTGATATGTCCAATACCAAGATGAGGTTACCGGTCTTGCTTCCGGTATGGTGTCAAAATGGTGGCACGAATACCAAGTCATAGTCGAGGTGGTCGTTGTTGATGACGCGTCCGTGGCGAAAATGAGCAGCGGTGATGTCGATGTCAAACCGTACCTAGATAGCCGAAACACAAAAGGATACGGTACCGCAACTCAAATTCTCAAACCTCCAAGTAGCAATTGTGTCGGAGAGCGTCCAAAAATAGTTGGGTTATGCGGAAATGGTGGAGGTATGCGGAAGTATATATGGTATATGGTGAGCACCGGAACAAAATTTGGTGGAATTTGGGCGGAGATGTGGAAGTAGTGCAAACTTTCTGTCGAAGCCGGAAGTTCCGGGCATGACGGAGGGTCCGGGGTCCGGAGGTTCCGGGAAGGCCGGAAGGTCCGGGGGCCGGAATGTCCGGGCTGGACCAGAAGTTCCGTGGTCGGGATTCTGCCAAGAATAGAGACTTGGGGATCATGGATTTGGGCAGAAAAACTTGGGGAAAAGCCCAAATCCGAAGGGGAAAAATAAGAAATTGGAGGAAAATAAGGTGGGGAGGCTAGATCTACGGGCCACACACAAACTTCACGGATCAAAACCAACAAAAACTCAACACATTAACAAATCACAAAAAAATTGGGGCTATTTTTGGTGGGGATTTTCGGATTAGGACGAAAACAACAAAATTAGGCTAGAAACACAACGGGGAGGCTCCGAAATCATGATCAACGTGGCTCTGATACCAAGATGATGTAGGGTAGAACCCTAGTGGCCCGATCTTTCATGAAAGGAGCGGATCCCGCGAAGAACACGATGAACACGAAGAGGGGAACGAGGAAAAACGGGGGAAAACACAAGAGGAACACTCAAACTAACAAGAACAAGTCACACATGTGCTAGATCCTCGGGTACATAGAACGATACACGAATCCACGGACAACTAAGGACGATACAAAAGGGTAGCCGGTTCTTCTCCGTGAGGAGGTCTTGAATCCACAAGGGGATCTTCCCGTAAAGGGGTCTTGAATCCAAGGTGGATCTTCTCCGTAGAGGGGCCGCGGTCTCTCTCGTGGAGTAGATCTGATATGGATGAGCAATGCTCTATCTCTCAATGAGCTAAACCAATGCTAACCCTAGAAAGTTGTATGGGATAGAGTATATATAGTCTAGGTGACGAAAGGGTACACGGGCCTCGGCCCAAGTGGTTGCGCGCAGGCAGGGCCAGAAGTTCTGGGCTAGGCCGGAAGTTCTGGGCGCCGGAGGTTCCGGGGAGGGTCCGGCCTAACCAGAGAGTTGGCGCGGTGGAGATGTGCTGGCATCCAGGGGCCGGAAGGTCCGGGCAGGCCGGAGGTTCCGGGCGCCGGAAGGTCCGGGACGGGGTCCGGGCTAACCCGAGAGTTGGCACGCCTGGGCTGGTCGAAGTCATCGGTGGCCGGAAGGTCCGGGTCAGCCGGAAGGTCCGGGGGCCGGAAGTTCCGGGCTGTCCAGAGTGTTGACGCCTGTCTCTTCTTCTACAGTCCTCAGCTCCGAGTCTTGAGCGTTGTACCTAATGACACCTAGTATCTCGGACTTAGGCAGTAGCCATGTCTCACTTGAAGAGGGGGGAAACTCAAGTAGGAGTGATGTCACCTTAGATTGAATAGCACGTGCCCTAGCCCTTGTCATTGGTCCACTTGGAGCTTGGATAGTTGAGGTGGCGTCCATGTGGATGGTTGTGGGATGCTCCTCATCACAGTACCTACACACAAGATAACAAATCCTTGCACCCAATGCGAACAAGGGGTTGTCAATCCCTCGGCGGTTACTTGCAAGATTAAATTGTGTAGTGATTGATAGATAGATACAACAAAAAATACAAACTAAAATAAATAAAATAAAATTGCAGCAAGGTATTTTTAGGATTTTTAATTTATAATAAAAGTAGACCCGGGGGCTAAAGTTTTCACTACAGGCTTCTCTCTTGAAAATAGCATACGGTTGGTAAACAAATTAATGTTGGGCAATTGACAGAAAAACAAATAATCATGACGATATCCAAGGCAATGATCATGTGTATAGGCATCACGTCCGAGACAAGTAGGCCAAAATGATTCTGCATCTACTACTATTACTCCACACATTGACCGCTATCTGGCATGCATCTAGAGTATTAGGTTCATAAAGAACTGAGTAACGCCTTAAGCAAGATGACATGATGTAGACAAAGTAAACTCGCGCGTAAATAAACCCCAACTTTTATCCGTAATGGCAACGATACAAATATGTGTTATGCCCCATTCTGTCACCGGGATTGGGCACCGCAAGATCGAACCCATCACAAAGCACCTCTCCCATTGCAAGAAAAATCAATCTAGTTGGCCAAACCAAATCAATAGATCGGAGAAAAATACAAGCTATAATAATCATGCATAAAAAAGTCCAGAGAAGACTCAAATAATATTCATGGATAATCTAATCATAAACCACTGCTCCATCTTCTGGCCCTCTGTCGAAGCTTCCATTATCTCTTATGTCCAGAAAAAATCAACAAAAAGTTTTGTGGCATTTGGACTTCGTTTGGTACTGATATTTTGAAAAATCAGAAACAGGCAAAAAACAACAACTTGCACTGGGCACTAAGTTAATAGATTAGTCCCAAAAATGATATATATATAATCGCTTGTAAGTGCATACAAAACATCCAAGATTAATACTATAATAGCATGGAACAATCAAAAATTATAGATACGTTGGAGACGTATCAAGCATCCCCAAGTTTAATTCCTGCTCGTCCTTGAGTAGGTAAATGATAAAAACATAATTTTTGATGTGGAATGCTACCTATCATATTCATCATATAATCTTTTCTTTGTGGCATGGGAATTTGGACTTGAGTGACTCAAAGCAATAGTCTATAGTTTGACATGAAAATATAAATACTCAAGCATACCAACAAGCAACCATGTCTTTCAAAATATCAACGCTAAAAAAAGTTATCCCTAGCCCATTATGCCCAGTCATTGATCCATTCATGAAACACACTCAATTAACTACACTCAATGCACAAGTATGACAATAGTGCTCTCCAGTTGGTGCTTTACAAGAGAAGATGGAGACTCGAAATAAAAATTAAAATTGCATAAAGGTAAAATAGATAGGCCCTTCGCAGAGGGAAGCAGAGATTTGCAGAGGTGCCAGAGCTTCAAGTTTAAAACAGAGATGAAATTGTTTTTGAGAGAGGCATGCTTTTCCTGTCAACGTCACGATCAAAAGTTTGCAATATCTCCCATGCTAGACACATTATAGGCGGTTCCCAAATAGGAAATAAAGTTTACTTCCTTTCCACCATTCTTTCACAATCCATGGCTAGCCGTATCCACGACTGCCTTCCAAACTTTCAACTTTCCATGCAATTTATTAAAAACATTTCGGGACTGGGCATCCCTATTACCGGCCATTTTCTCGTGCAATGACAAGTGAATGAACATTCATCTTGAGAATAACCTGTAACGCCCCGAGAACGATGCTCTAGTTACATTCCAGTTATTTCATCGACGTGGGGTGTTTCAATTGTTTGTTGCCATGATCTTGATGGGTGCCATTGTCATATTTTGTTTCTTGCATCATGTTTATCATTGGTTATATTACATTGCCATGCCCATCTCATTGTCTTATTGGATTATGTTGTTGCCATGATCATCTTGTGCTTTGCCCCTTATATATGTTGTGTGTTGCTCAAGTTGATGTGTGTGCATCACCCCTTGCCATCTCTCTCTCAAGCCATGCCCATGCATCATCCCCTCTCCCTTCCTTCTTCTTTCATGTTTTTGCAAGTAACTTTATTCCCTCCTCCATTAATGTTCATCATTTCCCTACAAATAGTAGACCATGCCTTAAACCTCTTCGTCAAGTTTTATCCTTTTTGGAGTTGTTTTGGTTACAATAGAAAATGCCTCAAGTTTGAATATAATTCAAACTTGTTTTATTTTTCTACCTCTATCTACCTCTAAAAAATGTCCAAACCAATTTATTCAATTAGGTCATTAATCCAAGGTCATGAGGATATTTTTATATTACTCAAACCCCTCTCCTTTTCCCCTGTGATTTTGTAGTTATTTTCTGTCTGAAGAAAATCAGAAGGAAAGAGTAGTAGCAGCCATGTAGCGCAGCAGCAGTAGTGCGGGCCAGCCAGCCCAACAGCTTCCACCAGCGCCACGGCCCAGCTCACCTGCCCGTGCCTCCTCCCTGCTTTTTCTCACCTAGGGGCACCCGCACCCTCGCTAGCTCGCCTCCACATGTCACCACCGGTCCCGCCTGCCAGCCTATGGCTATAGCAAACCCATGCGCCACCTTTTCGTCAAGCTCACGCTCTCGCCATGGGGACCGCGAGCGCCCGACACCGTGCACACACCTCGCCCCTATAAGAAGCCCCCGCAGAGCCCTAGGGTTTCTCTTCTCTCTATTTCCCCCCTTCTCCTCCCTCTCCCGCCACCGGTAAGTTTTTTCCACGCCACACCAACGCCATGGCCTAGAGGAGGCCGACCTCCTCTCCGGCTTGAAGCCTTGAACCACGATGTCCTCTCCGTCGTCTTGTTCCTCGGACCTTCGCGACGCTGCCACAACCCCGATCCTGTGGCGATCCAGGGCCGGAGACGCAAAGTTTCTCAACGTCCCCTTCCTCTCCTTTGACTCCTTCATGTACTAGGCGCCATCTCCTCCAATCAGCGCCTCCGCCATCTCCTATGCTTCCCCGATGAGTTTGTCTTCACCAGTGAGCCCACGGTGACACCCTGCTTCTCCTCATGCCTTTCTCCTCATTGTACGCTTCCATAGGTGCCGATCTCTGTGAGCACAACTCTGGTCACCTAGGCCATAGCCAGGCTCGGCCTCGCAGAAGCCCTCACCCGCGCATCCTCACACAATACCCTCAAGCCTTCTACCGATCGCACCACCTCCCAAATCCGCATGCCCGCTGCTGTTTGCCCGCGCTCGCCTCGCCCCGATATGCCCTCACCGGTGTCGTCGTCGTCTTCTCTATTGTAGCAAAGGAGCTAGCACCGCTTGGGGCTTGCTCAAAATGAACCGAGCCCCATATTTCAACTACCTCCCACCTAGCCCGACTGGTCGTTGAGCCACGTCTCCAACCGAGCGGCCCGGGTTTGATCCCTCGCGGGCGTGATTAACCCCCCCTTTCTTTTTCCTTTTGTTTGAGACACTGACAGGTCGCCCCCACCTATCGGCTGCCCAAGCACACACCCCCGGCGGATTCCACTTATGGAAAGTGCCCAGTTTCCATTTTGGGCAGATCCAAATCTACACATTCCAGATCAATCCATTTCCTTTTCTATCTATTTCCATTTCGGGCAGTTTCTCAAATATGCATTTTGTGGATATTTTTCTACAGCAACCCCTACATATTATACTCCCTCCGTCCCATAATATAAGAATGTTTTTCAAGCTTTGTTAGTTTGAAAAACGTTCTTATATTATGGGATGGAGGGAGTATATGTTTTTGGGGTAGAAAAATCCCACCAATCCATCTATGGCATCCATTTCATTATTTGAGCAAGTTTGTGAACATGTTATTTTACAGCATATGCCATTTTGCCATTTTTATATGATTTTTTGTGATGTTCATATGAGCAGTTTCATGACATGAGTAGGAGTACAAGCATGCCATCTTACTGTTAGTTTTTATCCCATGCTATGATTTGCATTGTGGAGAGTGCAACAAGCTTGTAAACCTGCCTACATGAATCTGTTTCTGCCATGATATGTTTAATTTTTGCCAAGTCTGAAACTGTTATTTTGTCATGCCATGTTTACTTGATGCTACCATCAAATCCATGCATAATCTGGAGATGCTTAGTAAGGATGTTCTGTGTATCTTGTTATGCTCTATCCATACATGCCCTTGTTTTCAATTATGGCCTGCTGTAGCTTGTCATTACCATGCTTTTAAATTGCTAAATAATGTTTCTGTCAGCCTGCTATCAGTAAGTTCATTTTTGCCATGTGAATAGCTAGTGTTCTATGCATCCTATGACCATGTTCTTGCCATGAGTAGCTGCAAAAATGTGCGTTCTTGATGTTGGTTACATTCACACGCCATGAAATGCTTTGTGGTGAGTTGCACAAGCTCGCAAACATGTCTACTTGTCGCTGTTTCTGCCATGTCTAGTAAACTCCACTAAGTCTGTGAATCTGTTATGACTTGCTTAATTGTCTTGATGAATGCCATTGATCTAGAGGTTATATGGAGATGCTTAGTAATCATGTTTTTCTATGATTAAACTGTACTTCAAGGCCATGTTTTTTCTTGTTATGATATTGCACTGTAGCATGTTTGTTTCTTGCCTTTGACATGTCAACATGTTATTCCTGCTCGCTTGTATGCCCTGTTTTTCACTAAGTCATAATCTGTGTTATAAAGTTGCCTTTTGCATTGATCATATTGGGTTTAATCTTGATGCCTATGAACATGAACCTTAATGATATTTTATGTATGTTATCTATACTTGAAGTGCATATCAAGTTTGTGTCCATATGTTTCCTGTAGCATGTTGTTTCCTTGATTGCAAAATGCTTAGTTGTTGTTTTGGGTAGATTGTGTTTGGAACTTGTATTGAGTGTATGTGTTGAACTGTGGCTCCGTTTGGAGCATGCTCTGTATGAAACTTGCTTGGTTTTGCATGTAGTTTCATCATGCCATGTTGCATCCATGTTTTGAGTGTGTTTGCTTGATGTTGTTTTGCTTGCATTTGCATTAATGCCATGTTTTAACTTGTTTTGCTCATATCTTCTAGGCCGTAGCTCCAAATTAAATGAACTTTATATGTAACTTGACTAGAAAGACGCGTAGATCATCTTGGTGCACCTTAATGTGTTGTTTAACAATTTCAACATAATGTTTTGTTTAGACCTGGACCAATTTCGAAATTTGCATATGGGGAGTTTCCGGAAGTGTTATGTGTTGATTCCGGCCTCATTTAAACTTGCTTTGATGTGTGGTTCTTGTATACATCTCTTGCCATGAGTAGCATCATTTAAACTTGACATGCATCATACTTGGTTGAGCATCATGTGATGTTTATGTGTTGTGTGTTTACCATGTTGTTTGCTTCTTTCCGGTTGTGCTTCTTCTCGTTAGTTCCTGTTTTGTTGCGATCGTGAGGATTTGGTCGACTACGCTTGGTTCGTCTACATGGCTTCGTCTTCTTCATGGACTCGGTCTTCTTCCTAGCGGGATTTCAGGAAAGATGATCATCACCTTGGATCTCACTACTATCTTTGCTATGCTAGTTGTCTCGATGCTATCGCTATGTCGCGCTACCTACCACTTGTTTATCAAGCCTCCTAATTTGCCATGTTACCCTCTAACTTTTTCACCATCCCAGCAATACGTTGTTTGGCTATGTTACCGCTTTGCTCAGCCCCTTTTATAGCGTTGCTAGTTGCAGATTGTTCCATGTTGGGACATCGATGTCATGGATATCATGGGATATCACAATATCTCTTATTTAATTAATGCATCTATATACTTGGAAAAGGGTGGAAGGCTCGGCCTTTTGTCTGGTGTTTTGTTCCACTCTTGTCGCCTTAGTTTCCGTCATACCGGTGTTATATTCCTTGATTTTGCGTCCCTAACATGATGAGGGTTTATGGGTCCCTCTTGACAGTTCGCTTTGAATAAAACTCTTCCAGCAAGGCCCAACATTGGTTTTACCATTTGTCTAATAACAACTAAAACTTGCATATGGACCTGCCGGCCCCCGAGGTCTCTTAATCAACCCCCCGGGGGCCAGTGCTCCTCATGAGTGTTGGTCCACCTACCTAGCAGTCGGCGGTGCCACCTCGGGGCAACTCAAGGTCTTTGGCTATTGTCCACTTAGCATAGACGGTGTTGTCCTGAGAATGAGATACGCGCAGCTCCTATCGGGGTATCGACGCACCGGGTGGTCTTGCTGGTTTTGTTTTACCATTGTCAAAATGTATTGTGCACCGGGATCCCGAGTTTGATCGGATGTCCCGCGACGGAGGATTGTCTCCGCAGATCGTGAGCTTGTCATGGGCTAAGTTGGGACACCCCTGCAGGGTTTAAACTTTCGAGAGCCATGCCCGTGGTTATGTGGCAGATGAGATTTTTTAATATCTGGTTGTAGAGAACTTGACCAATGGCGGAGGCACCGCCCAGCGACCCTGGGCACTTGCCCGGGCTCGCTAGTCCTCGATAGCAGCGATCGATCCAAATTAACGAAGTGCTAAACATGTTCGATAGCTTGTTTACCCGGGCAAAAAACAATTGGGCCTTCGGTTTTCATAGGTTCATAGCCCAACAGCTGTTAGCAGCCCAGGCCGATACAGAAGACACCTAAAAAACGAGGGAATACGTAGGTTGTACAGATCCAGTGCAGATCAATCGCTCAAACTCCCTGTCTCTTTGTTTTCACACAGTCGGCGAGCGCAGGGACTGGCGGCTGGCGCTAGAGCCCTAGAAGGCTAGACGCACGGCCATCACCTGGCGGCGAGCGGACGCAAGGCGTCCAGACAGTCTACTCGCCCGGTCGTCCCTCACCCCCTCCTTCTTCTCATTCCGCCTCGGGTCTATTCAGTAAGAAACTGAGAATCCTCCATTAGAATTAGGGTTTGCTGGCTAGGGATCCCTCGTCTTCGTCTCTGGATTATTTGTTCTTGCATAGCTAATTGGAAGGAGAGGGAGAGCTTTTTGCACCAGCTCACATCACTGAACTTCTTCAAGTAGAGAAGATAAAACAGATTACAGATTACTGTGTGTTTATTTTCAGGTCAGGGTCTCTGAAAGTTTTGATCCTCATATGATTTTCTCATGTATAAGTATTTATTTTCAGGTCAACTAATCTGTATTAGAATTAACTAACTAGCAATTGTCTTGTAAATGTGGTTAGTATTTGAGAGCTTTGTTTCTCGTGTTTGTTGAACCCTAACTTAAATTTAGGGAATTTTTCATTCGGAACGATCATGAATTCATGACTAGAGATAAGTTGAATTTGTTGTCTTCTGGAAACTAAAAAATCAAAGTATAAAAGAAGAGGGCAACTTGTATTAATGCAATATTTATTACTTTCTAGTTGCTTAATCAGAATACAATATTTCTTTGATGCAAGTAGTTTTGTACTATGAACTTCTTACTTGTAGCTCATTTACTTGTTTAACAACTAACTTCAAACTTTATATTAAATTGCAGAGATGAGGACTTTTTTGGTTAACAGAGCAAGCACTGAAAATGCGAACAGTGTGTAACCGGACATAGAACTGGAGGCACACCCACCTCCTAACATCGCCAATGAGGAGGTTTTCTACTTGTGATGATGTTCAAAGTATGGCCATGAAGATGGTTGAAACTGAGAAAGATTTGGTATTTTCACTGGTATACAAACTTATTGAGTTGGCCTTCATATTGCCGGCGTCAACAGTATCTGTTGAGAGAGCTTTTTCAGGAATGAAGATTATCAAGACTAAACTGCATAGTGATACGTCTCCAACGTATCTATAATTTTTGATTGCTCCATGCTATATTATCTACTATTTTGGACATTATTGGGCTTTATTTTCCACTTTTATATTATTTTTGGGACTAACCTATTAACCGGAGGCCTAGCCTAGAATTGCTGTTTTTTGTTTGTTTTAGGGTTTCGAAGAAAAGGAATATCAAATGGAGTCCAAACGGAATGAAACCTTCGGGAACGTGATTTTCTCACCGAATACAACTCAGGAGACTTGGACCCTACGTCAAGGCACGTAACAGGAGGCCACGCGGTAGGGGGGCGCGCCCTACCCTACCAGGCGCGCCCCCACCCTCGTGGGCCCCCTGTTGCTCCACCGACGTACTTCCTCCTCCTATATATATCCACGTACCCCCAAACGATCAGAGACGGAGCCAAAACCCTAATTCCACCGCTGTAACTTTCTGTATCCACGAGATCCCATCTTGGGGCCTGTTCCGGAGCTCCGCCGGAGGGGGCATCGATCACGGAGGGCTTCCACATCAACACCATAGCCTCTCCGATGAAGTGTGAGTAGTTTACTTCAGACCTACGGGTCCATAGTTAGTAGCTAGATGGCTTCTTCTCTCTTTTTGGATCTCAATACAATGTTCTCCCCCTCTCTTGGGGAGATCTATTCGATGTAATCTTCTTTTTGCGGTGTGTTTGTTGAGACCAATGAATTGTGGGTTTATGATCAAGTTTATCTATGAATAATATTTGAATCTTCTCTGAATTATTTTATGTATGATTGGTTATCTTTGCAAGTCTCTTCGAATTATCAGTTTGGTTTGGCCTACTAGATTGATCTTTCTTGCAATGGGAGAAGTGCTTAGCTTTGGGTTCAATCTTGCGATGTCCTTTCCCGGTGACAGTAAGGGCAGCAAGGCACGTATTGTATTGTTGCCATCGAGGATAACAAGATGGGGTTTTCTTCATACTGCATGAGTCTATCCCTCTACATCATGTCATCTTGCTTAAGGCATTACTCTGTTTTAACTTAATACTCTAGATGCATGCTGGATAGCGGTCGATGAGTGGAGTAATAGTAGTAGATGCAGGCATGAGTCGGTCTACTTGTCTCGGACGTGATGCCTATATACATGATCATACCTAGATATTCTCATAACTATGCTCAATTCTGTCAATTGCTCAACAGTAATTTGTTCACCCACCGTAGAATACTTATGCTCTCGAGAGAAGCCATTAGTGAAACTTATGGCCCCCGGGTCTATCTTTATCATATCAATCTCCTACTACTTAGTTATTTATTTTGCTTTTATTTTACTTTGCATCTTTATCATAAAAATACCAAAAATATTATCTTGTCATATCTATCAGATCTCACTCTCGTAAGTGGCCCTATAGGGATTGACAACCCCTATTTGCGTTGGTTGCGAGGATTTATTTGTTTTGTGCAAGTACGAGGGACTTGCGTGTAGCCTCCTACTGGATTGATACCTTGGTTCTAAAAAACTGAGGGAAATACTTACGCTACTTTGCTACATCATCCCTTCCTCTTCGGGGAAAACCAACGCAGTGCTAAAAGAGGTAGCACGTAGCAAGACAATAATGAATGGTTTAATGACTTGTTGAGATGTTACACCGAGCGGGAGTTATTCAAGTCAGTTGATGATAAGGATATTGTTTGAACATTTACTGTAATGAGCTCTCAGAAGGGGCATTTGCCTCATGATTTTGTTTAGTGGAGTGTCGGTATGTTTCATATGACCATCTTTATTCTTGCAAGCTTTCATTTTTGAATATATTCACATCTTGCAACTTAATTTATTTTAATTGCAAATCCTTTTTTTATATTGTAGTGCCTTCTAGAACTTTGGCAACATGGCAAGTTTGCCTCTATAAAAAGGTTGATTGTATGTCTTTATTTTGGCAAAAATGAACGAGTAAGAGATGCTTTCCTTTTGTTCACATGTCTCAACTTTATTTGGTTTATGAAGCGGATATTGATATATTATCTCACTTTAACAAATTTTGTGTCACTGTTATGGTTATGTTTTCACTTCATTATTAATGCGGATTTGTGATTCAGAAGTTTGGCGATATATTATATGTTATTTATCTGAATCCCGATTTTTGACTTCAAGATTATACACTTAGGCTCAACTTGCCCAGGATCCAGAAAAATTCTGGCTCCGCCACTGAACTTAACACCAGATTCGAACTAAAATACACCAACCACGTGTGTAACCATGACCTCTCTTTTCGAGTGAGTTCGGGAAGAGAACACGGTGGGGTTATGTTTGACTCGTAAGTAGTTCAGGATCACTTCTTGATCATTACTAGTTTGCGAGCATTGCGTAGTTTCTCATCTTAATCTTGTACTCGTAACTTAGCCACCATACAATGCTTAGTCGCTTGCTGCAGCCTCACCACTTACCCATTCCATACCCATTAGCTTTGCTAGTCTTGATACCCATGGAAATGGGATTGCCGAGTCCTCATGGCTCACAGATTACTACAACAACAATTGCAGGTACATGTGATGCAATGACATGATGTGAGAGCGATGCTTGATTGCTTTTGGAGTTCTTCTTCTTCTTCGATCAAGGGATAGGTTCCGGGTCGGGGAGCCTAGGATTAGCAGGGTGGATGTCGTTCTTCTTTTTCGTTTGATTTCATCCGTAGTCGGATCCTGCTCTTCTGTATGATTATTGTTATGTATTGATGTATTCATGTATTCATGTTGTGGCTTGTGGCGAGTGTTGGGGATATAACTATTAGGTATGACCCGCCCAGGAGGGGCCGGGTCATCCCTATGATGATTCATCACAATTAAGCCCAAGATCATATGGCGGTTCATAGGTAGGCTTAGTAGAGGGCCCAGACCCGAAGGCGGCTTAAGGCCCATAGATATAAACCGCCATGG
Organism: Triticum aestivum; assembly: GCF_018294505.1. Lineage (NCBI taxonomy): Eukaryota > Viridiplantae > Streptophyta > Magnoliopsida > Poales > Poaceae > Triticum > Triticum aestivum. The sequence continues at coordinate 253,229,969 of NC_057809.1, read as the reverse complement.
ATGTACAACTTGTATTGTAAGGTATGTAAGAAAGGTCACCGAGCCGGATACGTTATATAAACCGGCCGGGACTCTAAGGGCCGCAGGGCGTCAACCCGTGTATATAAGGGGACGACCTAGCGGCGACTTAGGACAAGAAACGATAGATGGAGAGCCAGGTCAAGCGGATTCGCTCCCTGCTCATCGAAACCCTAACAATACCAACTACAAACCGGACTAGGCTTTTACCTTCATCTTAAGGGGCCGAACCAGTATAAACTCCTCGTGTCCTTTGTCCTGATTAACCCCTTTAAGCTAACCTCAACGCGATGGCTCCACGACTAAGTCCTCACACTAGGACATCTGCCGTGACAATTCCATGACAGTTGGTGCCCACCGTGGGGCTATCGCATGATGGTTTCGAGTTCTTAAAGGGCAACTTCGAAGGGATCAAGGGATACACTGTGGGCCGGATGACCAAGAGTCGTCGCGACAAGCTCTACATCAATGACGCAGGCTGGGGCCCCGAGGCCAGCTCAATTGAGTACGGGTACCGGGTCCCCTTCGGCGGAATCCACGTCTTCATCGGCAAGATCGGCGAGCCGGGCCTTGAGCTGGACATCTGCTCCGACATCATCGAGACGGCTCAGCGTGCGAGACCCGCTCGGGTTCGGCCTGCCATCAATCGTGTCTTCGTGGGATTTATCCATGGTGTGGAATATGAGGACAGACCAGCATCTAGTGATGAGACCGTCGTTTATTCTAATGGCGAGTCATCCACCGGCGAGACAAAGTCATTGTATCAACTGCCAGACGGCCGGCTCGGGGGCTGCTCTGATGACGACAGTATTCCGGACCCCCGTGAGCCGCCGAATCGGGTTGCAATCTTCATGGCCGGTACACAGCCTGTGCAGCATTCATCTACGACAACGGAGTTGGTTTCTGGGTCAGCAGCGGTAGCGGCTGCCAGGCAGGAGGCCCTGAGCGCCCGCCGGCTCAAGCTTTGTCTGACTTGTTGGATAAGCTGACCACGCTATTGACATCGGTGGTTAACCCGGCGGATCAAGATCAGCATAATGCGGTAATCAGAAAACTGCGTGATGAGATAGCGCAGGACAAGGAGGAGCTAAACACAGAAAATGCCATGATGGCTGAGGAGCGGACTGCTTTGGATGCTCAGGCTCAACGGATTCAGTCAATCTTACCGGCTCATGTTAGATCAGAACGCTTCCAATGAAGTCATGAGGAGGAGGCATCCGACTCGTCTGCCTTCGGTTTATGAGGCAAGGAATCTCTTTAACACGCCAGGAGCAGGAACCAGTAACCTGGCGGTAGTAAACCGGGTCGAAGCGCCTAGGACGGGTACACCGGTTCAGCCGTGCACAATGGACCCGCCTCGTCAGAATGCCAACCCACCGTAGCACGTACCGAAGCCACCAGGTCATTATTCTAACCCTTTGGATAACATGATCGCTGCGGCGTCAGGACGGGCGGCTCTGCCGGTTGATGGTGAGTCACCAATGGTGGTCGAGACACGAAGAGCCAGAGAGCTTCTTCAAACAGCACTGGCCCAACATCAGGCTTATTCTTACAGTCGTGATAGGATTCATTCCACCCCTTGCCCGAGCCGAAGTTACAGCAGACATCTTGATGAGGCGGCGGTGTCAAGCAGTGGACGGAATCATAACCCGCCGCGAGGGTATAACCCGGCGGGCGGTGGTGCTGATGCTCAGAATGTGGTGGATCAAGGAAGAGCCCATCAAGAGGCCAAGCTGGCGGCTCAGTATGCGGCTCGTCAACTAACTCCGGTTCGTCCAACCACCTATGTGGAGCCAGCTATGACCTTTAGAAAACTGGGTGTGCCATGCTTGGTGTCGGATCTGCGTAATGAGCGCCTGCCCAAGGATTTCAAAGGTCCTCACAAGGTGCCTAACTATACAGCCGATTTAAGTCCTGAGGCATGGATTGAGAGTTATGAGATGGCCATGCAATTGCTGGACGTCAGCGAGGCTGCATGTGCTAAATACTTCCCCCTAATGTTAGAAGGGACGACCCGCACTTTGTTGAAGGGGCTCCCTGCCAACTCCATTGGGTCATGGGCCGAGTTAAAGGCACGGTTCATCCAGAACTTCAAAGACACATGCAAACAACCCATGTCAATTGTGGATCTGGCCTCATGTGTTCAAGAAGAAGGTGAGTCAATGACCCATTGGGTGCGCCGGGTCTCAACAATTTTGCACTTGTCAGATCGCATCAATGCCGACTCAGCAGTGTTGATGTTGGAGAACAATTGTCGTTTCATGCCCTTAAAATAGAAGCTAGGGCGGCTCAAACGTCATTGCAATGACATGGGGACGCTCATGGCGGCTCTCGTTAAGTATGCTGATTCTGATAGTACCAAGGACCCCGAGTCTGATGAGGAAAAGCCAGGGAAGGGAAGAAAGAACAACAATGCTAAGGGGCAACAGTATAACCTGGGAGGCAACGGTAAGCGCAAGGCTGATAATAGTTTTGACTTTTTGGCTAACACCAATGCACAGAATAATGGTCAGCATCGAAAGGGTAAACCGCCCCCACGGGCCGGAGGATCTGGTATCAATCTTGAGCATATGCTAAATCAGCCCTGCCCAAAATAGGGTACGAAAGAAAGACCATCCGGGCACCTATGGAAGGATTGTCACATTATGAAGGATTACAAGAATTAAAATCTTTTTCATGACAGCCATGACCCGGGTGGAGGTTCTGGGCCTGGCTCTCACGGTCCGGGTTATGGCGATGGCATTTCTAACTCTAGATTGCAAGGAAATCAAGGCAATTACAACAACCAGGGTGGTTACAACCAGCAGAGTAATCAGGGGGGGTCAACAGCAGCAACAGTCTGGTTATCAAAGCAACCCGAAGCAGTTGAATAGTGGGCAATATCATGTTTTACCACTAGCTTGTGTAAACGTGATCAGAAGCTTCATAGGAGGTTAGTTAATGCTGTTGAGCCGGCGGTTCCTCGTTACCTGCGTTGGTCTGAGCAGCCCATCGTGTGGAGTAGGGAAGATCACCCGCCCCTGGTTGATAATCCGGGTCATTTGGCCTTGATAGTCGCACCTCAAGTTGGAGGGTATAAGTTTACCAAGGTACTCATGGACGGAGGGAGCAGTATCAATATCCTTTATTATGAAACTTTCCATCGCATGGGTTTGACTGATAAAAATCTTAAGCCATCAAACACTGTTTTCCATGGTGTAGTGCGTGGTAAGTCGGCATATCCAGTTGGTAAGATAGCTCTGGAGGTCGTTTTTGGGGATGATCATGACTCTAGGTCGCAGACATTGACCTTTGAAGTGGTCAAGATCCACATCCCATATCATGCTCTATTTGGATGGCCGGCTTATGCCAAGTTCATGGTGCGGCCGTGTTATGTGTATCTGCAGCTCAAGATGCAGGGTCACAAAGGAACCATCGCGGTGCATGGGAGCCGTAAGATAGCTCTGGAATGTGAAGAAGGGGATGCGGCTTATGCTGAGTCAGTTTGTGCAACAGAGGAGTTAAAATTTTACAAGGACAATGTTGACCCGGCAGATATGACGTCTTTGAAAAAGCCAGCCACAGAACATGATCCGATTTTAAAGTTTAAATCAGCAGATGATACCAATATGGTTGATTTCATTCCTGGCAACTCGTCCAAGCAGTTCAGCATCAGTGCTAATCTGGATCTAAAATAGGAAAGCGTGCTCATCGAGTTCATCCGTGAGAACCGGGACATCTTTGCATGGAAGCCTTCAGACATGCCGGGTGTACCAAGAGAACTCGCTGAGCACACTCTTAACATTGATCCAATGTTTAAGCAGGTTAAACAGTTTCTTCGCCGGTTTAATGAGGAGAGGCGGAAGGCCATTGGAGAGGAAGTAGCCCGGCTCTTGGCAGCTGGGTTTATCATTGAAGTTTTTCATCCTGAGTGGTTAGCTAACACGGTGCTGGTACTTAATAAGAACGACACTTGGCATATGTGTGTGGACTACACGGATTTAAACAAGGCTTGTCCGGTTGATCCTTTTGCTCTCCCTCGTATTGATCAGATTATTGATGCTACGGCGGGTTGTGAGCGCTTGAGTTTTCTGGATGCTTATTCTGGTTATCATCAGATCAAGATGGCAGTTAAGGACCAGGATAAGACAACTTTCATAACTCCTTTTGGAGCCTTCTGCTATGTGTCTATGCCTTTTGGGCTCAAGAGTTCCCAGGCGACTTATCAGAGATGTGTGCAAAATTGCCTTCATAATCAAATTGGGCGTAATGTTCATGCTTATGTGGATGACATTGTGGTAAAATCTAGAGAGAAAGAGACATTGATAGATGATTTGAAGGAAACCTTTGATAATCTCCGGATTTACAAGATGATGCTTAACCCGGCCAAGTGTGTCTTTGGTGTACCCGCAGGAAAACTCTAGGGTTTTTGGTGTCTAACCGAGGTATTGAAGCTAACCCGGAGAAGATCAAAGCCATCACTTCACTGGCTAAACCGGCATGTATCAATGATGTGCAATGTCTGGCGGGTCGTATTGCGGCGTTGAGCCGGTTCATAAGCTGGTTGCGAGAGAAGGCTATCCCGCTGTATCAGATGATGAAAAAGACAGATAATTTTGTATGGAGTGATGCTGCTAATACAACATTTGAGGATTTGAAGAAGCAACTGGCTGAGCCGCCCGTGCTTGCTGCCCCTATTGATAAGGAGCCTTTGTTGTTATATGTGGCTGCTAATAGCCGAGCTGTCAGTGTTGCCATTGTGGTAGAAAGAAAGGAGGCAGGCAAGGAATATTCGGTTCAACGACTGGTTTACTATATCAGCGAGGTGCTTATTGAGTCCAAGCAGAGATATCCACACTGGCAGAAGCTTGTATATGGAGTGTTCTTGGCCAGCCGGAAGCTTAAACATTATTTCCTGGGTCATCCCATCACTGTGGTCAGCTCTGCTCCTTTGGGAGATATCATCCAAAACAGGGAAGCGACTGGCCGGGTTGCTAAGTGGGCTATTGAACTTGGACCTCACGGGTTAAAGTATGTGCCTCGCATGGCTATTAAGTCTCAGGCGCTAATGGATTTCATCAATGATTGGACAGAGCTGCAGATGCCTGAGGAAAAGCCAGATAACACGCATTGGACTATTCACTTTGATGGGTCCATGCAATTGGAGGGCTCGGGGACTGGAGTTATTCTTGCTTCCCCTCGAGGTGATAAATTCTGTTATGTTCTCCGTTTGATGTTTCCTTGTACTAACAATGCAGCTGAGTATGAGGCCTTGCTCCATGGTCTTCGGATGGCTAAGGAAATGAGCTTAAGCCGGGTTAGGTGCTTCGACGACTCAGACTTGGTGGCTCAGCAAGTCTCTGGTACTTGGGATTCTAAGGATCCACTCGTGGCGGCTTATCGGCGAGAGGTGGACGTTATTGCTGGTCGCTTCAAAGGTTATCAAGTTGAGCACGTGGATCAGAGGAAAAATGAAGTAGTGGACGCTTTAAGCCGGTTGGGTTCTCAACGTAAACCGGTGCCGCCTAATGTTTTTCTTGATGTTTTGCATAATCCGTCCGTCAAGTTGCCTACAGAGGAGGATTTGGCTATTCCTGACCCGGAGGCTCAGCTGGTGGTGGCTCTTCATGTAATCCCGGATTGGACAATACCTTACTTGGCTTATATGACCCGGGGTGAGTTACCTGAGGATGAAACCTTAGCCAGGCAGATAACCGGGCGGTCTAAGTCAATGAAAATTGTTAATGGAGAGCTACATCATCGCAGTGTCACAGGGGCGTTTCAATGTTTTGTTTCTCCAGAAGAGGGCTGTGAGATCTTACGCGAAATTCATGAAGGAGATTGTGGTCATCATGCCGGTTCAAAATCCCTCGTGGCCAAAGCTTCCCGTCATGGGTTTTATTGGTAATAGTTCATGATGATGCAGAGGACCTCGTCAACAGGTGTGATGGATGTCAGAAATTTGCACGACGAGCCCATGTGCCGGCTCAAGAATTGAGGATGATTCCAATTACTTGGTCATTTGCAGTTTGGGGGCTTGATATGGTTGGACCTTTCAAAAGATCCAAGGACAAGAAGACCCACCTTTTGGTGGCTGCTGATAAGTTCACTAAGTGGGTAGAGGCAGAGCCGGTCAGTAAGTGTGATGCAGCAACGGAGGTTCAATTCATGAAAAAGGTGATCTTCCGTTTTGGCTTTCGACACAGCATTATAACAGACAATGGCACTAATCTCTCTAAGGGTGCTATGGAAGAATTTTGTCAACGTGAGCATATCCGACTTGATGTATCGTCAGTGGCTCACCCTCAATCCAATGGTCAAGCTGAGAGAGTAAACCAAGAGATCTTGAAAGGCATCAAGCCCCGATTTATGGTTCCCTTGCAAAGGACGCCGGATTGCTGGGTGGAGGAGTTACCTTCCGTGTTGTGGAGCATCAATACCACCCCAAACAGATCTATGGGATATACACCTTTCTTCACGGTTTACGGAGCAGAGGCAGTTCTCCCTAGTGACATCCGTCATGATTCACCTCGTGTGGCGGCTTATGTTGAAGCTGACAATGAAAGAGCGTGTCAAGAAGCACTTGACCTGTTGGATGAGGAGCGTGACATCACAGCGGCTTTTTGGTGATTTACCAGCAAGATCTGCGCCGTTATCACAGCCACCGGGTTAAAACCAGAACTTTCCAAGAAGGAGATTTGGTGCTCCGGCTTATCCAGGATCAGACTGATATGCACAAGTCATCCCCGCCTTGGGAAGGACCCTTTATGGTCAGCAAGAATCTAAACAACGGGTCGTATTACCTTAGTGATGTTCGAGACCACAAGGACTCACGCACGTCGGAGGAGGAGACCCGCCAGCCCTGGAATATTGCTCAACTTAGGCCGTACTATACCTAGCCACCGGCACTTCCAATGTACATATTTTGACAATGTATATATTATGATCGATATAATAAAGCCGGCATCCCTGCTAAAGCGGGACCTCTATCATTTTTTCCTCTTTAAATAATGAGTTTTTGGTCACATGGGGGCTTCTGCTTTATACAACGAAGTTATGATTACCCTTTGATCCGGCTTATAGGCCACATTAAAAGCTTGGGGGCTTACTACCTAGGTTAAAGGGACCAAAGAGAGTCTATTGCACAGCACAACTCAAACATAGGTACCCAGTGAGCACGGCTCACAAATAAGTCACTTGGGGGCTTCCTGTTCAAACATAGGTGTATTCACCAAAGAGAACATAGCGTTACTACCTCTTGACGGGGTTATTTTGTTCAAACATAGGTGTATTCACCAAAGAGGACATAACCCTTTCGGGTTATCCTACCTATATGCCAGCTGCTTCTCCATCAGGGAATCCTGATTGACTCGCCAAACTCTTAACAGTCAATATTTGAACAAGACCCTGAACTCATTAAGGTTAAAACGCCGGTTTGTCATGTGAGGGCACGATTTACGGAAACCAAGGAGAAGCTCAGGCTGATAAAGCTGCCTTCCTTGAAACTTGGATAAATCGGCCTGTGATGCACAATGCTACTCTAACCCCGCGTACTCCTGATAAGTCTATCTTTAAATAAGAACTGAACTTATCTGGGTTAAAATGTTGATTGGGTAATGTGAGTGCCGGCTCACGGAAAGCGCGTACCTTCGAGTGGCTAATGCTAGTTTCATTGAAGAAGATATTTTGGCTTGGCGGCCTATGAAAGCCTTGGATTTTCTGTTGTTTGTTGCTTTGAACGTATTTTTGAGATTTTTCTTTTGTGACATAGTAATATATGGTGGAAAACCAATAAGGCTTATAATGCCTTCCGAGTCATATATGACATTAAACCGGTGTTTATTGACCCGGTCTGGTTTTGACTATAAGTCGCCAGTATGAAATAAAAATCATATCCGGTGTTTATTGACCCAGCCCGGCTTTGTTCATAAGCCGACAATCTCTAATAATTACCAGTTCTTGGAGCTTTGGGCTATCACCCTTACCGCACTGGCTTGATAAACCAACAAGTGTGATCAAGCATCACAAGTATGATATATTTTTAACCATATATGATTATTATTTCGACCGGCCTTGGTTATAAATCATGATAAGTTCATGTTGGGGCAGTATAACCCGTCCAGCGATAAACCGCCAGGACACTTTTTATCTGTTGTATGAAGGAACATATTCAAGATTGATAATATCATCAGGCATATATATCATATCTTCGCATGATGGATGAAGAAGTATCATAAACATCGCAATATGCACGATGGCATAACAAAACAAGAAGTTTGAAGCTAGCCTATTAGAAGGCGTTTGGAGCCCAAAAGGATAACTATTTTTGTAGGATCGAAAGTATGTCTAGAGGGGGGTGATTAGACTACTTGACCAAATAAAAGCTTAACCTTTTCCCAATTTTAGTTCTTGGCAGATTTTAGCTATTTTAGGACAAGTCAAGCAATCATCACATAATTCAAGCAAGCATGCAAAGAGTATATTGGCAGTGGAAAGTAAAGCATGCAACTTGCAAGAATGTAAAGGGAAGGGTTTGGAGAATTCAAACGCAATATGAGACACGGATGTTTTTCCCGTGGTTCGGATAGGTGGTGCTATCCTACATCCACGTTGATGGAGACTTCAACCCACAAAGGGTAACGGTTGCGAGAGTCCACACAGGGCTCCACCCACAAAGGGTAATGGTTGCGCGAGTCCACATAGGGCTCCACCCAGGAAGGGTCCACGAAGAAGCAACCACCCACAAAGGGTCCACGAAGAAGCAACCTTGTCTATCCCACCATGGCCATCGTCCACACAGGACATGCCTCACTAGCGGTAGATCTTCACGAAGTAGGGGATCTCCTTGCCCTTACAAACTCCTTGGTTCAACTCCACAATCTTGTCGGAGGCTCCCAAGTGACACCTAGCCAATCTAGGAGACACCACTCTCCAAGAAGTAACAAATGGTGTGTAGGTAATGAACTCCTTGCTCTTGTGCTTCAAATGATAGTCTCCCCAACACTCAACTCTCTCTCATAGGATTTGGATTTGGTGGAAAGAAGATTTGAGTGGAAAGCAACTTGGGAAGGCTAGAGATCAAGATTCATATGGTAGGAATGGAATATCTTGGTCTCAACACATGAGTAGGTGGTTCTCTCTCAGAACATACGAGTTGGAATGGTGTATGTGTTCTGATGGCTCTCTCCTCGAATGAAGAGGAGGTGGAGGGGTATATATAGCCTCCACACAAAATCCAACCGTTACACACAATTTTCCAATCTCGGTGGGACCGAATCAACAAACTCGGTCGGACCGAAAATGTAAACCTAGTGACCGTTAGAGATTTTCGGTGGGACTGACATGCAACTCGGTAGGACCGATATGGTTAGGGTTTGGGCATAACGTAATCTCGGTGAGACCGATTACACAAACTCGGTGAGACCGAATTTGGTAATTAGCTAACCAGAGAGTTGGTCAGGCAAACTCGGTGGGACCGATTTGCTCTTTCGGTGAGACCGAAAAGTTACAAAGGGGAAACACTGAATTTACATTGCAATCTCGGTGGGACCGATTCGCTCTTTCGGTGAGACCGAAAAGTTACGAAAGGGAAACAGAGAGTTTGCAATCCCATCTCGGTGAGACCGAGATCCCTATCGGTAGAACCGAATTGCTAGGGTTTGGCAGTGGCTAATGACAAGTGAAACTCGGTGGCGCCGGATAGGAAGAATCGGTAGGACCGAGTTTGGCTTAGGGTTTAGGTCAAATGTGGATATGGGAAAGTAGTTGAGGGTTTTTGGAGCATATCACTAAGCACATGAAGCAAGAGGCTCATTAAGCAACACCTCATCCCTCCTTGATAGTATTGGCTTTTCCTAAAGACTCAATGTGATCTTGGATCACTAAAATATAAAATGAAGAGTCTTGAGCTTTTGAGCTTGAGCCAATCCTTTTCCTTAGCATTTTGAGGGTTCCACTTTCACATCCATGCCATGCCAATCATTGAGCTTTCCTGAAATAATCATCTTGGAATAGCATTAGCTCAATGAGCTATATGTTGTTATGAATTACCAAAACCACCTAGGGATAGTTGCACTTTCAATCTCCCCCTTTTTGGTAATTGATGACAACATATAGATCAAAGCTTCGACAAATGATAATAAGCATGAAATATATCGTCGCTTTGAGAAGTATGTGATAAGTAAGAGCTCCCCCTAAATTTGTGCATATTTAAAATTTGCTTTGGACTGCAAATGCACAAGGAGTTAGAGTCATGGGTTACTCTTCCATGTCACATACATCTTGGTGGAGCGCTTAAAATGATAAGAATGAAATACATGCACTCATCACCAAGAATAGTGAAAGATCACATAAGATAGATAAGATAATAGCATTAAGCAAGCATTAAGTGTAGCTTATGATCAAACACATGATCATCAATGTCTCACAAATAATGACGTAGTATCTCAAGCACTCAAAAGCAAACAAGTTTGAAAAACCACCAAATAAAGCAAGAGAGAAAAGCAACACTCTCTCTCTCGAAGCCTATGATCTATACATTTTTCTCCCCCTTTGGCAACAAGTTACCAAAAAGTTCCTAGAAAATGCATAGTACTAGATCGACGCTCAGGCTTGATCTTCTGGTGGTGGTGGAGTCCGGATCACTCCAAGGACGAAGGCTTCTGTAGACGCTGAAGTAGACGCTGGAGTTGGAGCTGAAGTAGATGCTGGAGCTGGTGGAACTGAGGCTGTAGCTGGTGCTGAGGTGGTGGCTCTTGTGTCAGCAACTGGCACGGCAGACGACCTCGGACCTCGTGGCACTCTGGCAAAGGCATGAGTGGTAGTCCTGCCTCTCCTCTCCTGCATATCATCTTGGAGCTGCTCCACTGCAGTCTGAATCTCCGTTACCTTGACATCCAAGTCATAGAACTTTTGTTCCATGATTCTCTCTAGGCTTGCCTGGTTTTGAGTTAGGGTGGCTAGTCCTTGCTCAATCCGCAGGGTGGATGCAATCAGGTAACCAAGCTGCTCTTGTTTGGTCTTCAAGAAATACTCAGATGCCTCCTCTTGAGTTGGCATCTTGGCAGCTTTCTCCTTCCTTGCCTTCTCCTTCTTTGCGTATGCTTGGGCAGATGATGGCTCGTTCTCAGTCATGACAACTTGATTGTCCTCAAAATCTGGACGGATGGGCAGGTGTTCCTTGTCCAATAAATATATGCCCGTGCCCATCTTGGAGTTAATGAGCTCCTGGATCTGAGGGGCATATCCGCAACTCCTCTTCTGATCTGCTGCAGTCCTTTTGATAGTTTCCACTATGAGGCTCATCACCTTGAACTTCTGAGGTACATCAAATACATGTAGCAAGTTGATAGCATGGCCTCTGATCATCTTGTGATCTCCAGACTTGGGCAATAAGGTGTGCCTCAAGATCCAATTGATAGTTGGCAGCCCTGACAGAAGGTAATGCACAGACCCAAATTTGAAGGTGTCAAGAGCTTCATTGGGAATTTCCTTGTACATATTGGACATAGAGTTATGGTCCATCTTCTTCTTGGCATATATGTCCAAGTCATCATCATGCTCCTCTGGGGCATTAATGATCTGTGCCCACTCAGCAACTGTGGATTGGTACCTTGTACCCTCAGACATCCATGTGATCCTCCCATCTGAATAAAAATGTGCTGTGGAGTAGAACTGCATTATAAGCTCCTCATTCCACTTTGTGAGCTTCTGCCCAACAAAGTCCGCTACTCCACAAGCTATGAAGCTGTCTTGCACTCCAGGATAGTGCTCCTCATTGTCCTTGATGTACTGCCAGTCAACCCATCTCATATCACAGACTATTGGCTTCTTATCAAGCAGCACTGTCTCATAGAAGTCCTGTTGTTCCTTAGTGTGGAATCTGTAGTCAACAGCAGTCCTCCTCCTTGAAGCATATGGGTCTTCTTCTCTCCACTTCCTCAACCCTGAATCTCTCCTGAGCTTCATGTCCTCAGCCACAGGATGCGCATCGTTGTGGTCTGGGATCTTGGGCTTGAGCTTTCTCAGAACTTGCTCTTCATCCTCTTCTTCAGCAACAGTCTCAGGCACTGGGGCCTTGTTCTTCTCAGCTGCAGGAATGCTCCTTGTATTCCTCTTTGGTTTTGGCTTGGAGGCAGCTTTGGGCTTAGATGCAGTAGCCCCTGATCTTATGGCATCACCCATCAGCTTGGGTGCCTTGGGTGCTGGTGCAGCTACCTCTTCTTCCTCTTCCTCTTCCATGATGGAAGCCTTTCCTAGCACTCTGGCTACGGTCTTCTTGACCCTTTCCTTTCTTTTCTTTCCCTCAGCAGCAACTGGCTCTTTGGGTGCAGGCTTCTCAGTTGAAGCTCTTGCCTTTGACATGGGCTGCCTGCCTGCTGGCCTTTTGATTTTCAGCCCTGGCTTTGTGCCTTGAGCTGGCTCAACTCTCTTTGATGTGGCCTCTTCCTCTGCCACATAATCTTCATCTTCGGAATCAGAAGTTCTCTTCTTCCTCTGTCTGGTGGCAGCTTTTGGCAAGTTGCTAGGGGTGCTCCTGCTGCCCTCATCTGAAGAGCTGGAGGGACTAGTGCCCTCACTCATGTGCACCTGCTGCTCTGACATGTTCTGGCTGTCACTTTGATCAGACATGCTGCAAACTCTGACTGCTGACCCTGTGAACAGTTTATAGATGAGGTAGAAAAGATGAGCATCACAAAATGCAGAGATTTTTGCAAAAGAATGATCCAAAAACTTAGTTTTAGTTTCCCACTGAAATCATCTCGGATCTACCGATTTTCAAACTCGGTGATACCGAAGCAGTTTTGGAACCTAAACTAGTGAACTCGGTAGGACCGAGTCACAGTTCGGTGGCACCGAGACTGCTAGGGTTTCACAGAGTTCCAAAATCGGTCACACCGATAAGTAATTCTCGGTCAGACCGAGTCTCACTTGTGCAATGGCATAAGCCAAATCGGTGGGACCGAGTTTTTCAACTCGGTGGGTCCGAGATGGTTTCGGCGGAAACCTAACCCTAAAATTTTCGAATCAAAGCTAATCTACGGGCGTATTGACTGGATAGGAGTGTTTCAATCGTGGCAAGAATCATGAAGAACACAATGTGCTAGGAATCGGACGGGGAATAGCACTGTGATCGAGTCCATACCCTAGTTCGGCGGAGACTCGCTACGGCGGCAACGGCGGGGCAGAATTCCCGTTGACGGCGACGGAGACCAGCGACTGGAGGCGGCTGGCGGCGAGAAGACGATCCGGAGACCACGTTGGCAGAGCAGGCTATCGCGCGGGCGAAGGGGTTCGGAGAAATTTCCAAATTTTGCCCGTGACTATATATAGCCCGACCCTGTCGGTGTGACCGAGTGGAACAACTCGGTGGCACCGAGATTCATAACTGCAGGCAGTTACTGAAACTCGGTGTGACCGAAATGTTCAAATCGGTTGCACCGAGATCGAAAACCTAGATCAACTTAATGATCTCGGTAGGACCGAAAGTGGGGTATCGGTCAGACCGAGAATCATAAAGAGGTTTTGGAAGTTTAAGTCTATGACGAATCGGGGACTCCGAGCGCTCCTCACACAGAGTGGTTCGAATCTGACTTGATCAAATTTTGTGATGCAGCATGAATAGAGTTTGAGACGAGAAAAGCATAGATAGCTAGAGGAGGTACTTAGGCATTCTTGTCCATCCACTTGGCAAAAGAAAATAAAACCAAACAATCAAAACAACAAGTGGATGTCCTCGAATGAGCAAAATATGCAACCAGCATGCTCACACAATAAGATGGCAAATGAAATATGTGGCAAGGCATGCACAACCAATTCTAGCATCTATCAAGCAATTTGCGATGACAAGGTCATCTATATATGAGTATATTGACTTAGGAGTCAAGTGAGAGCACTTGATCATAGGTCATACTCATCGTTTAAGCTCAAGTGGGGTTACCACTTTTACATAAAGCATTGTTGTGTTCACATCTTTAGAGTTGCTTTAGCTCAAGTCTTAGAGTAAAGCTCCCCCTAGATGTGATATCCCCCCTAAGAGGGATGAACTAACCTTGGGTTTTGTCGATGATGACTTCATGTAGATGTTGAAGATGTGGATGCTCAATGTTGATGTAGATCACTTGGAGCTATCCATTTGAGTGAATTGCACTTTCAATACCTACATGGGTTAGTCCCACAAGGAACAAACAAGGATATCCATAGACATAGAGTGATGCACACAAAAGATGATGTCCATGAAAACTTTTAGGTTACCTTGTCCCTTGTCTTACCAACAAGAGGGTTTGTGACTCCTTGAACTAGTGCAAGATGTGGAAGTTGATTGCACTTGTTCTTGCCAAAATGATAAGAGTGAAGTATGTTGGCGGAGTCACCCTCAAGAACTCTCTAGTTCTTCTTCTTTTGGATCCACATCATCTTGATGGGAATCCTTGGAGTTGTAGTCGTACTTGATGAAGTGGAACTTGAAGTAGTCTTGGGAATCCACTTGACTAAGGTCTTAGGAGCTTCTTCAAATGCGTCAATTTCCTCTTGAAGCTTGTCCTTGCCTTTTTGCTTGTAGTCTTGTGGTGGAAGATCATCTTGAGCTTGTGTCCCCTTGAAAGAAGTATACTTCTCTTGTTGAGGAACAAACTTTGTCTTGGGGTATTGATCTTCTTCCCACTCAACTCCATTGGCATTGAACTTTCGTTCAAAACCAACACCTTGATTCTTCCGGTGCATTCCTTGCTTGCGCACAATTTCCTCGAATTGCTTACTCCCGGCAAGGCTTTTGTACACTCCTTTCTCTATAATTCCCTTCAATAAACTATTTTCTTGCTCAAGTGTAACTTGGCTAAGAGAATCATTAGTGGAATCAAGAGAACTACTAGAAGCAACAATATTGGATTTAGCATGATCATTGTTACTGCTAGAGGAAGAATCTTTCTTGTTCTTGTTACTAGACTTGACTTGAGGCATGTAAGTGGATAAGAGTAAACGCTTGGCAATGTAAGAAGAGCTTTTCTTGCGGAGATCATCATTGATTGCTTTTAAGAACTCATGCTCTTGCTCAAGATTGAGCTTTTCAAAGCGTAATTTCTCATGAGCTCTTAAAAGTTCTCGATGATCTTCGAAGATAGTTTCATGAGCTAACTTAAGAGTGTTTAGTTCTTTAGTTAGAGCCTCAATCTTCTCCTTATCATTGTCATTCGTTTTATCTTGATTAGCATGTTTAATTGACGTTTCATCATAGTATTCATCACTAGAGTTGTCAACAAGCAAATCATCACCTAACAAGTCATCTTCATCACTATTGAAATCAACATACTCGGGGTGTGTTACCTTAGGACCTTTGGCCATGAAGCATCTTCCAATTCCTTCATTTGGTGAGTCAAATATGTCGTAGGAGTTGGTTGACACAAGTGCTAGACCGGCAACACCTTCATCTTGAGTATCTTCGGAGTCGGAGTGATAACTTCTCTCGGAGTGGCTGTCGGAGTCGGAGCCGGATACCCATTCACCAACATGAGCTTGATGTCTTCGTCTTGTGTAGCTCCTTGATGATTTTTCCTTCCTTTCCGAATCCTTGCTTCTCCGTGAGTATCTTCGTTCATAACGATCATCTCTACTCCTCCTCTCTCTTGGTGGTGATTCTTTGCTTCTTCTTTTTGGAGAATCTTCTCTTCTCTTGTAGGGAGCCGTACACTCATTGGAATAGTGTCCGGGTCTTCCACAACTGTAGCAGTTTCGCTCTCGACTAGAAGATCTTTTGTCATTGTAGGACCTTGACTTGAAGCTTCTATCTTTGCTTCTACTCTTGTAGAACTTGTTGAAGTTCTTCACCATTAAGCTCAATTCTTCATTGAAGTCTTGTTTCTCACTTGATGATGTAGGGGCTTCACATGAGGCTTTATAGGCACCACTTGATTTGTTGTGAAGTTCCTCTTTATCCTTAAGTGACATCTCATGAGCAACAATTCTTCCAATCACCTCCGTTGGCTTGAGATCTTTGTAATTGGGCATCATTTGGATCAATGTGCACACGGTATCATATTTTCCATCCAAGGCTCTTAGAATCTTCTTGATGATGAATCTGTCGGTCATCTCTTCACTTCCTAAGCCGGCAATCTCATTTGTGATGAGAGCAAGCCTAGAGTACATTTCAGCGACACCTTCACCATCCTTCATCTTGAACTTGTCAAGTTGGCTTTGAAGCACATCCAACTTGGATTCCTTGACGGAGTCGGTACCTTCGTGCATATCAATCAAAGTGTCCCAAATTTCCTTCGCATTCTCAAGACGGCTGATTTTGTTGAATTCTTCGGGGCACAATCCGTTGAAGAGAATATCACAAGCTTGAGCATTGTATTGCAACATCTTCAACTCATCCGCGGTAGCTTCACGGTTTGGTTCTCTCCCATCAAAGAAGTCACCTTGCAAACCAACACACACAATAGCCCAAACGGCGGGGTTATGTCCAAGAATATGCATTTTCATTTTATGCTTCCAACTAGCAAAATTAGTACCATCAAAGTAGGGACCTCTACGGTGGTAATTTCCCTCGCTAGACGCCATACTCTCCTAGGTTGTGAAACCAAGGCTATGACCACCAAAGCTATGGAGATCAAAGCAAATGGAGACCAAAGCTCTGATACCACTTGTAGGATCGAAAGTATGTCTAGAGGGGGGTGATTAGACTACTTGACCAAATAAAAGCTTAACCTTTTCCCAATTTTAGTTCTTGGCAGATTTTAGCTATTTTAGGACAAGTCAAGCAATCATCACATAATTCAAGCAAGCATGCAAAGAGTATATTGGCAGCGGAAAGTAAAGCATGCAACTTGCAAGAATGTAAAGGGAAGGGTTTGGAGAATTCAAACGCAATATGGAGACACGGATGTTTTTCCCGTGGTTCGGATAGGTGGTGCTATCCTACATCCACGTTGATGGAGACTTCAACCCACAAAGGGTAACGGTTGCGAGAGTCCACACAGGGCTCCACCCACAAAGGGTAATGGTTGCGCGAGTCCACACAGGGCTCCACCCACGAAGGGTCCACGAAGAAGCAACCACCCACAAAGGGTCCACGAAGAAGCAACCTTGTCTATCCCACCATGGCCATCGCCCACACAGGACTTGCCTCACTAGCGGTAGATCTTCACGAAGTAGGCGATCTCCTTGCCCTTACAAACTCCTTGGTTCAACTCCACAATCTTGTCGGAGGCTCCCAAGTGACACCTAGCCAATCTAGGAGACACCACTCTCCAAGAAGTAACAAATGGTGTGTAGGTAATGAACTCCTTGCTCTTGTGCTTCAAATGATAGTCTCCCCAACACTCAACTCTCTCTCATAGGATTTGGATTTGGTGGAAAGAAGATTTGAGTGGAAAGCAACTTGGGAAGGCTAGAGATCAAGATTCATATGGTAGGAATGGAATATCTTGGTCTCAACACATGAGTAGGTGGTTCTCTCTCAGAACATACGAGTTGGAATGGTGTATGTGTTCTGATGGCTCTCTCCTCGAATGAAGAGGAGGTGGAGGGGTATATATAGCCTCCACACAAAATCCAACCGTTACACACAGTTTTCCAATCTCGGTGGGACCGAATCAACAAACTCGGTCGGACCGAAAATGTAAACCTAGTGACCGTTAGAGATTTTCGGTGGGACTGACATGCAACTCGGTAGGACCGATATGGTTAGGGTTTGGGCATAAAGTAATCTCGGTGAGACCGATTACACAAACTCGGTGTGACCGAATTTGGTAATTAGCTAACCAGAGAGTTGGTCAGGCAAACTCGGTGGGACCGATTTGCTCTTTCGGTGAGACCGAAAAGTTACAAAGGGGAAACACTGAATTTACATTGCAATCTCGGTGGGACCGATTCGCTCTTTCGGTGAGACTGAAAAGTTACGAAAGGGAAACAGAGAGTTTGCAATCCCATCTTGGTGAGACCGAGATCCCTATCGGTAGAACCGAATTGCTAGGGTTTGGCAGTGGCTAATGACAAGTGAAACTCGGTGGCACCGGATAGGAAGAATCGGTAGGACCGAGTTTGGCTTAGGGTTTAGGTCAAATGTGGATATGGGAAAGTAGTTGAGGTTTTTTTTGGAGCATATCACTAAGCACATGAAGCAAGAGGCTCATTAAGCAACACCTCATCCCTCCTTGATAGTATTGGATTTTCCTAAAGACTCAATGTGATCTTGGATCACTAAAATATAAAATGAAGAGTCTTGAGGTTTTGAGCTTGAGCCAATCCTTTTCCTTAGCATTTTGAGGGTTCCACTTTCACATCCATGCCATGCCAATCATTGAGCTTTCCTGAAATAATCATCTTGGAATAGCATTAGCTCAATGAGCTATATGTTGTTATGAATTACCAAAACCACCTAGGGATAGTTGCACTTTCAGTTTTTCAGTCTCACATACAGCATATGATAAACCGGCCCCGGTTCATGAATCTTGACCCGGTTGACTTGAAGATTGCGGCTCATCCCTTGCCGGTTCGTCCTCCTCCTCTACCGTCTAGAAGTTGGGTTTTGACCAGTCAAAGCCATGAAGGGCGACAAATTCAGCCTCGTCATCAATCAGACCGGACGTATTGATATCAGGGGCGAAAGTGTGCTTACGGATCAGCGGGATTAAGTCCATCACTTTATATGAAGGAGTCGCCATCTTCTGATTGTCTGCATCGTAACCCGACTGATACTTGGTGAGGTTGGTCTCTTCGACAATTATTGTTGCATGAGGACGAATCTCCTTGACACAAGCAGCAAAGTCTTGTTGGTCGAAAGGAGTTCCATATTCCTTGAGACTGGGATATCCGCTGGCTACATCCGCCGGGTCTAACTCCGGTACCCAGGCTTTGGCACGACTTAAAGCTGTCACAACTCTGACTCTAGCACAAGATCGCTTGATTTTTTGGAACCTAGCTGGCAAGATGGACAATTTCTTCAAGACATCACTTAATAGATTCGGCCCTTGATTTGCTGGGGTGATAGTGGCAAGAGTTTGCTGAGCTCCAGTATACAATTGTTCCACAAGCATATAAACCGCCTTGAGCTTTACCAGTGTATCTCGGCTCAGATTGCTGCTCCTGGGACCTGTAAAGTTTGCACAATGGGTTAAGTGGCGGCTTATATTATGATGACAAATACTCACTTTGAGTAAGTAACAAGGTGACTTACCGAAGATTGCAGAAACCATCTGAGACACACGGTTCTTTAAACCGGTGAGTTCAGCGGTAACCTCTTCCAGAGCCGCCTCAGCCTTCTCAGCACGCTACGTCAAGGCAGTCTTCTCATTAGCCCAAGCCTCTTTCTCCGCAGTAAAGCCGGTCTTCAGTTTTTCTGCTTCAGACACACTCAACTGGAATTTGAATTCAGCTTTCTTTGTCTCAGTCTCTTGAGCCACCAGCCGGGTCTTGGCCTCAGACAATTGAGTTTCTAGTTCTGTGGTCGCAGCCTACATACAACATAAGTTCGTTTAGTTTCATGGCGGATTACAAAATACAAGTCCCGAGTGCTTTGCAAGCAAACAACACTTGGCACTTGTGGGCTAATGTCTATCAAACGAATTTTTTCAAAGGAATTGGCTCTTTCTAACAAGTCCCAAGTGATTTGCAAGAAATAACACTTGGCACTTGGGGGCTAATGCATATTGCTTGTTTTCTTATTAAAGACAATCTAGGTGTGACAGTTCTAGCCGACTCATGAGAGATATGCAGTTAAATTTTGGTCTTTTACGTAATGACTAGTAGGACCGGCTCATTCATACTGATTAAACCGGCCCTTGGGGACTACACATGCAAATTGAAATACTATCAGCATCCGGTTCAGTTGTAAACCGGACTTGGAGGGAGTCTAAAACAGAGGCTCATAAGTCTTTTAAGTCTACAGATCATTCAATCTTATCATAATCAGAAGACTTGGAGGCTAGCAGGGTATATAACTTATATAAGCCGGGGAACGTACCTCATATTTTTGGTGCATCTGTTTGATCATCTCAATTTCTGAATCACGGCTGGAGTGCACTTGGCTGAGATAACCAGATAGCACTTCACTAATACTCAGATGAGCATAGTGGGAGACGTCAAACCTCACTTTATGCCTTTCCATAACTTCCTGTTTGGCAGAGTGTCTCGCCAATACAGTTGGATTCCCTGGTTCAATGAATCTGGTGCCAGTTATTAAAACATCATCGCCCTGAGTCTCTGGCGGGTTAGCTGAGCTTGATGGTTCAACAGTTGATGGATCAAGAATGGTTTCGTCAACAGACGGCTCATGCAAATCCGGTCGAGCGTTGACAGCAGGATCTTTCGGTGCTTCAGAGTGTTCCGGTACAAGGGTTGGCTGCTCCAGTTCAGCAGTTTTTGGATCCTCGGCCGACTTTGTCACCTTTGCCTTTTTGGGCTTTGCCTGACCGCCAAAAAGAATTTGGACAAGTCAATATAAGGCTGCATATATAATGGTACAAAAGAAGGATAATTATCTTTACCCAGGGGCGGTCTTGAAAGCCGGCAATTGAGTTTGTGATGAATCACTAGAGGAGGAACGAGAAATCTCCTGCAAGGATGGAATCAAAATTGAGTGATTAATAAAGGTAACTCGTTGGTAAATACAAGGGTTCAGGTTAAAAAAGAACCCCATTTTGGCGTTTCCGATGGGTATTCGGTAAGCCGGAGGGTAAATCGTCATCTCCACCGGTTCGGGTCTGGCGGTGACTCTCATGTTGCTATCGTTTCAAAATAAAATGAGGATCTAAATAAGCCAAGGGGTGTGAAAACCTTACTTTCCGGGTTACCCGCTGAAGTTTCTGCCTTGGTAAAGGTTCTGAATCGAAGGAAATAATAGTGACCTCTTCTTCGACTGCCTGGCTGGTCCCCGTGTCATCCTGGCAATAGTCAGTGTCAATAAGGTTGTTAAAAAACAGGCCAAGAGAGTCAAGGGCTACCTCCGACTCAGAGGTGTCATCCAGCTTGAGTAAATCAGAGGCAGTTGGTTTCTTCTTAGACTTTCTGACGGTCTTCTTGGCGGCTCTCGCAACAACTCTAGCTTTTTTAGCAGCCTCATGGTCATATTTGGTTTTCCAAAAGTCAGATTTGGCCTGTGGAAGGATAATATGTTGAAGTTCATGCGATGTTTAAACTGCTGAAGAAATAAAAGAAGTCAAAAAGATTTACCTCTGGCGCCAGGTTAAGCTTGCAGAAAGGATTCAAACCCACTAGGCTGCAGTCTTCATATTTGCTATTGACAAGTGTGGTTGCCATTTCAACGATGGCCTCTTTGGTCAGACGCAGGGAACTATGACGTAAGGGATAATCAGTTCCTCCGGTGTATCAATACATTAAGCCGGGTCGGCAGCCTAAAGGTATGATCCGCCATGCGACCCAGCAACGGATCAAGTCGATTCCGATCAAGCCATTTCCTAGCAAGGCTTGAACTCTTCGGATTGTAGGGACAAGTTTCTTGCGTTCGGCAGGGGTAAGCTTATCAGGGAGTTGGTATTTGGCGTCAAGGCAATCAACGCGATAACCCGACATTGGATTTTCACCAGATGGCGAGGTATCTTTGCAGTAGTTGATTCCAGTCCTTGGGATGGCTTGGTAGGACTACTAGAGGGAAGACGACATCTCGTCTCCGTTGAATTGAAATCCCGCCAAGTTCCAAGCTGGGACCATTGGTGTACTCGTTCTGGCGGTTCAGGTAGAAGTATTCCCTGAAGAGTTCAACAGTAGGTTCTTCTTGAAGGTAAACTTCACAGAAAACTTGGAAGTTACAGATATTTGATACGGAATTGGGTCCGATATCTTGCGGATGGAGTTGGAAAAAGTGCAGAACATCTCTAAAGAATTTTGAGCTGGGCGGCGAGAAGCCCCGGGTCATATGATCAGTGAAGACAATAATTTCACCGTCCTTCGGCTGAGGTCTCTCTTTAGCCGGATCAGGAGCACGATAAGGCATGACACTTTTCTCTGGTAAGTATCCAACAGTGACGAAATCTTTCAAAGTGCTCTCGGTGACTGTGGAAGGGACTAGTTGCAAGTTGTCATGGTCTTCGGCAGCATGGTGAAAGGACAATCTAAAAGGAAATAGTTTGCCGGCTCAAGTTAGTTGGTGGGATTGCAAGTTAACAATTACAGTGCATGTTTATAATGGCGGCTTAAGCAAGGGCTAATGATATATGAAGAAAAGATAAGCCTCCATGACTAAGATATTCAAGAGTTGCCGAAAGCAAAATTGACTAACTACTGGGACAAACCAGTTCCGCAGATAGGAGGTTACAAATTTGGATCTACCACTGTTTTTTAAAAAGGGAATAAATTCATCTACAAAAGGTGATAGTGGAAAAACAGACGGGTCCTAGAGGAGATCTGTCATAGTGGGGATACAATCTAGTATTAAAACAAGTGCTAAAACTACTACCACGTAAGATTCCTATGGTTTTTGGATCTGATGCATGGATCTAAAACAAAGAAAAAGAAGGACGGTGACGAACGCAGATGAACACCGACGAACACCGACAAATCCTAATGGCAGATTTGTGATGAAGAAAGGAAGGCTTATTGGTGCTGTTAGAACAGCAGAGTGGCACCGCAGTTCTCTGGTCTACTCAGGGCGATGCAGCGGCCGGAGTCGAGGACGAGGGTGGAGGTCGATGGCAGCAAGGTTCGTGCGGGACGATGCGTTGTGAGGAGGAAGAAATGAGAAGGAGAAGAATGAGAAATGACCCTATGGTCCTATTTATAAGGAGATGATACGTCTCCAACGTATCTATAATTTTTGATTGCTCCATGCTATATTATCTACTGTTTTAGACATTATTGGGCTTTATTATCCACTTTTATATTTTTTGGACTAACCTATTAACCGGAGGCCCAGCCCAGAATTGCTGTTTTTTGCCTGTTTTAGGGTTTCGAAGAAAGGAATATCAAACGGAGTCCAAACGGAATGAAACCTTCAGAAATGTGATTTTCTCATCAGATAAGATCCAGGAGACTTGGACCCTCTATCAAGAAAGCCACGAGGTGGTCACGAGGGTAGGGGGCACCCCCCTAGGGCGGGCCCCCTGCCTCGTGGGCCCCTCGAAGCTCCACCGACGTACTTCTTCCTCCCATATATATCCACGTATCCCCAAACGATCAGAAGGGGAGCCAAAAACCTAATTCCATCGCCGCAACTTTCTGTATCCACGAGATCCCATCTTGGGGCATGTTTCGGAGCTCCATCGGAGGAGGCATCAATCACGGAGGGCTTCTACATCATCATCCAAGCCTCTCCGATGAAGTGTGAGTAGTTTACTTCAGACCTACAGGTCCATAGCTAGTAGCTAGATGGCTTCTTCTCTCTTTTTGGATCTCAATACAATGTTCTCCCCCTCTCTCGTGGAGATTTATTCGATGTAATCTTCTTTTTGCGGTGTGTTTGTTGAGACCGATGAATTGTGGGTTTATGATCCAGTCTATCTATGAATAATATTTGAATCTTCTCTGAATTCTTTTATGTATGATTGGTTATCTTTGCAAGTCTCTTCGAATTATCATTTTGGTTTAGCCTACTAGATTGGTTGTTCTTGCCATGGGAGAAGTGCTTAGCTTTGGGTTCAATCTTGCGGTGTCCTTTCCCAGTGACAGAAGGGGCAGCAAGGCACGTATTGTATTGTTGCCATTGAGGATAACAAGATGGGGTTTTTATCATATTGCATGAAACTATCCCTCTACATCATGTCATCTTGCTTAAGGCGTTACTCTGTTTTTAACTTAATACTCTAGATGCATGCTGGATAGCGGTCGATGAGTGGAGTAATAGTAGTAGATGCAGATCATTTCGGTCTACTTGTCTCGGACATGATGCCTGTCGGGTTTCGGGTTCCGGCAGACCCTTGAGGTTCGTACACTGGGGTGCGCGTGGAGATCTCTCCCCTACCGATCAACGTCCGATCCTCTCGCGTGAACTAAGATGAAAATGATGAACAACACAAGAGACACGAGGTTTATACTGGTTCGGGCCACCGTTGTGGTGTAATACCCTACTCCAGTGTGTGGTGTGGTGGATTGCCTCTGGGGCTGATGATGGACAGTACAAGGGAAGAACAGCCTCGCGATAGGTGTTCTTGAGCTGGTGCGATGAACTGCTAGGGTGAGTTCAGTCGCCTCTTCCTCTCCCTCTGCTAGGGTTCTACCAGATTTCCAGCCGTCCCCTCCTTTGGTGGCGGCTAGCTCTATTTATAGAGGCCCTAGGCCTCTCCCCAAATAATGAGCGGGAAGGGCGCCAACAATTGGCCATTTCGAAGGGGCACATCTAGTACAAGTTATCCTGACCAAAGGTGGTCTTCGGCTGCCAAAAGCACGGGCGATGACGCTGTCTTGGGCTCCACGGTGACCTTCGTCCTGCCGTCCGGCTAGTCTTGGTCTCGTTGCACCGGAATGGTAACCTTTGCCTGATGCCTTGGCCTGTGCTTGCCCCCTTTGCACCAAAGGGGAAACAAGGACACCGCACAAGCCGACGCCCGCCTGGCGCCCGCTTGGTCTCGATCGTCATGGCTTGCGTCACGGGTTCCTCGCGAGGTACCCCTTCCTTGATCTCTCTGCCTCCTCGCGAGCCTGCTTGATGAGGATGCCTCTGAGGAAGCTTCCCGTCGTCCGCCCCGCGAGGCTTGGCCCCTCGCGAGGGTCTTGAGCTTGAGCTGATGAAGATGGGCCGCGCTGGGCCCCCGCTTGAGCCACGCCGCTGGCCGCAGGCAGGCAAGTCTGGGGACTCCCGTTCCTAGAACACCGACAATGCCTATATACATGATCATACCTAGATATTCTCATAACTATGCTAAATTCTGTCAATTGCACAACAGTAATTTGTTCACCCACCGTAGAATACTTATGCTCTTGAGAGAAGCCACTAGTGAAACCTATGGCCCCTGGTTCTCTTTCTTATCATATCGATCTCTATTACTTTATTATTGTTTTTACTTTTTACTTTGCATCTTTATATCAAAAATACCAAAAATATTATTTATCATCTCTATCAGATCTCACTTTCGTAAGTGACCGTGAAGGGATTGACAACCCCTAAGCGTGTTGGTTGCGTTGAGCTATTGTTTTTGTGTAGGTACGAGGGACTCGAGTGTAGCCTCCTACTGGATTGATACCTTGGTTCTCAAAAACTGAGGGAAATACTTACGCTACTTTGCTGCATCATCCCTTCTTCTTCTGGGAAATCCAACGCAGTGCTCAAGAGGTAGCAAGAAGGATTTCTGGCGCCGTTGCCGGGGAGTCTGCGCAAAAGTCAACACACCAAGTACCCATCACAATCCCTATCTCCCGCATTACATTATTTGCCATTTGCCTCTCGTTTTCCTCTCCCCCACTTCACCCTTACCGTTTTATTCGCCCTCTCTCTCTCTCCTCCCTCTCTTTCTCTATTTGCCTCTTTTTGCCCGTTTGCTTTTTGTTTGCTCGTGTGTTGGATTGCTTGTTTGTCGTGATGGCTCAAGATAATACTAAATTGTGTGACTTCACCAATACCAACAATAATTATTTCCTTAGCACTCTGATTGCTCCCCTTATCGATGCTGAATCTTGTGAAATTAATACTGCCTTGTTGAATCTTGTCATGAAAGATCCGTTCTCCGGCCTTCCTAGTGAAGATGCCGCTACCCATCTTAATAGCTTCGTTGATTTGTGTGACATGCAAAAGAAGAAAGATGTCGATAATGACATTGTTAAATTGAAGCTATTTCCTTTTTCGTTTAGAGATCGTGCTAAAGCTTGGTTTTCATCTTTGCCTAAAAATAGTATTGATTCTTGGAACAAGTGCAAAGATGCTTTTATCTCTAAGTATTTTCCTCCCGCTAAGATCATCTCTCTTAGAAATGATATTATGAATTTTAAACAACTTGATCATGAACATGTTGCACAAGCTTGGGAGAGAATGAAATTAATGATACGTAATTGCCCTACTCATGGTTTAAATTTGTGGATGATTGTTTAGAATTTTTATGCCGGATTGAATTTTGCTTCTAGAAATCTTTTAGATTCAGCTGCGGGAGGCACTTTTATGGAAATCACTTTAGGAGAAGCTACTAAACTCCTAGATAATATTATGGTTAATTATTCTCAATGGCATACTGATCTACTAAAAAGGTACATGTGATAGAAGAAATTAATGTTTTGAGTGGAAAGATGGATGAACTTATGAAATTATTTGCTAATAAGAGTTTTCTTCTGATTCTAATGATGTGCCCTTGTCTACTTTGATTGAGAATAATAGTGAATCTATGGATGTGAATTTTGTTGGTAGGAACAATTTTGGTAACAACGTGTATAGAGGAAATTTCAATCCTAGGCCTTATCCTAGTAATCCCTCTAATAATTATGGTAATTTCTACAACAATTCTTATGGAAATTATAATAAGATTCCCTCTGATTTTGAATCTAATATTAAAGAATTTATTTCTTCGCAAAAGAATTTTAATGCTATGATTGAAGAAAAATTGCTTAAGATTGATGATTTGGCTAGGAACGTTGATAGAATTGCTCTTGATGTTGATTCTTTGAAACTTAGATCTATTCCACCTAAGCATGATATCAATGAGTCTCTCAAAGCCATGAGAATTTCCATTGACGAGTGCAAATAAAGAACCGCTAGGATGCGTGCTAAGAAAGATGCCTTTATAAAAGCGTGTTCTTCGAGTTCCTATGAAAATAATGATGAAGATATAAAAGGTTATTGATGTGTCCCCTATTAAATCTTTGTTTTTCAATATGAATCTTGATAATGATGGGACTGATTATGATCCACCTTTACATAGAAGGCATTCTAAGAATTCGGAATTTGTTGATCTTGATGCTAAATTTGATAAAAGTGGGATTGAAGAAATTAAAACCCTAGATGTTGCTAAACCCACTATTATGGATTTCAAGGAATTTAACTATGAAAATTTCTCTTTGATTGATTGTATCTCCTTGTTGCAATCCATGCTAAAATCTCCTCACGCTTATAGTCAAAATAAAGCGCTTACTAAACATATCGTTGATGCCTTGATGCAATCTTATGAAGAAAAACTTGAATTGGAAGTTTCTATCTCTTGAAAACTTTATGATGAGTGGGAACCTACTATTAAAATTAAAATTAAAAATTATGAGTTTTATGCTTTGTGTGATTTGGGTGCTGGTGTCTCTACTATTCCCAAAACTTTGTGCGATTTTCTAGATTTCCGTGATTTTGATGATTGCTCTCTAAACTTGCATCTTGAGGATTCTACTATTAAGAAACCTATGGGAATAATTAATGATGTTCTTATTGTTGCAAATAGGAACTATGTGCCCGTAGATTTTATCGTTCTTGATATAGATTGCAATCCTTCTTGCCCTATTATTCTCGGTAGACCTTTCCTTAGAACGGTTGGTGCAATTATTGATATGAAGGAAGGGAATATTAGATTTCAATTTCCATTAAAAAAGGGCATGGAACACTTCCCTAGGAAGAAAATAAAATTACCATATGAATCTATCATGAGAGCCACTTATGGATTGCCTACCAAAGATGGCAATACCTAGATCTATTCTTGCTTGTTATGCCTAGCTAGGGGCGTTAAACGATAGCGCTTGTTGGGAGGCAACCCAATTTTATTCTTATTCCTTGATTTTTTTTCTCCTGTTTAGTAATAAATAAATTATCTAGCCTCTGTTTTGGTTGTGTTTTTTGTGTTTAATTAGTGTTTGTGCCAAGTAGAACCGTTGGGAAGACTTGGGGAAAGTCTTGTTGAACTTGCTGTAAAAAACAGAAACTTTAGCGCTCACGAGAACTGCTGTCATTTTTATTTGGAAAGTTATATTTAATTAATTGTTTTTTAAGATGATTAATAGATAAATTCCTCACTTCCAGAAATTTAATTTAGAATTTTTGGGGTTCCAGATCTTGCGGTAGCTACAGATTACTACAGACTGTTCTGTTTTTGACAGATTCTGTTTTACGTGTGTTGATTGCTTATTTTGATGAATCTATGGCTAGTAAAATAGTTTATAATCCATAGAGAAGTTGAAATACAGTAGGTTTAACACCAATATAAACAAATAATGAGTTAATTACAGTACCTTGAAGTGGCCTTTTGTTTTCTTTCGCTAACGGAGCTCATGAGTTTTCTACTTTAAGTTTTGTGTTGTGAAGTTTTCAAGTTTTGGGTAAAGATTTGATGTATTACGGAACAAGGAATGGCAAGAGCCTAAGCTTGGGGATTCCTATGGCACCCCCAATATAATCTAAGGACACCTAAAAGCCAAATCTTGGGGATGCCTCGGAAGTCATCCCCTCTTTCGTCTACTTCTATCGGTAAACTTTACTTGGAGCTATATTTTTATTCACCACATGATATGTGTTTTGCTTGGAGCGTCTTTTATGATTTGAGTCTTTGCTTATTAGTTTAACACAATCATACTTGCTGTACACACCTTTTGAGAGAGCCATACATGATTTAGAATTTGATAGAATACTCTATGTGCTTCACTTATATCTTTTGAGCTTTATAGTTTTGCTCTAGTGCTTCACTTATATCTTTTAGAGCACGGTGGTGGATTTGTTTTATGGAAACTATTGTTCTCTCATGCTTCACTTAGATTATTTTGAGAGTCTTAATAGCATGGTAATTTTCTTAAAATCCTAATATGCTTGGTATGCAAGATTAATAATAAAACTTTCATATGAGTGTGTTGAATACTAAGTTTGATGCTTGATGATTGTTTTGAGATATGGAGGTAATAATATCAAAGTCATGCTAGTTGAGTAGTTGTGAAATTGAGAAATACTTGTGTTGAGGTTTGCAAGTCCCGTATCATGCACGTATGGTAAACGTTATGCAACAAATTTGAAACATGAGGTGTTATTTGATTGTCTTCCTTATGAGTGGCGGTCGGGGACGAGCGATGGTCTTTTCCTACCAATCTACCCCCTAGGAGCATGCGCGTAGTGCCGAGGTTTTTGATGACTTGTAGATTTTTGAAATAACTATGTGAGTTCTTTATGACTAATGTTGAGTCCATGGATTGTACGCACTCTCACCCTTCCATCCTTGCTAGCCTCTTCGGTACCGTGCATTGCCCTTTCTCACATTGAGAGTTGGCGCAAACTTCGTCGGTGCATCCAAACCCCGTGATATGATACGCTCTTTCACACATAAACCTCCTTATATCTTCCTCAAAACAGCCACCAAACCTACCTATTATGGCATTTCCATAGCCATTCCGAGATATATTGCCATGCAACTTTCCACCATTCCGTTTATCATGACACATTCATCATTGTCATATTGCTTAGCATGATCATGTAGTTGACATCGTATTTGTGGCAAAGCCACCGTTCATAATTCTTTCATACATGTCACTCTTGGTTCATTGCATATCCCGGTACACCGCCGGAGGCATTCATATAGAGTCATCTTTGTTCTAGTATCGAGTTGTAATCATTGAGTTGTAAATAAATAGAAGTGTGATGATCATCATTATTAGAGCATTGTCCCAAGTGAGGTATATATATATATATATATATATATATAAAGAAAGGCCATAAAAAAGAAGAAGGCCCAAAAAAAGAAAGGCCATAAAAAAAGAGAAGGCCCCAAAAAATGAGAGAAAAAGAGAGAAGGGACAATGTTACTATCCTTTTACCACACTCGTGCTTCAAAGTAGCACCATGATCTTCATAGTAGAGAGTCTCTCATGTTATCACTTTCATATACTAGTGGGAAATTTTCATTATAGAACTTGGCTTGTATATTCCAACAATGGGCCTCCTCAAGTGCCCTAGGTCTTCGTGAGCAAGCAAGTTGGATGCACACCCACTAGTTTCTTTTGTTGAGCTTTCATACATTTATAGCTCTAGTGCATCCGTTGCATGGCAATCCCTACTCCTTGCATTAACATCAGCCGGTGGGCATCTCCATAGCCCATTGATTAGCCTCGTTGATGTGAGACTTTCTCCTTTTTTGTCTTCTCCACATAACCCCCCTTCATTATATTCTATTCCACCCATAGTGCTATGTCCATGGCTCGCGCTCATATATTGTGTGAAAGTTTATAGGTTTGAGATTACTAAAGTATGAAACAATTGCTTGGCTTGTCATCGGGGTTGTGCATCATGAGAGCATTCTTGTGTGACGAAAATGAAACATGACTAAACTATATGA
Source organism: Triticum aestivum (assembly GCF_018294505.1). Lineage (NCBI taxonomy): Eukaryota > Viridiplantae > Streptophyta > Magnoliopsida > Poales > Poaceae > Triticum > Triticum aestivum. The sequence goes on along the minus strand of NC_057809.1, from coordinate 253,199,814 downwards.
TTTTGTAGGGATGAACTTTCTTTGGCCATGTTATTTTGAGAAGACATAATTGCTTAGTTAGTATGCTTGAAGTATTATCATTTTTATATCAATATGAACTTTTGTCTTGAATCTTTCGGATATGAATATTCATACCACAATTAAGAAGAATTAAATTAAAATTATGCCAAGTAGCACTCCGCATCAAAAATTCTGTTTTTATCATTTACCTACTCGAGGACGAGCAGGAATTAAGCTTGGGGATGCTTGATACGTCTCCAACGTATCTATAATTTTTGATTGCTCCATGCTATATTATCTACTGTTTTAGACATTATTGGGCTTTATTATCCACTTTTATATTATTTTTGGGACTAACCTATTAACTGGAGGCCCAGCCCAGAATTGTTGTTTTTTTGCCTGTTTTAGGGTTTCGAAGAAAAGGAATATCAAACGGAGTCCAAACGGAATGAAACCTTCGGAAACGTGATTTTCTCATTAGATAAGATCCAGGAGACTTGGACCCTTCGTCAAGAAAGCCACAAGGTGGTCACGAGGGTAGGGGCGCGCCCCCTGCCTCGTTGACCCCTTGAAGCTCCACCGACGTACTTCTTCCTCCCATATATATCCACGTATCCCCAAATGATCAGAACGGGAGCCAAAAACCTAATTCCGCCGCCGCAACTTTCTGTATCCACGAGATCCCATCTTGGGGCCTATTCCGGAGCTCCGCCGGAGGAGGCATCGATCATGGAGGGCTTCTACATCATCATCCAAGCCTCTCCGATGAAGTGTGAGTAGTTTACTTCAGACCTACGGGTCCATAGCTAGTAGCTAGATGGCTTCTTCTCTCTTTTTGGCTCTCAATACAATGTTCTCTCCCTCTCTCATGGAGATCTATTCGTTGTAATCTTCTTTTTGCGGTGTGTTTGTTGAGACCGATGAATTGTGGGTTTATGATCCAGTCTATCTATGAATAATATTTGAATCTTCTCTGAATTCTTTTATGTATGATTGGTTATCTTTGCAAGTCTCTTCGAATTATAAGTTTGGTTTGGCCTACTAGATTGGTTGTTCTTGCCATGGGAGAAGTGCTTAGCTTTGGGTTCAATCTTGCGGTGTCCTTTCCCAGTGACAGAATGGGCAACAAGGCACATATTGTATTGTTGCCATCGAGGATAACAAGATGTTTTTTTATCATATTGCATGAAACTATCCCTCTACATCATGTCATCTTGCTTAAGGCGTTACTCTGTTTTTAACTTAATACTCTAGATGCATGCTGGATAGCGGTCGATGAGTGGAGTAATAGTAGTAGATGCAGAATCGTTTCGGTCTACTTGTCTCGGACGTGATGCCTATATACATGAACATACCTAGATATTCTCATAACTATGCTAAATTCTGTCAATTGCTCAATAGTAATTTGTTCACCCACCGTAGAATACCTATGCTCTTGAGAGAAGCCACTAGTGAAACCTATGCCCCCGGGTCTCTTTCTTATCATATCAATCTCCATTACTTTATTATTGTTTTTACTTTTTACTTTGCATCTCTATATCAAAAATACCAAAAATATTATTTATCATCTCTATTAGATCTCACTTTCGTAAGTGACCGTGAAGGGATTGACAAGCCCTAAGCGTGTTGGTTGCGTTGAGCTATTGTTTTTGTGTAGGTACGAGGGACTCGAGCGTAGCCTCATACTGGATTGATACCTTGGTTCTCAAAAACTGAGGGAAATACTTACGCTACTTTTTTGCATCATCCCTTCCTCTTCGGGGAAATCCAATGCAGTGCTCAAGAGGTAGCAGGAGACAGGAAAACAGGCAGGCGCGAAAGACGAGGAGGCCAAATGATGGTTATCCAGCTAATTGGACGCCTCGATTTTCGGGAAGACATTAAGATAAAGATCCGTTAAAGATGAAGTCGTGGTAGGTTTCCGAAATTCTTGGATATGACATCACGGCGGGTTACAAAGTTTTTGCAACGGATATGGAAGGATTTTTCTATGTCTTGGAGATTGACATGAACAAGTTCAAATCAACCTGGGGCCTAATGTTGGGGATATAACTATTAGGTATGACCCACCCAGGAGGGGCCGGGTCATCCCTATGACGATTCATCACAATGAAGCCCAAGATCATATGGCAGTTCATAGGTAGGCTTAGTAGAGGGCCCAGACCTGAAGGCGGCTTAAGGCCCATAGATATAAACCGCCATGTATGTAAAGCTTGTATTGTAAGGTATGTAATAAAGGTCACCGAGCTGGATACGTTATATAAGCTGGCCGGGACTCTAAGGGCCATAGGGCGTCAACCCATGTATATAAGGGGACGACCTAGCAGTGGCTTAGGACAAGAAACAACAGATCGACATCCGGGTCAAGCGGATTCGCTCCCTGCTCATCAAAACCCTAGCAATACCAACTACAAACTGGACTAGGCTTTTACCTTCATCGCAAGGGGCCGAACTAGTATAAACTCCTCGTGTCCTTTGTCCTGATTAACCCCTTTAAGCTAACCTCAACGCGATGGCTCCACGACTAAGTCCTCAAACTAGGACATATGTCGTGACAATTCCACGACAGCGAGTGTAAGCCTTTATCTTGTATTCTCCTCTATTTAGTACATGGTATATTGTAATGATATCCACCTTCCTATGCGCTTGAAATGCGATTGTGCCCCAATCATGAGTTCATCGCGTGATTGGGATAGAATCGCATCTTGGGTGCTACAAGTTGGTATCAGAGCCTTGACCGACCATAGGACCCCCCCTTGATTGTTCGTAGCTAGCCGTTGTAGAATCTAGAAGAAAACTTTTTCAGAGTCTAGTTATATCGGAGAGTAGGAATTCTTTTTACTCCTCAGCCCCTTCGTCGCTTTGGTAAGGATTCTTGATGTAGGTGTTTTTACTTACGCCTCTTCCCCTTCAAATTTTTTTAGGATCATGCAGTTAGTTTTCCAATCGTTGTGATGTCAGCTCTTTTATCCGGCGCACTTCTTTTTGAGTCATTCGACCCTCGCCGTCTTTTGCGAGATCAACCCTTAGTTCTTTCTCAACGACGTTGTTTCCCCATCCCAAGTTGTTTTATTTTCCCACCCGCCCACCCTTTTTCTTCTCGGAGCCGGAGTCCGTAATCGAGTATCCATCCTACTCGTGCAAAGACTTTGCATTCTTTCCTCACTTATTTCAACCGGTGTTTTCCTCTTCAAGCTATTCGTCGGTTCCCCGTTCCAAGTTTCCTTTATTTTTATCCAACCCTCCCACCCCTTTTCTTTCCGGAGTCCGAGCCTCTATTCGGGCATCAATTTCATTCGTACGGAGCCTCTTCAGTCTTTCCTCAATTGTCTCAACCGGTGAATTCTCATCTAGTTCATCATTGTTCGTCTTGTTTTCTTTCCGGTGGATCCAATTCAAGTTTTTCGTTGTTGATCATATTCTCTTCATTGACTCAAGTGTTTCCCCTTGCTCATTTCTCCTCTCATCATTTAATCATTCCGGAGTGCTGAAGAAATCTCAGTAGACTCGAGTTTCTATTCTTAATCCTTTCAAGCTATTTCGTGATTGTTATCTCATTCAAGGCATTCAAATTCAACTGGTGCAATCTCTCTTTCAAGAAACCATTTCTGACGGTGTTTATTTTGAGTGGGCCCTAACCCACGGGTCTTTTCCCAGGATCTTACCTGACTCTTCTAATTTTCCGGAGTTGTTCTCGAATTCTTTTTGAAGTTTGATGTAAGAATAAATATTTCATCAATAAGATGCTTTTCCAAGATCGAGTTCAAACTATTTTCATTGTTGGCTCAACCCCTTCGCTTTTCATTCTCCCGGTGTATGTCAACAATTTTGTGTTGGGGAACGCAGTAATTTCAAAAATTTCCTACGCACACGCAAGATCATGGTGATGTATAGCAATGAGAGGGAAGAGTGTTGTCCATGTACCCTTGTAGATCGTAAGCGGAAGCGTTATGATAACGCGATTTATGTAGTCGTACGTCTTCACGATCGACCGATCCTAGCACCGAAGGTACGGCACCTCCACGATCTGCACACGTTCGGCTCAGTGACGTCCCACGAACTCATGTTCCAGCAGAGTGTCGAGGGAGAGCTTCATCAGCACGATGGCGTGATGACGGTGATGATGATGCTACAGAAACAGGGCTTCGCCTAAGCATAACTACGATATGACCTAGGTGGATTATGGTGGCGGGGGCACCGCACACGGCTAAGAGATCAATGATCAACTTGTGTGTCTATGTGGTGCCCCCTGGCCACATATATAAAGGATGGAGGGAGGAGGAGGCCGGTCCTCATAGGGTGCGCCCAAAGTGTGGAGTCCTACTAGGACTCCCTAGTCCTAGTAGGATTCCACCTCCTTCATGGAATAGGAAAAAGGGAAGGGAGAAGGAGAAGGAAGGAAGGGGGCTCCCCCTTTCCCTCATCCAATTCGGACCAGTCCATGGGGAAGGGGCGCGGCCACCCTTGAGGCCTTTCTCTCCTTTCCTGTATGGCCCATTAAGCCCCAATACGAATTCCCGTAACTCTCCGGTACTCCGAAAAATACCCGAATCATTTGGAACCTTTCCGATGCCTGAATATAGCCTTCCAATATATCAATCTTTATGTCTCGACCATTTCAAGATTCCTCGTCATGTCCCCGATCTCATCTGGGACTCCGAACAAACTTCGATCATCAAATCACATAAGTCATAATACAAATCGTCACAGAACGTTAAGCATGCGGACCCTACGGGTTCGAGAACTATGTAGACATGATCGAGACACATCTCCGATCAATAACCAATAGCGGAACCTGGATGCTCATATTGGCTCCTACATATTCTACGTAGATCTTTATCGGTCAAACCGCATAACAACATACATTGTTCCCTTTGTCATCGGTATGTTACTTGCCCGAGATTCGATAGTCGGTATCTCAATACCTTGTTCAATCTCGTTACCGGCAAGTCTCTTTACTCGTTCCGGAATGCAACATCATGTAACTAACTCATTAGTCACATTGTTTGCAAGGCTTTAGTGATGTGCATTACCGAGAGGGCCCAGAGATACCTCTCCGATACACAAAGTGACAAATCCTAATCTCGATCTATGCCTTTCGGATCTATGATAGAAGGTGTACCCAACAGTTTCTTTTGGGTATCCTATGAAGACACACTTTTCCGATCTGGGTTTGAGCTTATCAGGCTGAAACTTTTCCACATAAGCATCACAACCCCAAACTTTAAGAAACGACAGCTTAGGTTTCTAGCCAAACCATAGTTCATACGGTGTCGTCTCAACGGATTAGATGGTGCCCTATTTAACGTGAATGTAGCTGTCTCTAATGCATAACCCCAAAACGATAGTGGTAAATTGGTAAGAGACATCATAGATTGCACTATATCCAATAAAGTATGGTTATGACGTTCAGACACACCATTATGCTGTGGTGTTCCAGGTGGCATGAATTTGTGAAACTATTCCACATTGTTTTAGTTGAAGACCAAACTCGTAACACAAATATTCGTCTCGGCGATCAGATCGTAGAAACTTTATTGTCTTGTTACGATGATTTTCCACTTCACTCTGAAATTCTTTGAACTTTTCAAATGTTTTAGACTTATGTTTCATCAAGTAGATATACCCATATCTGCTCAAATCATCTATGAAGGTCAGAAAATAATGATACCCGCCGTGAGCCTCAACACTCATCGGACCGCATACATCAATATGTATTATTTCCAATAAGCCAGTTGCTCACTCCACTGTTCCGGAGAACGGAGTCTTAGTCATCTTGCCCATGAGGCATGGTTCGCAAGCATCAAGTGACTCATAATCAAGTGATTCCAAAAGCCCATCAGCATGGAGTTTCTTCATGCTCTTTACACCAATATGACCTAAACGGCAGTGCCACAAATAAGTTGCACTATCATTATTAACTTTGAATCTTTTGGCTTCAATATTACGAATATGTGTATCACTACGATCGAGATTCAATAAACCATTTATATTGAGTGTATGACCATAGAAGGTTTTATTCATGTAAATAGAACAACAATTATTCTTTGACTTAAATGAATAGCCGTATTGCAATAAACATGATCCAATCATATTCATGCTCAACACAAACACCAATAACATTTATTTTAGGTTCAACACTAATCCCGAAGGTAAAGGGAGTGTGCGATGGTGATCTTATCAACCTTGGAATCACTTCCAACACACATCATCACCTCACCCTTAACTAGTCTTTGTTTATTTTGCAACTCCCGTTTCGAGTTACTACTCTTAGCAGTTGAACCAGTATCAAATACCGAGGGGTTTCTTTAAACACTAGTAAAGTACACATCAATAACATCTATATCCAATATACGTTTGTTCACTATGCCATCCTTCTTATCCGCCAAGTATCTAGGGCAGTTCCACTTCCATTGACCATATCCTTTGCAGTAGAAGCACTCAGTTTCAGGCTTGGGTCTAGCTTTGGGCTTCTTCATGGGAGTGGCAACTTGCTTGCCATTCTTCCTGAAGTTCCCTTTCCTTCCCTTGCCCTTTTACTTGAAACTAGTTGTTTTGTCAACCATCAACATTCGATGCTTTTCTCGATTTCTACCTTCGTCGATTTCACCATCATGAAGAGCTCGAGAATCGTTTTCGCCATCCCTTGCATATTATAGTTCATCATGAAGTTCCAGTAACTTGGTGATAGTGACTAGAGAACTCTTTCAATCACCTTTTTATCTGGAAGATTAACTCCCACTTGATTCAAGCGATTGTAGTACTCAGACAATCTGAGCACATGCTCACTGGTTGAGTTTTTCTCCTCCATCTTGTTGGCAAAGTACTTGTCAGAGGTCTCATACCTATCGACTCGGGCATGAGTCTGAAATACAAATTTCTGCTCTTGGAACATCTTATATGCTCCATGGCATTCAAAATGTTTTTGAAATCCCGGTTCTAAGCCATAAAGCATGGTGCACTAAACTATCAAGTAGTCATCATACCGAGCTTTACCAAACGTTCATAATGTCTGTATCTGCTCCTGCAATAGGTCCGTCACCTAGCGGTGCATCAAGGACATAATTCTTCTGTGCAACAATGAGGATAATCCTCAGATCACGGACCTGGTCCGCATCATTGCGACCATCATCTTTCAACATAGTTTTTCTCTAGGAACATATCAAAAATAAACGGGGAGCTACATTGCGAGCTATTGATCTACAACATAGTTATGCAAATACTACCAGGACTAAGTTCATGATAAATAAAAGTTCAATTAATCATATTACTTAAGAACTCCCACTTAGATAGACATCCCTCTAGTCATCTAAATGATCACGTGATCCAAATCAACTAAACCATGTCCGAGCATCACGTGAGATGGAGTAGTTTTCAATGGTGAACATCACTATGTTGATCATATCTACTATATGATTCACGCTCGACCTTTCGGTCTCCAGTGTTCCGAGGCCATATCTGCATATGCTAGGCTCGTCAAGTTTAACCAGAGTATTCCGCATGTGCAAAACTGGCTTGCACCCGTTGTATGTGAACGTAGAGCTTATCACACCCGATCATCACGTGGTGTCTCGGCACGACGAACTGTAGCAATGGTGCATACTCAGGGAGTACACTTATACCTTGAAATTCAGTGAGAGATCATCTTATACGTCGAACTAAACAAAATAAGATGCATAAAAGTTAAACATCATATGCAATCAAAATATGTGACATGATATGGCCATTATCATCTTGTGCCTTTGATCTCCATCTCCAAAGTACCGTCATGATCTCCATCGTCACCGACATGACACCATGATCTCCATCATCTTGATCTCTATCAACGTGTCGTCACATGGTTGTCTCACCAACTATTGCTTTTGCAACTATTGCTATCGCATGGCGATAAAGTAAAGCAATTATATGGCGCTTGCATCTTATGCAATAAAGAGACAACCATAAGGCTTCTGCCAGTTGCTGATAACTTTAACAAAACATGATCATCTCATACAACAATTTATATCTCATCAGGTCTTGACCATATCACATCACAACATGCCCTGCAAAAACAAGTTAGACGTCCTCTACTTTGTTGTTGCAAGTTTTACATGGCTACTACGGGCTGAGCAAGAACCGTTCTTACCTACGCATCAAAAACCACAACACGGTATGGTGATTGCTTTTTGATCTTCAAAAAGAACCCTGTTCATTGAATCTGATTCAACTAAAGTTGGAGAAACAGACACCCACTAGCCACTTGTGTGCGAAGCATGTTGGTAGAACCAGTCTCGCGTAAGCGTACGCGTAATGTCGGTCTGAGCTGCTTCATCCAACAATACTACTGAATCAAGAATCAACTAGTGACGACAAGCAATATGTATATACCCACGCCCACAACTCCTTTGTGTTCTAATCGTGCATATAACATCTACGCATAAACCTGGCTCGAATGCCACTGTTGGGGAATGCAGTAATTTCCAAAATTTCCTACGCACACACAAGATCATGGTGATGCATAGCAACGAGAGGGAAGAGTGTTGTCCACGTACCCTCGTAGACCATAAGCGGAAGCGTTATGACAACGCGGTTGATGTAGTCGTACGTCTTCACGATCGACCGATCCTAGCACCTAAGGTACGACACCTCCGAGATCTGCACACGTTCGGCTCGGTGATGTCCCACGAACTCACGATCTAGGAGAGTGTCGAGGGAGAGATTCATCAGCACGACGGCGTTATGATAGTGATGATGATGCTACCGGAATAGGGCTTCGCCTAAGCACCACTACGATATGACCGAGGTGGATTATGGTGGAGGGGGGCACCGCACAGGGCTAAGAGATCAATGATCAACTTGTGTGTCTATGTGGTGCCCCCTGGCCACGTATATAAAGGATGGAGGGAGGAGGAGGCCGGTCCTCATAGGGCGCGCCCAAAGTGTGGAGTCCTACTAGGACTCCCTAGTCCTAGTAGGATTCCACCTCCTTCATGGAATATGAAAATGGGAAGGGAGAAGGAGAAGGAAGGGGCGCCCCCTTTCCCTAGTCCAATTCGGACCAGTCCATGGGGAAGGGGTGCGGCCACCCTTGAGGCCTTTCTCTCCTTTCCCGTATGGCCCATTAAGGCCCAATACGAATTCCCGTAACTCTCTAGTACTCCGAAAAATACCCAAATCATTCGGAACCTTTCCGATGTCCGAATATAGCCTTCCAATATATCGATCTTTACGTCTCGACCATTTCGAGACTCTTCATCATGTCCCCGATCTCATCCGGGACTCCAAACAAACTTCGGTCATCAAATCACATAACTCATAATACAAATCATCACAGAACGTTAAGCGTGCGGACCCTACGGGTTCGAGAACTATGTAGACATGACCGAGACACATCTCCGGTCAATAACCAATAGCGGAACCTGGATGCTCATATTGGCTCCTACATATTCTACGAAGATCTGTATCGGTCAAACCGCATAACAACATACGTTGTTCCCTTTGTCATCAGTATGTTACTTGCCCGAGATTCGATCGTCGGTATCTCAATACCTAGTTCAATCTCGTTACCGGCAAGTCTCTTTACTCGTTCCGTAATGCAACATCCCATAACTAACTCGTTAGTCACATTGCTTGCAAGGCATATAGTGATGTGCATTATCGAGAGGGCCCAGAGATACCTCTTCGATACACGGAGTGACAAATCCTAATCTCGATCTATGCCAACTCAACAAACACCATCGGAGGCACCTGTAGAGCATCTTTATAATCACCCAATTACGTTGTGATGTTTGATAGCACACAAGGTGTTCCTCCGGTATTCAGGAGTTGCATAATCTCATAGTCAAAGGAACATGTATAAGTTATGAAGAAAGCAGTAGCAATAAAACTCAACAATCATTATGCTAAGCTAAGGATGGGTCTTGTCCATCACATCATTCTAATTATGTGATCCCGTTCATCAAATGACAACACATGTCCATGGCTATGGAACTTAACCATCTTTGATTAACGAGCTAAAGTAGAGGCATACTAGGGACACTCTGTTTGTCTATGTATTCACACATGTACTAAGTTTCCGGTTAATACAATTATAGCATGAATAATAAACATTTATCATGATATAAGGAAATATAAACAACAACTTTATTATTGCCTCTAGTGCATATTTCCTTCATTTTGGTGGTGTTCCTACTTGTCATTCTCAATGCTTGAAGACTGAAGAAGAGTTTCCTCTAAATCTTGTTTCGTTCTCTCGGAGATTCGTGGTGCTAGCTTGCTGCTATCCTCTTATTTTGTTCCGATCGTCAAGAATTCTTTTCTTACCCATCTGGAGTATTTCAGGAGTTGTTTTTCATTTTGATTCCCCGAAGGCCATCATTCCAGAAGAATTCTTCGTCCTCACATTCCAGCTATCGTTATCCAATTATCCCGGCGCATCTGTCATGTATTCTTTAATCAGTCCGCGATCTCTTTGTTCTCTTGCCTCTATATTCCCTCAAGTGTCTTCGTGCTTGTTCTAATTCTTCCGGGCGAGGAATTCTCTTTCTTCTTTCATTATCAAATTCTTACAGTGGTTCGTTCAGCATTCCTATTCCTTTGTTATCGTATCAATTCATTCGTTTCTTTCCAATCATACTAGTGGTTCATGAAGACCTTCCCAAGTTCGCACTATATCTCCCCTTATCCTTTTCCAACACGAATAAGTACTATGCAAATCCATTGCTTCTCATCAATTTAATTGATGGAGGATAAGCATAACATAATTCTTATTCCTCTTTCGTCAAGTTGATTGATCTCTTGTTTTTGGAGTTTGTCCGTCAATTCTTTTCATCCTTCAATTCTATCTCATCATCCTTTTGCTACCAGATTTCTTCACGGCGGTTCGTTAAGGATTTAATTCTCAAGTATCTTTTCTTCTTGCATCCCGAAGTGCAGTTAATTCTCCGTATTCTTTTGAAGTGGAGTTTTGCATTCCTTTGTTCTTCTTAGATATCCAAGCATTTGGTTGTGGCATAATATCACCTCATAATTTTGAGATGTTCTCAATATGTCCACAACAAGCTTATTCTTTTCGTTGTTGAATTCCAACAACTTCGTTCAATCCTTCTTTGCAAGGATGCTTTTCAAACTTAATTATGGTAGAAGCTGCCATTTTCTTCTCCGTTATTTACATTCCACTCTTTCAATTCTGACAAAGGCATTGTGTCGTCCCTCTCATCAAGTATCGTTCCACCTTTTCAAGTTCATGTTCTATTCCATTACATGTTCAACTGGGATGCTATCACAATTCTCGTTCTTATTCCTTTTCTATCTTGTGCTAACCGGAGTGGTTTCAGAGTCTATCTTGCTCCTTCAGCTTTTGATTCTTGTCATAATCGTCATTTCTCTTTTCTCCATGAGTGCTCTCGACCTTGGTCATCTTCTCTCTTGCGCTCTTGTTTTACCTTATCCTCTTTTCTTCCGTTTCTTTCCTAAGATCTCGGGACGAGATCTTCTGTTAGTGGACGAGAGTTGTAACGCCCCAAGACCGATGCTCTAGTTACCTTCCAGTTATTTCATCGATGTGGGGTGTTTCAATTGTTTGTTGCCATGATCTTGATGGGTGCCATTGTCATATTTTTTTCTTGCATCATGTTCATCATTGGTTATATTGCATTGCCATGCCCATCTCATTGTCTTACTGCATTACGTTGTTGCCATGATCATCTTGTGCTTTTCCCCTTATATATGTTGTGTGTTGCTCTAGTTGATGTGTGTGCGTCACCCCTTACCATATCTCTCTCAAGCCATGCCCATGCATCATCCCCTCTCTCTTCCTTCTTCTTTCATGTTTTTGCAAGTGACTTTATTCCCTCCTCCATTAATGTTCATCATTTCCCTACAAATAGTAGACCATGCCTTATACCTCTCTATCAAGTTTCATCCTTATTGGAGTTGTTTTGGTTTGGTTCAAAAATGCCTCAAGTTTGAATTATATTCAAACTTGTTTTATTTTTCTACCCCTAAAAATGTCCAAACCAATTTATTCAATTAGGTCATTAAATTCCAGGGTCATGAGGATATTTTTATATTACTCAAACCCCTCTCCTTTTCCCCTGTGATTTTCTGGTTATTTTCTGTCTGAAGAAAATCAGAAGGAAAGATCAGCAGCAGCCCTGTAGTGTAGCAGCAGTAGTGCGAGCCAGCCGGCCTAGCAGCTTCCAACAGCGTCGCAGCCCAACTCACCTGCCCATGCCTCCTCCCTACTTTTCCTCACCCAGGGGCACCCTCACCCTCGCTAGCTCGCCTCCACGTGTCTCCGCCGGTCCCTGCTACCTCTTGAGCATGCGTTGGTTTTCCCTTGAAGAGGAAAGGGTGATGCAGCAATGCGTAAGTATTTCCCTCAGTTTTGAGAACCAAGGTATCAATCCAGTAGGAGACAACGCACAAGTCACCTAGTACCTGCACAGACAATCAAGAACCTTGCAACCAACGTGACAAAGGGGTTGTCAATCCCTTCACGGTCACTCGCAAAAGTGAGATCTAATAAAGATAGTAAAGTAAATATTTTTGGTATTTTTGTTGTATAGATTGGAAAGTAAAGATTGCAAAATAGTAAACGAGATGTGATGTAAATAAAAGAGATGCAATATAATAAGAAAGAGACCCGGGGGCCATAGGTTTCACTAGTGGCTTCTCTCAAGATAGCATGTATTACGGTGGGTGAACAAATTACTGCCGGGCAATTGATAGAAAAGTGCATAGTTATGAAGATATCTAAGGCAATGGTCATGAATATAGGCATCATGTCCGTGTCAAGTAGATCGAAACGATTCTGCATCTACTACTATTACTCCACACATCGACCGCTATCCAGCATGCATCTAGAGTAGTAAGTTCATAAGAACAGAGTAACACATTAAGCAAGATGACATGATGTAGAGGGATAAACTCAAACAATATGATATAAACCCCATCTTTTTATCCTCGATGGCAACAATACAATACATGCCTTGCTGCCCCTACTGTCACTGGGAAAGGACACCTCAAGATTGAACCCAAAGATAAGCACTTCTCCCATTGCAAGAAAGATCAATCTAGTAGGCCAAAATAAACCGATAATTCAAAGAGATTTGCAAAGATATCAAATCATGCATATAAGAATTCAGAGAAGAACCAAATAATATTCATAGATAATCTTGTTCATAAACCCACAATTCATCGAATCTCGACAAACACACCGCAAAAGAATATTACGTCGAATAGATCTCCAAGAACATTGAGGAGAACTTTGTATTGAGAATCAAAGAGAGAGAAGAAGCCATCTAGATAATAACTATGGACCCGAAGGTCTGTGGTAAACTACTCACGCTTCATCGAAGAGGCTATGGTGTTGATGTAGAAGCCCTCCATGATCGATTCCCCCTCCGGCAGATCGCCGGAAGAGGCCCCAAGATGGGATCTCACGGGTAAAGAAGGTTGCGGCAGTGGGAAAGTGGTTTTGTGGCTCTCTGCGATCGATCTAGGGTATAAGAGTATATATAGGCGAAAGAAGTACATCGGTGGAGCTATGAGGGGCCCACGAGGGTGGGGGGTGTGCCTATCCCCCCTGGGCGCACCCTCCTACCTTGTGGCCACCTCGCAGAGTTTCAGACTTCGACTCCAAGTCTTCTGGATTGCTTTCGGTCCAAGAAAGATCATCGCGAAGGTTTCATTCCGTTTGGACTCCGTTTGGTATTACTTTTCTGCGAAACTCTAAAATAGGCAAAAAAACAGAAACTGGCACTGGGCCTCCGGTTAATAGGCTAGTCCCAAAAATAATATAAAAGAGCATATTAAAGCCCATTAAACAGCCAAAATAGATAATATAATAGCATGGAACAATAAAAAATTATAGATACGTTGGAGACGTATCAAGCATCCCCAAGCTTAATTCCTGCTCGTCCTTGAGTAGGTAAATGATAAAAATAGAATTTTTGATGTGGAATGCTACATAACATAATTATCAATGTAATTTTCTTTATTGTGGCATGAATGTTCAGATCCGAAAGATTCAAGACAAAAGTTTAATATTGACATCAAAATAATAATACTTCAAGCATACTAACAAAGTAATCATGTCTTCTCAAAACAACATGGCCAAAGAAAGTTCATCCCCACAAAATCATATAGTTTGTCTATGCTCCATCTTCGTCACACAAAATATTCAGATCATGCACAACCCCAATGACAAGCGAAGCAATTGTTTCATCCTTTAGTATTCTCAAACTTTTTCAACTTTCACGCAATACATGAGCGTGAGCCATGGCCATAGCACTATAGGTGGAATAGAGTGGTGGTTGTGGAGAAGACAAAAAGGAGGAAGATGGTCTCACATCAACTAGGCGTATTAATGGGCTATGGAGATGCCCATCAATAGATATCAATGTGAGTGAGTAGGGATTGCCATGCAACGGATGCACTAGAGCTATAAATGTATAAAAGCTCAACAAAAGAAACTAAGTGGGTGTGCATCTAACTTGCTTGCTCACGAAGACCTAGGGCATTTTGAGGAAGCCCATTATTGGAATATACAAGCCAAGTTTTATAATGAAAATTCCCACTAGTACATAAAGTGACAAAATAAGAGACTCTCTATCATGAAGATCATGGTGCTACTTTGAAGCACAAGTGTGGAAAAAGGATAGGAGCATTGTCCCTTCTCTCTTTTTTTGTTTGGCTTCTTTGGCCTCCCTTTTTTTTATTTCCTCACACGGGACAATGCTCTAATAATGATGATTATCACACTTCTATTTATTTACAACTCAAGGATTACAACTCGATAGTTAGAACAAAATATGACTCTATATAAATGCCTCCGGCGGTGTACCGGGATGTGCAATGAATCAAGAGTGACATGTATGAAAAAAATTATGAATGGTGGCTTTGACACAAATACGATGTCAACTACATGATCATGCAAGGCAATATGACAACGATGGAGCGTGTCATAATAGACGGAACGGTGGAAAGTTGCATGCTAATATATCTCAGAATGGCTATGGAAATGCCATAATAGGTAGGTATGGTGGCTGTTTTGAGGAAGGTAATGGAGGGTGTCGGTGTCAAAACTGGCGGATCTTGGGTAGGGGGCCCCGAACTGTGTGTCTAGGCCGGATGGTAACAAGAGACAGGGGACACTTTGTTTTACCCAGGTTCGGGCCCTCTCGATGGAGGTAAAACCCTACTCCTGCTTGATTAATACTGATGATATGAGTAGTACAAGAGTAGATCTACCACAAGATCAAGGAGGCTAAACCCTAGAAGCTAGCCTATGGTATGATTGTGTATGGAGTTGATCCCGTACGGACTACAACCCTCCGGTTTATATAGACACCAGATAGGTTAGGGTTACACAAAGTCGGTTACAATGGTAGGAGATCTTGAATATCCGCATCGCCAAGCTTGCCTTCCACGCCAAGGAAAGTCCCATCCGGACACGGGACGAAGTCTTCAATCTTGTATCTTCATAGTCCAGGAGTCCGACTGAAGGTATAGTCCGGCTACCTGAACACCCCCTAATCCAGGACTCCCTCAGTAGCCCCCGAACCAGGCTTTAATGACGACGAGTCCGGCGCACAAATTGTTCGGCATTGCAAGGCGGGTTCTTCTCCAAATCTTGTGTACCTGTCGGAATAATGTCCTATTCTTGTAATGTAGTGCTCCTCGGCTTCCATGCCCAATAATGGCCGTCTTCTACGTGTAAAGCAGATGCGAAAAGCCGGGGTGTTTTTACATTTACACCCCTGGCCGTATAAACGAGCCGCCTATTTAACGGGATGGGGATTTAGATCCAAACCACATCTCCTCCTTTCCGCGAATGATCATCAGAGCGCTTCCAGCAAAGGTCTATTCCAACATGACCAGCCGTCATAGCTCCTCCCCTCGCACCTTCGGTCCCAAACCCGGGGACTGGGAGAGTTGTACCATCCCGCATAGCAAGTTAGCGTCACTTCAAGCCCAGGGGTTCCTACCCCAGGCATGCATGGTCCCGGTCTGAGCCGGTCTCACCACCTATAATGGCGGAAAACAAGCGGAGAGCACCCCCAATCCTTCTAGGGGAGAGCGGGTGTGCCTCGTCCCCTATCTATTGAGGGAACTGGGATTTCCAATTCAACCATTTCTCCGCGGGCTTCTGGAGTTTTACGGCCTCCAACTGCACAATCTCACGCCCGCCTCCGTGTTGCATATTGCGGGCTTCGTCGCCCTTTGCGAGCCATTTTTAGGCGTTGAGGCTCATTTCGCACTGTGGAAGAGGTTATTCTGCCTGGTGCCCCATTCTCAAAAGGGGTCCATATACCAAGTGGGCGGAGCCGAAGTATGGCGCATCGTCGGGACCGGATACCTATCCGGAACCCCAAAGGAAGCGTCCGAGGATTGGCCTTCAGAATGGTCTTATATAGATGACGTCCCGCTACCGGACCCTATCCGGGTCAATCTCCCTGAGTTCAACAGTGCTCCATTGAAGAAGCGCTTGAGCTGGCGTGCGCGGATCTCTCAAAGAGAAGATGACAGAGATGTCCTTTACCTGGGCCGGATAAGACTGTTGGCTTATTCCGGACTAACCATGATCGGAGTCATGGCCGCATGCATTATGCGGGGGGTGCAGCCGCTTCAATACAGAAGCCACCCAATGTGGGAATTCAACGGGGAGGATGACACCACCCGTTACGGTCGTAAAGGGCCGGACTCAGCCGCCGCTCTAGAAAAGATCTTATCCTCTTTGTACAAGGGAGAAAAGGAGGAATTCCTCCGCGTCAACCCGCAGGCCGGATTCAGCATGTACGATCCTCCAAGTTGTCTAAGTGAACAATTGCACTTGCCCATTTTTTTATACTCCCGTGGTTAGATAGGTAGTCTAACGACTTTAATGCAGGAACTGCGACAGGAGGTAAAGAATATAAGCAGCCGCCCACCATAGCCCGAGGGCCCAGAACGGTCCCTTGATCCGGACTCCGAAGAGGATCCGGACATATCGGTGGAGCTTATCGACGGGGTGTTCTATCAGCTAAGCAAGGACAATACCTTGGTAGCCATCACGGCTGATTACCCAGGGTTAATCCCGGCCTCCCAGGTGACGAAAACCGGAGTCTTATTCGTTTGAGAGGGATTACACTCTCATGTATTTCGGTGTTTCTAATGACAACCGCGTTTTGCAGGGGAGATTTCCACGGCAGGAGGCCGAACCTGCGGCGGCTAGCCAACGAGGGGCCGCAGAGCCCCGTAGGGCAAAAAGGAATGAAGTCCGGACTGAAATGCTGGCGCAAAGGTATAGTGCACCCTCTGCTTCCCTGGAGTTATTCTGTCAGGGTCGTATTAAAGTTTGTGCTATCTTCAGGACGAAAAGACCTCGCCGGACTACATCCGGAGAGGTCGCCGATCGCGCCTCCACCAGCCAGGCTCCAAGGTCTGGCCAGGAAGCGGAGGCGAGTACAAGGCACGCACCGGACGCTCCTCCGACAGAGGATGCGGACATACTGTCCGCCACAAATTCAGAAGTGGAGAGTGCCATGAACCACAGGCGTCGCCGGACAACTCTACGCGATGGTTGTTTCTCCCAAGAGGCCTTAGATGCCTTTAATTCGGGAGATGCATACCTCCGTGCCACTCAAAATGGTTTAGCCAGAGCTACGGAGCAGTATGTGAAAGACATACGGGTAAGAAAATTTTGGTTAAATATATACATATGCCAGTAGCCCCCGAGACTTGAAACAGTTAGAGCAACTGATTTAAGGATCATTTAATATGCAGGTTCTTACAGAGAAGAATACTGTACTGTCCCAGGAGCTGGAGAAGTGCAAGGCCCAACTAGAGGCCGCACTAGCCGCAGCGGGGGAGCCTCGAGAGACCCCTTCAGGTAAAATACGCTTTGAAACATTAGTATTGTGCGGTGTGGGTGCAAATCTGACAAGTTAAATTGCAGATGGCGCCGGACTTGATCCGGACAAGCAACAACTCTTACGGCAGCTAAAGGCCAGTGAGAGTATGTTGCAAAGGGTGAGGCGAGAGAAGAATGATCTTCAGGATGCCAACACCAAGCTGGATGTCGAACTTAAATATGTTCGTGGCCAGTTGTCGGACTCCACGAAGGAGAATCAGCGGCTTCGACGCGGCATTTTTAGTAAGTGCTTGAGCGAACTTTGAAAAAAAAAGTTCGGCGAGGAAGTCGATTAACAGAGTAATGTCTGTAGGTATGCTCACAGGTCGTCCTGCAGAGGAGATGCCTAGTTCTACGGGTGACCTTCTTCCCGAACTCATGCAACTGCACGAGCGAATTTGGCAAGCGATGCGAGGTGTTGCCCAAGCCTTATGGCCTGCCCACTCCGTGCCTGAGAGCCTTGGAGACCTTGCGGAGAAGCTGAAGGGAGCTCGGCGGTGCTTCCGGTTGTGGAAGATATCGGCCTGCCGACAAGGCGCTCGGGAAGCCTAGGCCATGGTGAAGACCCGTTTTACGAAGTCTGACCCGAACCACATGGCCGAGGTCGGACTCGTGGGGCCTGACGGGAAGGAGATCCCTGTGAGTTTAGTATACGGCCAAGTAGAGTTGGCCGCAAAGTATTCCCAGCAGGACTGTAAATTAGACAGCCTGTTAGATGGTATAGAAGAGGAATACAATCAGTCATAATGACTATGTAATTTTGAATTGACATGTGTAATGCCTTCTAGCCGGATTGCAGATCGTTTGTCGTTGCCGACCTTTTCGCTTCAACCTCGAGACCTGACGGTCCGGAGTGTGTATGAATACCATAGCGGTTGTATAAGAACAGTGGTATGCGTGGAGACCAGGCGTAGGGGTCATTAGTTTTTTATCAGACAAGTGCCCAACTAGTTATGTTATATTACATGGTTAGTAAGAAACATCTTCCAGAGAGAATAGTTCCGTTAGGGGTTCCTTTCGCTGGGAGGCATGCCCTAAAGTGCATGTCCGGACTGCGTAAAAAGACGCAGAAAAAGCATCTAGGGGCGCAAAAAATGGGTAAAAAGATCATCTTTTATCTCACCGACCGAATATTCCCTTAAGAACACTAGCTTTCGGCTTCACCCAGTCTGAGGTACACATCCGGCTGATCCGGCAGTAACAATCGCAGAGGTGCTCCCTTTACCACCTAGCCGAACAATCGGGAACGTAGGGGTAAGCACAGGAGCCAGGCAACCCAGCTTGGCCAAAACTTAAGTCATATCGATGCATATAATGGTGAAGAAAAAGGTACATGCGGAAGTTTGACGCATGTGTTGGGCATGAAGCCCATATAAATAAGCTTCTGTTAAAGAAGCCCCCAGGTTTAATGAGCGCGAGTGGCGCATCACTTAGATGAGCCTTTAAGGGCGATAAAAGAAAAGAGGGGAAGGAGAGAAATGTAAGACAGAAAAATGCAAAAAATGGACAGAGGAAGGGGAGGAACACAGAGTCCGGCGCTAGGCATAGAATCTTCGGAGACGGGTGGCGTTCCATGGCTTCGGCTCAAGTCGGTTATCCGACGCATCTCGCAGGCGGTACGCCCCGCCAATTAGGACTTGGTCGATTATGAATGGACCTTCCCACTTGGGCTTGAGTTTGTCCTTTTTCTTGTCTGGCAGGCGTAGAACTAGTTCGCCGACATTGTAATTTTTGGCCCGTACTTCTCTGCTTTGATATCTTCGAGCCTGCTATTGATAGAATGCGGAACGGGCTTTTGCCAAGTCGCGCTCCTCCTCCAAAACGTCCAAACTGTCCTGCCGATCGAGCTCGGCCTCTCTTTCTTTGTACATGCGCACTCGAGTGAGTCATGAATTATGTCGCATGGCAGAACTGCCTCTGCGCCATACACCATGAAGAATGGTGTGTATCCGGTGGTGCGATTCGGCGTGGTCCGCAGCCCCCAGAGTATGGAGTCGAGCTCCTCTACCCAATGCGTATTAGATTCCTTAAGGGACCGCACTAGTCTGGGTTTAATGCCGCTCATGATAAGACCATTTGCACGTTCGACCTGGCTGTTGGTTTGTGGGTGATAGACGGAAGCATAATCGAGCTTGATGCCCATGTTTTTGCACCAGACTTTTACCTCGTCGGTGTAAAGTTTGTACCGTTATCGGTTATGATGCTGTGGGGGACGCCATAACGGTGTACAACCCCGGATATGAAGTCTATCACAGGTCCGGATTCGGCCGTTTTAACAGGCTTGGCTTCTATCCATTTGGTGAATTTGTCCACCATGACCAATAAATATTTATTTCTATCGGTCCCGCCTTTAAGGGGTCCGACCATGTCAAGCCCCCAGACCGCAAAAGGCCAGGTGATTGGTATAGTTTGGAGTGCGGTGGGTGGCATATGGCTTTGGTTGGCAAAAAGTTGGCAACCAGCGCATCGTTGGACTAAGTCCTGAGCGTCTGCCCGGGCCGTCGGCCAATAAAAGCCTGTACAGAAAGCCTTGCTAACAAGGGACTGAGCAGCGGCATGGTGACCACCGAGTCCGGCATGAATTTCAGCCAGGAGGTTCCGCCCTTCCTCTTCGGAGATGCACCTTTGAAGGACTCCGGTAGTGCTTTTCTTATAAAGCTCTCCCTCATGGACTCTGTAGGCTTTAGATCGCCGCACTATGCAGCGGGCCTCGTTTTGGTCCTTCGGGAGTTCCTGCCTAGTAAGGTAGGCTAGGAATGGTTCCGTCCACGGGGCGATGACCGCCATTATCACATGGGCTGAAGGTGTAATTTTATTGGCAGAGCCTCCAATTGTGTCAGTTTGTTCGGCGTCGAGTGGTGCGGCTGGGTCCGGGCTGTTATTTGCGGGTTCCTCCTCCCATGCTACAGATGGCTTGAACAATCTTTCCAAAAAGATGTGGGGGGGGGGGGGACTGCATCGCGTTTTGCTCCGATGCGTGCCAGGACGTCCACTGCTTGATTGTTTTCTCGGGCTATATGGTGAAACTCCAGCCCTTCGAACCGAGCTGACATTTTTAGGACGGCGTTGCGGTAAGCTGCCATTTTTGGGTCCTTGGCGTCGAAGTCGCCATTTATTTGGGATATCGCGAGGTTCGAATCCCCGCGTACTTCTAGACGTTGAATGCCCATGGATACTGCTACCCGGAGGCCATGTAGAAGGGCCTCGTATTCGGCTGCGTTGTTGGAGTCCGTGTACATAATTTGTAGTACATATTGGACTGTGTCTGCTGTGGGGGACGTCAGCACGACGCCATCCCCCAGTCCGGCCAACATTTTGGAGCCGTCGAAATGCATGATCCAGTTTGAGTATGTGCCGTACTCTTTAGGGAGTTCGGCCTCCGTCCATTCTTCGACGAAGTCAGCCAAAACTTGCGATTTGATAGCTCGTCGTGGCTTATAGGTTATATCGAACGGGAGGAGCTCGATGGCCCATTTCGCGATCCGGCCCGTTGCATCGTGGTTGTTGATAATATCGTTAAGTGGTACTTCCGAGGCTACTGTTATGGAACACTCTTGAAAGTAGTGTCGTAGCTTTCGGGATGCCATGAATACCGCATATGCAATTTTTTGATAATGCGGGTACCGTGATTTGCATGGAGTGAGGACAGTGGACACGTAGTAGACCGGCCTTTGAAGGGGGAATTTGTGTCCGTCCGTTTCCCGCTCGACAACGAGCACTGCGCTGACAACTTGATGTGTTGCTGCAATGTACAATAGCATTAGTTCGCCGGTGTTTGGCGCCGCCAGGACTGGGTTTGTTGCCAATGTGGATTTTATTTCATCGAGTCCGGCCGTGGCGGCATCCGTCCACTCGAAGTGTTCGGTGCGCCGAAGGAGGCGATAAAGGGGCAATGCCTTTTCTCCCAAGCGGGAGATGAAGCGGCTTAGAGCCTCCACGCATCCGGTTAGTTTTTGTATTTGTTTGAGGTCCTTTGGGATATCCAATCGTGACAAAGCTCGGATCTTGGCTGGATTTGCTTCAATTCCTCTACCGGATACAATGAAGCCCAAGAGCTTTCCGGCTAGAACGCCGAAGACGCATTTTTCCGGGTTGAGCATGATGTCGTATTTTCGGAGGTTATCGAATGTGAGCCTCAAGTCGTCTACTAGATATTCGACATGTCTTGATTTGATGACCACATCATCCACATATGCCTCCACTGTCTTGCCGATCTGACTTGCCAGACATGTCTGGATCATGCGCTGATATGTTATGCCGACGTTTTTTAGCCCGAAGGGCATTGTGTTGAAGCAGAATGGGCCGTATGGTGTGATGAATGCTGTTGCAGCTTGGTCTGATTCTGCCATCTTGATTTGATGGTAACCGGAGTATGCGTCGAGGAAATACAACGAACCGTGTCCTGCGGTGGCATCGATAATTTGATCGATACGGGGGAGGGGGAAGGGATCCTTTGGGCAAGCCTTGTTGAGGTCTTTAAAGTCGACACACAGGCGCCAGGATTTGTCTTTCTTTGGTACCATCACCAGGTTTGCTAGCCAGTCCGGATGTTTTATGTCTCTAATGAATCCGGCCTCCAATAGCTTGGCTAGCTCTTCTCCCATAGCTTGTCTCTTAGGTTCGGAAAAACGCCGAAGGGCTTGTTTGACAGGTTTGAATCCTTTTAGGATATTTAAGCTGTGTTCGGCTAGCCTGCGTGGGATCCCTGGCATGTCTGAAGGGTGCCAGGCGAAAATGTCCCAATTCTCTCGTAGGAACTCTCGCAGTGCGGCATCTACATCGGGGTTCAGTTGTGCCCTGATGGAAGCTGTTTTATTGGGGTCCGTTGGATGGACCTGGAATTTGATTATTTCGTCGGCTGGCTTAAAGGATGTGGATTTGGATCTTTTGTCAAGTATCACATCATCCTTGTTAACCGTGGAGCGCAGCGTAGTTAGTTCCTCGGCCACTAAGGCTTCGGATAGTGCCTCGAGGGCTAATGCGGCCGTCTTGTTTTCGGCACGGAGTGCTATGTCCGGATCACTAGCTAGAGTGATAATTCCATTCGGCCCAGGCATCTTAAGCTTCATGTACCCGTAATGGGGTATCGCTTGGAAGATTGTGAATGCTTCCCGCCCTAGTAAGGCGTGATGTCCGCTTTTAAACGGGGCCACCTGAAACGTGACTTCTTCGGACTTGTAATCGTCCGGCGTGCCGAACACCACATCTAGTGTGATTTTTCCTGTGCAGCGCGCTTCCCGACTGGGGATTATTCCTCTAAAGGTTGTGCTGCTTCGCTCGACGCGGTTCCAGTCTATTTCCATTTTTTTGAAGGGTTTCCTCATAAATGAGGTTCAATCCGCTGCCTCCATCCATGAGCACCTTGGTGAGGCGAAAGCCGTCCACTATGGGACCGAGGACCAATGCGGCTGGTGCTCGGGCTGTTCGGAATCTAGGTTCATCACTTGCGTTGAAGGTGATAGCAGTGTCGCTCCATGGATTTATTGTTGCAACTTGATAGACTTCGGCGAGGCTGCGGAGTGTTCTTTTTCGCATATTGTTTGATGCAAAAGTCTCGAAGACTGTGAGAACGGTACTGGTGTCCTCGGGCTGGCTTTCTGCGGCCTTCCGATTTAAGAGGTCTTCGCCAATTTTGGCTACCTGCCGGAGTATCCAACATGCTCTAAGGCTGTGAGTTGGTGTGGCGTCCTCTGTACTGTGAGTTCTACAGGGTCCATCAAGCCACCTTTCCAATACGGTTCCATGCCCTGTAGAGGGTTTTGGCTTTTTGCTATTTACTCCGGGTGCCTTATGATGATGCACCATCTTAGTTCGGACGGGATTATTATTCAAGGCCGGATTATCCCAAAACTTTATTTCGGTTTTCCAGGCACTTTCCATCGCACAGTACTTTTGTACTATGAACGCCAAGTCAGCGAAGCGTGTAATATCACGGCGACTTATGGCGTTAAGGATTCCCTCGTTCGTGCAGTTACTGCAGAAGATTGATATTACGTCTCCCTCGCGACAATCCTTTATCCTGTTCATAACCAGGAGGAATCTGGCCCAGTAATGATGTACTGTTTCATCGAGCCTCTGCCTGACTTGGGAGAGATCTCTTATATTCGGGTGAGTGGGTGTTTTTGAATCTGAGACTTCACCCAATCCAAGATTCGGAGGCCGAAGAGTTTCCGAACTCTGAAGTTCGGATTCTTGGAATTTGTCCAGCGAGTCTGGCCCGTTGCCTGATCCTAAGCTCAGGTCTTGAGTTACATCCTCCTCTCCGCGGGTATCCGGCTTGGAGGGGTCAGGAATTCGGACGTAGCTGGTCCTTAAAATAGATGAAGGGTCGCCGCACTGCGCCTCTACCACGGCAATGTGATGGGTGACTTGGGGAGAGTTAATTTTTCTTAGATCGGGTTTAAGCCCAACCTGGTCGTAATCTGTAGCGACCCCCAGGGCGGCGATGCGATCCAAGAGCCCGTTTACGGAAGAGAGCTCCATTGGATCTAGCTGCTCGACAAGCTCCGAGCTGACGTGTAGGTTGCTTTTGATGACCCGAGAGGTGACCGTCGGTGCAACAGCCGAACAGGAGGTCATGAGGAAACCACCTAGCCAGAGGGTTTGGCCGACAGCCAAGGCTCCCTTAGCAACAGCGCCGTCTTTGAATACGGGAGAAGGCATCCTTCCTGACTGTGACGGCACAGAGGAACTCTCAATGAAAGCACCAATGTCGGTGTCAAAACCGGCGGATCTCGGGTAGGGGGCCCCGAACTATGCGTCTAGGCCGGATGGTAACAAGAGACAGGGGACACTTTGTTTTACCCAGGTTCGGGCCCTATCGATGGAGGTAAAACCCTACTTCTGCTTGATTAATACTGATGATATGAGTAGTACAAGAGTAGATCTACCACGAGATCAAGGAGGCTAAACCCTAGAAGCTAGCCTATGGTATGATTGTGTATGGAGTTGATCCCCTACGGACTACAACCCTCCGGTTTATATAGACACCGGATAGGGTTAGGGTTACACAAAGTCGGTTACAATGGTAGGAGATCTTGAATATCCGCATCGCCAAGCTTGCCTTCCACGCCAAGGAAAGTCCCATCCGGACACGGGACGAAGTCTTCAATCTTGTATCTTCATAGTCCAGGAGTCCGGCTGAAGGTATAGTCCGGCTACCCGAACACCCCCTAATCCAGGACTCCCTCAGTGGGTGTTATGGTACTAGCAAAAGTTGCGCGACACAAGAGAGGCTAGCAAAGGTGGAAGGGTGAGAGTGCGTATAATCCATGGACTCAACATTAGTCGTAAAGAACTCACATACTTATTGTAAAGATCTACAAGTCATCAAAACCAAGCACTACGTACATGCTCCTAGGGGGATAGATTGGTAGGAAAAGACCATCGCTCGTCCCCGGCCACCACTCATAAGGAAGATAATCATAGAAACACCTCATGCTTCAAATTTTTTACACAACGGTTACCATACGTGCATGCTACAGGACTTCCAAACCTCAACACAAGTATTTCTCAAATTCGCAATTAAATGTAGCGACCCGACCTCAAACGGTCAAGTCTCTGTGCTTCAGTGTCATCCCTGGATCGGTAATGCTGACACACAAAGTACTCGAAGGATTTATAACAGAGTAGCAATCACACACTTATTACATCGAATGTCTCAAAAGATAACTTATTACAATAAATATGGCTTAAGGCCATCTAATACGATAACATCGGAAGGCTTGGAAGATAAAGTGAGTCCATCAACTCCAATGGCATAGCTGAGCTGCACGGCAACGACCTAACGAACCTTACTCCTCGTCTAAAAAATCTGCAACATAATACGTTGCAGCCCGAAAATGGGTCAGCACATGTAATATGCTGGCAAAATAAAAAGTAGAGCAAGAACTGAATAATGCTATCACTACATGCATATTTGGCTAGTGGAAAGCTCTATGGTTAAAGTTTTTGCGAAAAGCCAATTTTTCCCTACAATAAAGGAATATATTTTATTTAACTATCATGGTAGTTGAAACATTATTGAGAAGCTTCCTCCAACTCAATCCCAATTAAAAGTAATTATCAACCCAACAATATTAATTTAGAGTGATGAGATACATATGATGATCCAAGTACGAGATACTCAAGATGTCCATAACCGGGGACACGGCTAACCATGATTAGTTTGTACACTTTGCAGAGGTTTGCACACTTTTCCCCACAAGACTCGATCTCCTCCGTTGGATTTCTCGCACTACATGGTGTTTGAGAAACGGATGACCGAGACACAATCTTTCAGAAGCATTAGCTCTAACCCCGGGTAGATAGTACCAACCTACATCCCTCTACATCTGCTAGAGTACCACTGGAAGAGGTCATGCAACTTACTCAACTATGCTAGAGCCCATAATAGCTTGTGGCTGCACACGGAAGTTTCTAGCATGAAATATCTCAGTTCCCTTTGAGCCTGGGTGGCGGACCTTAGGATTATCACACGGGTACTCCGAGATATCCTAGGACCACACTGGATTCTCCAGGTGCCCGACAAGCAATCCACCCAGATGTGTATTAAAGTTGCCACCTTAAGGTGAACCATTAATTAACAATCTTACATCTGTCATGGACTCACTCACCCAAACCACGTCTACGAGCATAGCATAGCAATATAAGCAATACGTAGAAGTACCTCCCAATCCCACATGATAATAACAGGGCAATAGGTTCTACCTCATCAACTACTTCCCAATCCCACATGTTATTGTTGGGGAACGTAGTAATTTCAAAAAAAATTCCTACGCACACACAAGATCATGTGATGCATAGCAACGAGGGGGAGAGTATTGTCTACGTACCCAACGCAGACCGACTGCGGAAGCGATGACACGACGTAGAGGAAGTAGTCGTACGTCTTCATGATCCAACCGATCAAGCACCGAAACTATGGCACCTCCGAGTTCGAGCACACGTTCAGCTCGATGACGATCCCCGGACTCCGATCCAGCAAAGTGTCGGGGAAGAGTTCCGTCAGCACGACGGCGTGGTGACGATCTTGATGAACTACAGCAGCAGGGCTTCGCCTAATCTCCGCTACAGTATTATCGAGGAATATGGTGGCAGGGGGCACCGCACACGGCTAAGGAACAGATCACGTGGATCAACTTGTGTGTCTAGAGGTGCCCCCTGCCTCCGTATATAAAGGATGGAGGAGGAGG
The DNA here is from genome assembly GCF_018294505.1 of Triticum aestivum. NCBI lineage: Eukaryota > Viridiplantae > Streptophyta > Magnoliopsida > Poales > Poaceae > Triticum > Triticum aestivum. The sequence continues at coordinate 253,172,745 of NC_057809.1, read as the reverse complement.
AGGCCGGCCAAGGCAAAGGTGCGGCCAGGATAGGGAGTCCTACTAGGACTCCAAGTCCTAGTAGGAGTCCACCAAGAGGGGAGGAAGGGAGAAGGAATAGGAGGAGAAGGAGAGGTGGCCGGCCCCCTTTTCCCTAGTCCAATTCGGACCAAAGGGGAGGGGGGCGCAGCAGCCTTTTTCCTCTTCCCACTAAAGCCCATCAAGGCCCATTACTTCTCCCGTAACTACCCAGTACTCCGAAAAATACCCGAATCATTCGGAACCTTTCCGATGTCCGAATATAGTCGTCCAATATATCGATCTTTACGTCTCGACCATTTCGAGACTCCTCGTCATGTCCCCGATCTCATCCGGGACTCCGAACTCCTTCGGTACATCAAAACTCATAAACTCATAATATAACTGTCATCGAAAACCTTAAGCGTGCGGACCCTACGGGTTCGAGAACAATGTAGACATGACCGAGACACGTCTCCAGTCAATAACCAATAGCGGGACCTGGATGCCCATATTGGCTCCTACATATTCTACGAAGATCTTTATCGGTCAGACCGCATAACAACATACGTTGTTCCCTTTGTCATCGGTATGTTACTTGCCCGAGATTCGATCGTCGGTATCCAATACCTAGTTCAATCTCGTTACCGGCAAGTCTCTTTACTCGTTCCGTAATACATCATCTCACAACTAACATATTAGTTGTAATGCTTGCAAGGCTTATGTGATGTGTATTACCGAGAGGGCCCAGAGATACCTCTCCAACAATCGGAGTGACAAATCCTAATCTCGAAATACGCCAACCCAACATCTACCTTTGGCGACACCTGTAATGCTCCTTTATAATCACCCAGTTACGTTGTGACGTTTGGTAGCACCCAAAGTGTTCCGCCGGCAAACGGGAGTTGCATAATCTCATAGTCATAGGAACATGTATAAGTCATGAAGAAAGCAATAGCAACATACTAAACGATCGTGTGCTAAGCTAATGGAATGGGTCATGTCAATCAGATCATTCAACTAATGATGTGACCTCGTTAATCAAATAACAACTCATTGTTCATGGTTAGGTAACATAACCATCTTTGATGAACGAGCTAGTCAAGTAGAGGCATACTAGTGACACTCTGTTTGTCTATGTATTCACACATGTATTATGTTTCCGGTTAATACAATTCTAGCATGAATAATAAACATTTATCATGAAATAAGGAAATAAATAATAACTTTATTATTGCCTCTAGGGCATATTTCCTTCAGTCTCCCACTTGCACTAGAGTCAATAATCTAGTTCACATCGCCATGTGATTTAACACCAATATTCATATTTGTATATGATTAACACCCATAGTTCACATCGTCATGTGACCAACACCCAAAGGGTTTATTAGAGTCAATAATCTAGTTCACATTGCTTATGTGATTAACACCCAAAGAGTACTAAGGTGTGATCATGTTTTGCTCGTGAGAGAAGCTTAGTCAACAGGTCTGTCACATTCAGAGCCGTATGTATTTTGCAAATATTCTATGTCTACAATGCTCTGTATGGAGCTACTCTAGTCTAATTGCTCCCACTTTCAATATGTATCCAGATTAAGACCTAGAGTCATCTGGATCGGTGTAAAAGTTTGCACTGATGTAACTTTTACAACGAACTCTTTTATCACCTCCATAATCGAGAAACATCTCCTTAGTCCTTACTAAGGATATTCTTGACCGCTGTCCAGTGATCTACTATTAGATCAAAATTGTATTCCCTTGACAAACTCAGAGCAAGGTATACAATATGTCTGGTTCGAAGCATAGCATACTTTATAGAACCTATGACTGAGGCATAGGGAATGACTTTTCATTCTCTTTCTATTTTCTGCCATGGTCGGGTCTTGAGTCTTACTCAATTTCACACCTTGCAACACAGGCAAGAACTCCTTCTTTGACTGTTCCATTTTGAACTATTTCAAAAATTTATCAAGGTATGTATTCATTGAAAAAAAATTATCAAGCGTCTTGATCTATCTATATAGATCTTGATGCTCAATGTGAAAGCAGCTTCACCGAAGTCTTTCTTTGAAAAACTCCTTTCGAACACTCCTTTATGCTTTTACAGAATAATTCTACATTATTTCCGATCAATAATATGTCATTCACATATACTTATCAGAAATGTTGTAGTGCTCCCACTCAATTTCTTGTAAATACAGGCTTCACCGCAAGTCTGTATAAAACTATATGCTTTGATCAACTCATCAAAGCGTATATTCCAACTCCGAGATTCTTGCACCAGTCCATAGATGGATCGCTGGAGCTTGCACATTTTGTTAGCACCTTTCGGATTGACAAAACCTTCTGTTGCATCATATACAACTCTTCTTTAATAAATCCATTAAGGAATGTAGTTTTGTTTATCCATTTGCCAGATTTCATAAAATGCGGCAATTACTAACATGATTCGGACAGACTCAAGCATAGATACGAGTGAGAAGCTCTCATCGTAGTCAACACCTTGAACTTGTCAAAAAACCTTTTGCGACAATTCTAGCTTTGTAGATAGTAACACTACTATCAACGTCCGTCTTCCTCTTGAAGATCCATTTATTCTCAATTGCTTGCTGATAATCGGGCAAGTCAACCAAAGTCCAAACTTTGTTCTCATACATGGATCCCATCTCAGATTTCATGGCCTCAAGCCACTTTGCGGAATCTGGGCTCACCATCGCTTCTTCATAGTTCGTAGGTTCATCATGATCTAGTAGCATGACTTCCAGAAAAGGATTATCGTACCACTCTGGCACGGATCTTACTCTGGTTGATCTACGAGGTTCAGTAGTATCTTGTTCTGAAGTTTCATGATCATCATCATTAGCTTCCTCACTAACTGGTGTAGGTGTCATAGAAACAGTTTTCTGTGATGTACTACTTTCCAATAAGGGAGCAGGTACAGTTACCTCGTCAAGTTCTACTTTCCTCCCACTCACTTCTTTCAAGAGAAACTCCTTCTCAAGAAAGTTTCCGAATTTAGCAACAAAAGTCTTGCCTTCGGATCTGTGATAGAAGGTGTATCCAATAGTTTCTTTTGGATATACTATGAAGACACATTTCTCCGATTTGCGTTCGAGCTTATTAGGTTGAAGCTTTTTCACATAAGCATCGCAGCCCCAAACTTTAAGAAACGACAACTTTGGTTTCTTGCCAAACCACAGTTCATAAGGCGTCGTCTCAACGGATTTAGATGGTGCCCTATTTAACGTGAATGCAGCTGTCTCTAATGCATAACTCCAAAATGATAGTGGTAGATCGGTAAGAGACATCATAGATCGCACCATATCTAATAAAGTACGGTTATGACGTTCGGACACACCATTATGCTGTGGTGTTCCATGTGGCATGAGTTTGTGAAACTATTCCACATTGTTTTAATTGAAGACCAAACTCGTAACTCAAATATTTTACCTCTGCGATCATATCGTAGAAACTTTTATTTTCTTGTCACGATGATTTTCCACTTCACTCTGAAATTCTTTGAACTGTTCAAATGTTTCAGACTTATGTTTCATCAAGTAGATATCCCCATATCTGCTCAAATCATCTGTGAAGGTCAGAAAATAATGATACCTGCTGCAAGCCTTAATATTCACCGGACCACATACATCAGTATGTATGATCTCCAATAAATCTGTTGCTTGCTTCATTGTTCCGGAGAACGGCGTTTTAGTCATCTTGCCCGAAAGGCATGGTTCGCAAGCATCAAGTGATTCATAATCAAGTGATTCCAAAATCCCATCAGCATGGAATTTCTTCATGCGCTTTACACCAATATGACCTAAACGGCAGTGCTACAAATAAGTTGCACTATCATTATTAACTTTGCATCTTTTGGTTTCAATATTATGATTATGTGTATCACTACGATCGAGATCCAATGAACTATTTTCATTGGGTGTGTAACCATATAAGGTTTTATTCATGTAAACAGAACAACAATTTATTCTCTTACTTAAATGAATAACCGTATTACAATAAACATGATCAAATCATATTCATGCTCAACGCAAACACCAAATAACACTTATTCAGGTTCAACACTAATCCCGAAAGTATAGGGAGTGTGCGATGATGATCATATCAATCTTGGAACCACTTCCAACACACATCGTCACTTCACCCTTAACTAGTCTCTGTTTATTCTGCAACTCCCGTTTCGAGTTACTAATCTTAGCAACTGAACTAGTATCAAATACTGAGGGGTTGCTATAAACACTAGTAAAGTACACATCAATAACATGTATATCAAATATACTTATGTTCACTTTGCCATCCTTATTATCTGCCAATCACTTGGGGTAGTTCCGCTTCCAGTGACCAGTCCCTTTGCAGTAGAAACACTTAGTCTCAGGCTTAGGACCGGACTTGGGCTTCTTCACTTGAGCAGCAACTTCTTCAACTGAGAAACGTGGAACACATCGTGAACTCCTGACAATCCTTCGGGTAATTCCAACTTATAAGCAACTTCTCCCATACGTTCCAAAACTCTATATGGTCCCACAAAACATGGCACTAACGTTCCCTTAACTCCAAAGCGCTTAACTCCTCGGAGTGGTGATACTCGGAGATACACTCTGTCTCCGATTTCATAGACTACCTCCTTGCGTTTTGAATCTGCATAACTCTTCTATTGGGATTGAGATACCTTTAGTCTATCTCTAATCAATTTAACCTTCTCTACTGATTCCTTAATCAAATCTGGTCCAAACAACTGACGGTCTCCAACTTCATCCCACAACAACGGTGTCCTGCACCTCCTTCCGTAGAAGGCTTCAAAAGGTGCCATCTTCAAACTGTCCTGGTAACTATTGTTGTATGAGAATTCTGTGTAGGGCAGATTGTCATCCCAACTAGATCCATAATCTAGTGCACAAGCTCTTAACATATCCTCCAGAATCTGGTTGACTCTCTTGGTCTGTCCATCTGTTTGCGGGTGAAAAGCTGTACTGAACTCCAGTCTGGTTCCCAAAGTTTCATGCAACTGATTCCAAAACTTTGAGGCAAACTTGGTTCCTCTATCTGATACAATGGTCCTCGGAACTCCATACAAACATACGATCCTGGTCATGTATATCTTGGCCAACTTGGCACTTGTATAGGTGGTTTTCACTGGGACAAAGTGAGCTACTTTGGTCAAGCGATCAACTACTACCCATATAGAATCATATCCTGATTTGGTCCTGGGCAATCCAGTGATGAAATCCATGCCAAGCTTATCCCACTTCCATTCGGGTATCGGCATAGGCTGTAACAATCCGGCTGGCTTTTCATGTTGTGCCTTTACTCTCTGACATACATCACATACGGCTACATACTCGGCAATATCCTTCTTCATACCAGTCCACCCGAAACGCTCCTTTAAATCCACATACATCTTGGTGTTTCCGGGGTGTATCGAGTATGGTGAGTCATGAGCCTCCTAAAATATTAACTTCTTGATCTCTGTGTTATTGGGCACATAAACACGGTCCTCAAACCACAAGCTATTGTGTTCATCCTCACGAAAACCTTTGGCCTTTCCTTTGCTCATTCTCTCTTTTATCTCGGCAATCTCTTTGTCATCCTTCTGAGCTTCTCGAATCTTTCCTAACAATGTAGACTGAACTTCCATTGTTGCAACAAAACCTCTAGGGACAATCTCCAATCGAAGTTCCCTGAGATCCTCTGCTAACTCCTTTGGCAATCCTGCGCTTATGAGTGTGTTGGCATAAATTTTCCGGCTCAAAGCGTCTGCTACGACGTTGGCCTTGCCTGGATGATAGTGAAGCTTCATGTCGTAATCCTTTATAAGCTCCAACCATCTCCTCTGCCTAAGGTTCAACTCCTTCTGTGTGAAAATGTACTTCAAACTCTTATGGTCAGTATACACATCACAATGGTTTCCAATAAGGTAATGTCTCCAAGTCTTCAACGCATGCACTACAGCAGCCAACTCCAAATCATGCGTGGCATAATTTAACTCATGCGGTTTCAGTTGTCGCGAGGCATACGAAACAACTCTCCCGTCCTGCATCAGTAATCCTCCAAGTCCTAAGCGAGAGGCGTCGCAATACACTTGGAAATCCTTGCGTATATCCGGCAGAATCAGTACTGGGGCTATAGTCAGACGTTTCTTTAACTCCCGAAAACTCGCTTCACATTCTTCCGTCCATTTAAATTTGGTATCCTTCTTCAATAGCTCTATCATTGGCTTCACAATCTTGGAAAAATTCTCAATGAATCTCCGGTAGTATCCTACGAGTCCAAGAAAACTGCGGATCTCGATAACTGAAGTGGGTGCCAACCATTCAGTGACTGACTAAACCTTGGTGGGGCCTACTGCTATACCTTCTCCTGATATAACATGTCCAAGGAATCCAACTTCTTTCAACCGAAACTCACATTTGCTGAACTTGGCATACAATTGATGTTCCCTGAGTTTCTCGAGAACTAAACACAAATGCTACTTGTGCTCCTCTTCATTCTTCAAGTATACCATCATATCATCAATGAACACCACAACAAACTTATCCAAATATTCCATGAACACTTTGTTCATCATGCTCATGTAATTCATATAACCCGTACCTTGTGGTAAATGTGGTTTTAGGTATATCCTTCTCTCGGATCTTCAGCTGGTGATATCTTGATCGCTGATCGATCTCCGAAAACACCTTAGCTCCTTGCAAATGGTCAAACAAATCATTGATCATCGACAGTGGGTATTTGTTCTTGATCGTCAGCTCATTCAATGCACGATAATCAACAACCATCCTTAGAGATTTATCCTTCTTCTCAACCAAAGAACTGGGGCTCCCCATGGTGATGAACTCCGTCGGATGTAACCTTTCTCCAATAACTCCTTGATCTGCTTCTTAATCTCCTCCAGATCATTTGCGGGCATCCGGTAGGGTCTCTTTGATATTGTCCATGTACCTGGCAATAGCTCTATCAAAAACTCGATGTCTCGATCCGGTGGCATGCCTGGTAACTCCTCTGGAAAAACATCTGGGTAATCCTTCACTACAGGCACTTCCTCCTGAACAACTCCCGTGAGGGTATTTACTTGGCTCCTCCTAGGCCATGCCTAGATACATACTTGATCCTTTTTCCCTCCGGGGTGGTGAGATAAATCGACTTACTAGCACAGTCAATGCTTCCTCCATACTTCGACATCCAGTCCATGCCTAATATCACATCCAATCCTTGTGACTCCAAAATTATCAGATCTGACGGGAAAACATGGCTACCAATGGTTAAGGGTATCCGGTCGCGCCATTGGCTAGCCATATACTCTGATCCAGGTGAACTTACTAACAGAGGGATCCTAAGGGCTTGGGTTGGTAGTTTAAACTTATCCACGAATCCCCTTGATATGTATGAATGTGATGCACCAGTATAAAAAAGAACAAGGGCGTTAAAAGACTTAACCAAAAACTTACTGATAACTGCGCCTGGCTGCCCTTCAACCTCCTCCACGTTAACGTGGTTCACTTGTCCTTTGTTGAATGGATTGGGCTTCTTCCCAGCGCTCCCATTACCGTTTCCATTTCGCTTCAAGGCACTCCGTGGCATAGTGTCCAGTCTTCCCGCACTTGAAGCAAGTAATGTGACTTAGGTCTCTCTTGGCGGGTGTGGCTGGATTGGAGCGGTTCTGATTGTTGCTTACTCCGTTCCCAGTCCCATTCTTGGAACCATTGTGGTTATGCGAACTTCCTCTGTTGTGGTTATGGCTTCCATGGTTATGAACAAGTCCTCCCGAGTTCGGGGTTAGACGAGGCTTCTGCTGGGCTCCTGAGTTGTACCTTCCTTGTCCATACTTACTTTTGCGGCTCTCAATTTGCTGCTGCTTCCCTTCAATCATAAGAGCCTTGTCTACCAACTCCTGGTAGTTGTTAAATGTTGCCACCATCAATTGCATGCTCATCTCATCGTTCAGCCCTTCCATAAACTTCTCCTGCTTCACGACATATGTGGCCACATTGTTAGGGGCATAACGAGACAGCTTACTAAATTCATCCATGTACTGCCCCACAGTACAGTTCCCTTGGTGCAAGTTGCGAAACTCACGCTTCTTCATGCTCATAGCTCCCGTTGAGACATGGGCGGTGCGGAATGCTTGCTGAAACTGATCCCATGTAACAGTGGCTATAGGGTAGGTGACTGTGTAATTTTCCCACCATGAGGCTGCTGGTCCATCCAACTGATGTGCGGCAAAACACACCTTCTCAGCCTCTGTACATCTTGTAGTGGTTAACTCCCTTCCAATCCTGTGGAGCCAATCATCTTCCACTATCGGCTCGATGCTACTGGAAAACACCGGCAGCTGCAACCTCAGAAAGCGGGCTAAGTTGTCAACTGGTGGTGGTGGTGGTAGGTTGTTGTTGTTGTTGTTGCCTTGGTTCTGAACTAACAACTGCATCAGTGTATTCTGCTGCTGAATCAACTGAGTGAGCTCCGGTGGGAAGGTAAATCCGGGGTCACGTCTCGGAGGCATCTGAGGGTTTAGAGGGAAGAGAATAGAATAGAATGAGGTCTAGTGAGAAAACACTACCCATATGCACATGAGAAAACACAATCATTTCACTCAATCAATCAATCAAGGGCATACAATCGATCTAACTATCGTTACAGAAGTGCTCGGACTAAACTATATACATGGTGGAATACTACTACTGATGTGGTGGTCTACTAGAAATATTGATCGGTCAAAGACTCCATGATGTCTGCTCCAGCTTCATCTTCATAGTCATCATCGCTATCGTCGAGGTCCGAGTCGGTGTCGTCGATGATGATGTAGTCCTCAGAACGAATCTCTTTGGGTTCATCGTCTTCTCCTCCTGGCGCGGGGTCTCCCATGAATACTCCTAGCTTCCTTTCCAGATCGTCATTCTTCTCCACTAGTATGGCGATTTCCTCCTCATAATCTTCACGTGTAGCCTTGAGTTCTTCCTCCAGTTTCGTGATCCTTGTCATCGCCTTCTTCAGATCTATCATGCCTGCGCACATCTGGTTCTCCTAGCGACGAATGTGCTGGTTTAACTCCTGGATGAAAGCCGCGGTTGATCTATCCTTCCTGGTGTTGATCATCTCCCATTACTCATCTCGGCGCCCACAAATCTGGTAGATAGTATCCTTAAGCTCCTTATGGTAAACTTCTCCAATGCGTCCCATGGTGATGTGACCTCCCATACTCTTTCCTAAACTCCAGGTTGGTGCATCAAAGGAAAACTCTATGGGATTAGTGACTTGCACGAATGTCCTTCCTGGAACTTGAACTTGAATCATCCATCGTTCCTCTTCTAGTAGAGTGGCGTTGTAAGTCCCGGTGAAGCTTGGTATTCCAATGTTCAGGTACATAGTGACTTCCTTCAAGTGTCGTCCAAAAGGTGCTTCTTCATCCGGTTGTGCAAACTTGTTCCTTGCGTCCGCCATCCTAAAGAGTAGAAAATGGAGAGGAGTTAGAAATGAGAAGAGAATAGTGACCTAGGGCTTTAGCTTAGTGGTCGTGTCCTACGCTCAGCGTGTGGTCTGATACCATCTTGTAGTGACCCGACCTCAAACGGTCAAGTCTCTGTGCTTCAGTGTCATCCCTAGATCGGTAATGCTGACACACACAATACCCGAAGGATTTATAACATAGTAGCAATCACACACTTATTACATTGAATGTATCAAAAGAGAACTTATTACAATAAATATGGCTTAAGGCCATCTAATATGATAACAGCGGAAGGCTTGGAAGATAAAGTGAGTCCATCAACTCCAACGGCATAGCTGAGCTGCACGGCAACGACCTAACGAACCTTACTCCTCGTTTGAAAAGTCTGCAACATAATACGTTGCAGTCCGAAAATGGGTCAGCACATGGAATATGCTGGCAAAATAACACAGTAGACCAAGAACTTAATAATGCTACCACTACATGCATATTTGGCTGGTGGAAAGCTCTATGGTTAAAGTTTTAGCGAAAAGCCAATTTTTCCCTACAACAAAGGAATAGATTTTATTTAACTATCATGGTAGTTGAAACATCATTGAGAAGGTTCCTCCAACTCAATCCCAATTAAAAGTAATTATCAACCCAGCAATATTAATTTAGAGTGATGAGATACATATGATAATCCAAGTACTAGATACTCAAGATGTCCATAACCGGGGACACGGCTAACCATGATTAGTTTGTACACTCTGCAGAGGTTTGCGCACTTTTCCCCACAAGACTCGATCTCCTCTATTAGATTTCTCGCACTACATGGTGTTTGACAAATGGATGACCGAGACACAGTCTTTCAGAAGCATTCGCTCTAACCCTGGGTAGACAATACCAACCTACATCCCTCTACATCTGCTAGCCTACCACTAGAAGAGGTCATGCAACTTACTCAACTATGCTAGAGCCCATAATAGCTTGTGGCTGCACACGGAAGTTTCTAGCATGAAATATCTCAGTTCCCTTTGAGCCTGGGTGGCGGACCTTAGGATTATCACACGGGTACTCTGGGATATCCTAGGACAACACTGGATTCTCCAGGTGCCCGACAAGCAATCCACCCAGATGTGTATTAAAGTTGCCACCTTAAGGTGAACCATTAATTAACAATCTCACATCTGTCATGGATTCACTCACCCAAACCACGTCTACGAGCATAGCATAGCAATATAAGCAATACGTAGAAGTACCTCCCAATCCCACATGATAATAACAGGGCAATAGGTTCTACCTCATCAACTACTTCCCAATCCCACATGTTATCAAGTCCTAACCATGCAATGTTTGAGGGTCAAAACTAATGCATAAAAACTGGGTGATAAAGGGATATGATCAAAGTGTTACTTGCCTTGCTGATGACCCGCAAAACCTAGAGACTCGTAGTAGCACGCTTCGCACTCCGGGTGTTCTATCGCAAACAAACAATAGCATACATAAGCAATCAAGCAAAGAAGCATGGGTAAAACATGAATAAGAAGATCTAACCAGAAAGTCCAACTGAAGAACTCCGGTTTGCAAAAAGAATCAAATCAAGCGGAGCAACGAAACTAAAACGGCGAAAGAAACAAGATCCGATTAGTAATGTGGACTAAATTCAAATTTTACTGTACCAAAATCTTGTTCAAGTTGGTTAAACGTAAAGAGGGCTTAGAGACGAAGATCTAGGCGCTTGAATTGCCTGATTCCGATAAACGAGCGAAAAGATAAACTAAAACGAAAATCAGATCAGAAATCACGATCGGAAATAATCGCGGAAAATCCGAAAAAAGAGAAAAACTGACGAACATGCTAATGAACAAACATTCGCTGTCTGTGGCTAACGAGTGAACACCGTTCGTTAAAACGAACGTACGGACAAACGTCCGCTAAGTAACTAAACCGAGAAAACCGACGAACCGTTCTAAACAAAAAATAGAAACTAGGTTTTTTTAAAAACTGACGGTTTTACCTAAACCGAAAAAAACCGGACGGCGAGATTCGAACTCTGGTGCGGCTCCGGCGGCTTCTAGCGAGCGGGGCGGCGAAGCGGGCAACGACGGGGTGCGGTGGGGCGGCGCCGGGTGGTGTGGGGTGGCGCAGGGTGGCTAGCGGCGGCGGCGAGCGGCGTCGGCGCAGGGCGGCGGAGCGGCTAGTGGGCGGTGGCGGCTGTGGCTTGGGGCTCCAGGGGGGGCCTCGGGTCGGCTTTTAAAGGGGGGAGGGTGGCTTGCGGGAGGCGGTGGGGAGGCGTGGCCGACTCGGCCTCGGCGGGCGGTGGCATGGTGGTCGCGGTCTCCACGAGGGAGAGAGCGGCTGGGCCAACTGGGCCTCGGCCCAGTTCGGTCCGGCGGGCTTATTTTTTAAATAACGCTCCGGCGAAAATAAATCCTATAAAAATAAATAAAAATCTAAAAATGCCAAAACAAATTTTCATCGTCTGAATAAAATATTTAGAACAAGGTGAACATTTTGTTGGCCCTAAAATGCAATTTTGAAAACATGCAATTTTTTTAATGCAAATAAAATTGCAATAAAATCCAAATAAAAGCAAATATTTGATTTTAATATTTTTCCTCCAATATTTCATTTCTTTTGGAGAAGTCATATTATCTCCTCTCATATATTTTAACATGAAATATTTTCGGTGAGAAAAATAATTAAAACCAATAATCCCCGTTTCAATATTTGATAAAATTCAAATATGAAAACAGTGAAATCCCCACCTCTCTCTCCGAGGGTCCTTGAGTTGCTTAGGATTTCGAGGATCAAGGCAAAATGCAATAAAATATGATATGCAATGATGACCTAATGTATAACATTCCAAATTGAAAATTTGGGATGTTACATTAATCTACTAGCATGACTCTAATATCACCATCCTCATGTCTCAAAACAATCATCAAGCATCAAACTTCTCATAGTATTCAACACACTCTATATGAAAGTTTTTATTATACCCATCTTGGATGTCCATCATATTAGGACTAGTTTTATAGCCAAAGAAAATTACCATGTTGTTCTAAGAGACTCTCAAAATAATATAAGTGAAGCATGAGAGATCAATAATTTCTATAAAATAAAACCACCACCGTGCTCTAAAAAGGTATAAGTGAAGCACAATAGAAAAATTATCTAGCTCAAAATATAAGTGAAGCACGTAGAGTATTCTAATAAATTCCGATTCATGCATGTCTCTCCCAAAAGGTGTGTACAGCAAGGATGATTGTGGTAAACTAAAAATCAAAGACTCAAATCATATAAGACGCTCCAAGCAAAACACATATCATATGGTGAATAAAAATATAACCTCAAGTAAAGTTACCAATAGACAAAGACGAAAGAGGGGATGCCTTCCGGGGCATCCCCAAGCTCAGGCTTTTGGTTGTCCTTGAATTTTACCTTGGGGTGCCTTGGGCATCCCCAAGCTTAGGCCCTTTCCACTTCTTATTCCAAAATCCATCAAATCTTTACCCCAAAACTTGAAAACTTCACAACACAAAACTTCAACAGAAAATCTCATGAGCTCCGTTAGTATAAGAAAATAAACCACCACTTTAAGGTACTGTAATGAACTCATTCTTTATTTATATTGGTGTTAAACCTACTATATTCCAACTTGTCTATGGTTCATACCCCCCGATACTACTCATAGATTCATCAAAATAATCAAACAACATGCGAAAAACAGAATCTGTCAAAAACAGAACAGTCTGTAGTAGTCTGGAGGTTCCGAATACTTTTGTAACTCCAAAAATTCTGAATAATTAGGACGACCAGGATAAAAAGTATATTGATCTACTACAGTTGGAATTGGTATTTTATCGCTCTCTGGTAAAAAATGATAATTGTTTTCGTGATCACATACTTTCTGTTTTTATCAGCAAGATCAAACAACAATCACCCAAGAAGATCCTAAAGTCTTTACTTGGCACAAACACTAACTAAAACATAAAAACCACAATAATAACAGAGGCTACATGAATTATTTATTACTAAACAGGATCAAAAAGCAAAGAACAAAAATAAAATTGGGTTGCCTCCCAACAAGCGCTATCGTTTAACGCCCCTAGCTTGGCATAAAAATAAGAATAGATCTAGGTATTGTCATCTTTGGTATGCAATCAATAACTGGCTCTCATAATAGATTCATAAGGCAATTTAATTTTATTTCTAGGGAAGTGTTCCATGCATTTCCTTAACGGAAATTGGAATCTAATATTTTCTTCTTTCATGTCAATAATTACACCAATCGTTCTAAGGAAAGGTCTACCAAGAATAATAGGACATGTAGGATTGCAATATATATCAAGAACAATGAAATATACGGGCACATAATTCCTATTTGCAACAATAAGAACATCATTAATCCTTTCCATATGTTTCTTAATGGTGGAATCCACAAGATACAAATTTAAAGAACAATCATCAAATTCACAGAAACCTAGCACATCACACAAAGTTTTTGGAATCGTGGAAACACTAGCACCCAAATCGCACAAAGCATAGCATTCATAATCTTTAATCTTAATTTTAATAGTAGGTTCCCACTCATCATAAAGTTTTATAGGGATAGAAACTTCTAGTTCAAGCTTTTCTTCATAGGATTGCATTAAAGCATCAACGATGTGTTTGGTAAAAGCTTTATTTTGGCTATAAGCATGAGGAGAATTTAACACAGATTGCAACAAGGAAATACAATATATCAAAGAGCAATTATCATAATTAATTTCCTTGAAATCCAAAATAGTGGCTTCATTGCTATGTAAAGTTTTGATCACTTCAATCCCACTTTTATTAATTTTTGCATCAAGATCTACTCCGAATCATTGGGACGCCTTTTAACTAAAGTTGACTCATCTCCAGTCCCATCTTTATCAAGATTCATATTGGAAAACAAATATTTAATAGGAGTCACATCAATCACTTTTAGATCCTCATCATTATTATCATGAAAACTACAAGAACACGCTTTCACAAAGCAATCTTTTTTAGCACGCATCCTAGCGGTTCTTTCTTTACACCCATCAATGGAAATTCTCATGGCTTTGAGAGACTCATTGATGTCATGCTTAGGTGGAATAGATCTAAGTTTCAAAGAATCAACATCAAGAGAAATTCTATCCACGTTCCTAGCCAACTCATCAATCTTAAGCAATTTTTCTTCAAACAAAGCATTGAAATTCTTTTGCGAACTCATAAATTCTTTAACACTAATCTCAAAATCAGAGGGCATCTCATTAAAATTTCCATAAGATTTGTTGCAGGAATTACCATAATTATTAGAGGAATTATTAGGAAACGACCTAGAATTAAAGTTTCCTCTATATGCGTTGTTACTAAAATTGTTCCTACCAACAAAATTCACGTCCATAGATTCATTATTATTCTCAATCAAAGTGGACAAAGGCATATCATTAGGATCAGAAGAAACACTTTTATTAGCAAACAATTTCATAAGTTCATCCATCTTTCCACTCGAAACATTAATCTCTTCAATTGCATGAACTTTTTTACTAGTGGGTCTTTCGGTGTGCCATTGAGAATAATTTCCCATAATATTGTCTAGGAGTTTAGTAGCTTCTCCTAAAGTGATTTCCATAAAAGTGCCTCCCGCAGCCGAATCTAAAAGATTTCTAGAAGCAAAATTCAATCCGGCATAATTTTTTTGTATAATCATCCACAAATTCAAACCATGAGTAGGGCAATTACGTATCATTAATTTCATCCTCTCCCAATCTTGTGCAACATGCTCATGATCAAGTTTCTTAAAATTCATAATATCGTTCCTAAGAGAGATGATCTTAGCGGGAGGAAAATACTTAGAGATAAAAGCATCTTTGCACTTATTCCATGAATCAATACTATTTTTAGGCAAAGAAGAGAACCAAGTTTTAGCACGATCTCTAAGCGAAAACGGAAATAGCTTCAATTTAACAATATCATTATCCACATCTTTCTTCTTTTGCATATCACACAAATCAACAAAGTTGTTTAGATGGGTAGTGGCATCTTCACTAGGAAGGCAAGAAAATTGATCTTTTATAACAAGATTCAACAAAGCGGTATTAATTTCACAAGATTCAACATCGGTAGTAGGAGCAATTGGAGTGCTAATAAAATCATTGTTGTTGGTATTGGAAAAGTCACACAATTTAGTATTATCTTTAGCCATCGTGACAAACAATCAATCCAACACACAAGCATACAAGAAGCAAGAAAAAAGAGAAGAATGGAAGAGGGGAAAAGAAAAGGCAAAGGTTTTCGAAAATCATTTTAGAAGTGGGGGAGAGGAAAACGACAGGGCGAATGGCAGATAAAGTAATGCGAGGGAGAAGAGTTTATGATGGGTACTTGGTATGTCTTGATTTGGCATAGATCTCCCCGGCAACGGCGCCAGAAATCCTTCTTGCTACCTCTTGAGCATGCGTTGGTTTTCCCTTGAAGAGGAAAGGGTGATGCAGCAAAGTAGCGTAAGTATTTCCCTCAATTTTGAGAACCAAGGTATCGATCCAGTAGGAGACAACGCACAAGTCACCTAGTACCTTCACAAACAATCAAGAACCTTGCAACCAACACGACAAAGGGGTTGTCAATCCCTTCACGGTCACTCGCAAAAGTGAGACCTAATAAAGATAGTAAAGTAAACATTTTTGGTATTTTTGTTGTATAGATTGGAAAGTAAAGATTGCAAAATAGTAAACGAGATGCGATGTAAATAAAAGAGATGCAATATAATAAGAAAGAGACCCAGGGGCCATAGGTTTCACTAGTGGCTTCTCTCAAGATAGCATGTATTACGGTGGGTGAACAAATTACTGCCAAGTAATTGATAGAAAAGTGCATAGTTATGAAGATATCTAAGGCAATGATCATGAATATAGGCATCACATCCGTGTCAAGTAGATCGAAACGATTCTGCATCTACTACTATTACTCCACACATCGATTGCTATCCAGCATGCATCTAGAGTATTAAGTTCATAAGAATGGAGTAACACATTAAGCAAGATGACATGATGTAGAGGGATAAACTCTAACAATATGATATAAACCCCATGTTTTTATCCTTGATGGCAACAATACAATACGTGCCTTGCTGCCCCTACTGTCACTGGGAAAGGACACTGCAAGATTGAACCCAAAGCTAAGCACTTCTCCCATTGCAAGAAAGATCAATCTAATAGGCCAAACTAAACCGATAATTCGAAGAGACTTGCAAAGATATCAAATCATGCATATAAGAATTCAGAGAAGAGCCAAATAATATTCATAGATAATCTTGTTCATAAACCCACAATTCATCGGATCTTGGCAAACACACCGCAAAAGAATATTACATCGAATAGATCTCCAAAAACATCAAGGAGAACTTTGTATTGAGAATCAAATAGAGAGAAGAAGCCATCTAGCTAATAACCATGGACCCGAAGGTCTGTGGTAAACTACTCACGCTTCATCGGAGAGGCTATGGTGTTGATGTAGAAGCCCTCCATGATTGATTCTCCCTCCGGCAGATCGCTGGAAGAGGCCCCAAGATGGGATATCACGGGTACAAAAGGTTGCGGCCGTGAAAAAGTGGTTTCGTGGCTCTCTGTGATCGATCCAGGGTATAAGAGTATATATAGGCGAAAGAAGTATGTCAGTGGAGGTACGAGGGGCCCACGAGGGTGGGGGGCGCGCCTACCTCCCTGGACGCGCCCTCCTACCTCGTGGCCGCCTCGTGGAGTTCCAGACTTAGACTCCAAGTCTTCTGGATTACTTTCGGTCCAAGAAAGGTCATCACGAAGGTTTCATTCCGTTTGGACTCCGTTTGGTATTCCTTTTCTGCGAAACTCTAAAATAGGCAAAAAAAACAGAAACTGGCACTGGGCCTCTGGTTAATAGGTTAGTCCCAAAAATAATATAAAGAGCATATTAAAGCCCATTAAACATACAAAACAGATAATATAATAGCATGGAACAATCGAAAATTATAGATACGTTGGAGACGTATCAGTTCCGCATGCTAGCCTCTAGCTACAGCAAACCCACGCGCCACCTTTTCGTCAACCTCCCTCTCTCGCCATGGGGACCGCGAGCGCCCGACGCCTTGCACGCACCTCGCCCTATAAGAAGCCCCCGTAGAGCCCTAGGGTTTGTCCTCTCTCTATTTTTCTCCTTCTCCTCCCTCTCCCGCCACCGGTATGTTTTCTCCACGCCACACCAACACCATGGCCGAGAGGAGGCCGAGCTCCTCTATGGCTTGAAGCCTTGAACCACGTTGTCCTCTCTGTCGTCTTGTTCCTCGGACATTTGCGACACCGCCACGACCCCGTTCCCGCGGTGATCCAAGGCCAAGTTCCTCGACGTCCTCTTCCTCTCCTTCGACTCCTTCATGGACTGGGCGCCGTCTCCTCCGATCAGTACCTCCACCGTCTCCTCTGCTTCCCCAACGAGTCCGTCTTCACCAGCAAGCCCATGATGACGTCCTGCTCCTCCTCATGCATTTCTCCTTGTTGTACGCTTCCCTAGGTGTCGATCTCCGTGAGCACAACTCCGGTCACCTAAGCTGTAGCGAGGCTTGGCCTCACAAAAGCCCTCACCCGCGCATACTCACACAACACCATCAAGCCTTCCGCCGGTCGCACCGCCTCCCAAATCCGCATGCCCGCTGCTGTCCACTCGCGCTCGCCTCGCCCCGATATGCCCTCGCCAGCGTCGTCATCGCCGTCCTCTTCTCTATTGTAACAAAGGAGCTAGCACCGCTTGGGGCTTGCTCAAAATGAACCGAGCCCCATATGTCAACTACCTCCCACCTAGCCTGACTGGTTGTTGAGCCACGTCTCCAACCGAGCAGCCCGGGTTCGATCCCCCGCGGGCGTGATTAAACCCCCCTTTTCTATTTCCTTTTGTTTAAGACACTGACAGGTCGCCCCCACCTATCAGCTGCCCAAGCACACACCCCCGGCAGATTCCAATTATGGAAAGTTCCCATTTTCCATTTTGGGCAGATCCAAATGGACATTCCAGATCAGTCGATTTCATTTCTGTCTGTTTCTATTTCGGGCTGTTTCTCAAATATGCATTTTGTGGATATTTTTCTACAATAACCCCTACATATTATACTCCCTCCGTCCCATAATATAAGAACTTTTTTCAAGATTTGTTAGTTTGAAAAATGTTCTTATATTATGGGATGGGGGGAGTATATGTTTTTGGGGTAGAAAATCCCACCAATCCATCTATGGCATCCATTTCATTATTTGAGCAAGTTTGTGAACATGTTATTTTACAACATATGCCATTTTGCCATTTTTATATGATTTTTGGTGATGTTCATATGAGCAGTTTCATGACATGAGCAGGAGTACAAGCATGCCATCTTACTGCTAGTTTTTATCACATGCCATGATTTGCATTGTGGAGAGTGCAACAAGCTTGTAAACCCGCCTACATGAATCTGTTTCTGCCATGACATGTTTAATTTTGCCAAGTCTGAAACTGTTATTTTGTCATTCCATGTTTACTTGATGCTACCATCAAATCCATGCATAATCTGGAGATGCTCAGTAAGGATGTTCTGTAGATCTTGTTTTGCTCTATCCATACATGCCCTTGTTTTCAATTATGGCATGCTGTAGCTTGTCATTACCATGCTTTTAAATTGCTAAATAATGTTTTTGTCGGCCTGTTATCAGTAAGTTCATTTTTGCCATGTGAATAGCTAGTGTTCTATGCATCCTATGACCATGTTCTTGCCATGAGTAGCTGCAAAAATGTGCCTTATTGTTGTTGGTTACATTCACATGCCATGAAATGATTTGTGGTGAGTTGCACAAGCTCGCAAACATGTCTACTTGTTGCTGTTTCTACCATGTCCAGTAAATTCCACTAAGTCTGTGAATATGTTATGACTTGCTTAATTGTCTTGATGAATGCCATTGATCTAGAGGTTATATGGAGATGCTTAGTAATCATGTTTTTCTATGATTAACCTGTAATTCAAGGCCATGGTTTTTCTTGTTATGATCTTGCACTATAGCATGCCTGTTTCTTGCCTTCAACATGTCAACATGTTATTCCAGCTCACTTGTATGCCCTGTTTTTCACTAAGTCATAATCTGTGTTATAGAGTTGCCTTTTGCATTGATCATATTGGGTTTAATATTGATGCCTATGAACCTGAACCTTAATGATATTTGATGTATGTTATCTGTGCTTGAAGTGCATATCAAGTTTGTGTCCATATGTTTCCTGTAGCATGTTGTTTCCTTGATTGCAAAATGCTTAGTTGCTGTTTTGGGCAGGTTGTGTTTGGAACTTGTATTGAGTGTATGTGTTGAACCGTGGCTCCGTTTGAAGCATGCTCTGCATGAAACTTGCTTGGTTTTGCATGTAGTTTCATCATGCCATGTTGCATCCATGTTTTGAGTGTGTTTTCTTGATGTTGTTTTGCTTGCATTTGCATCAATGCCATGTTTAACTTGTTTTGCTCATATCTTCTAGGCCGTAGCTCCGAATTAAATGAACTTTATATGTAACTTGACTAGAAAGATGCGTAGATCATCTTGTTGCAACTTAACGTGCTATTTAACAACTTCAACATAATGTTTTGTTCGGATCTGGAACAATTTCGAAATTTGCATATGGGGAGTTTCTGGAAGTGTTATGTGTTGATTTCGGCCTCATTTAAACTTGCTTTGATGTGTGGTTCTTGTATACATCATCCCTTGCCATGAGTAGCATCATTTAGACTTGACATGCATCATACTTGGTTGAGCATTATTTCATGTTTATGTGTTGTGTGTTTACCATGTTGTTTGTTTCTTTCCGATTGTGCTTCTTCTCGTTAGTTCCTGTTTCGCTGCGATTGTGAGGATTCGTTCGACTAAGCTTGGTTCGTCTATGTGGCTTCGTATTCTTCATGGACTCGGTCTTCTTCCTAGCGGGATTTCAGGCAAGATGACCGTCACCTTGGATCTCACTACTACCTTTGCTATGCTAGTTGTCTCGATGCTATCGCTATGTCGCGCTACCTACCACTTGTCTACCAAGCCTCCTAATTTGCCATGTCACCCTCTAACCTTTTCACCATCCCAGCAAAATGTTGTTTGGCTATGTTACCACTTTGCTCAGCCCCTCTTATAGCGTTGCTAGTTGCAGGTGCAGTTGCAGATTGTTCCATGTTGGGACATGGATGCCATGGATATCATGGGATATCACAATATCTCTTATTTAATTTATGCATCTATATACTTGGTAAAGGGTGGAAGGCTCGGCCTTTTTCCTGGTGTTTTGTTCCACTCTTGCCGCCTTGGTTTCCATCATACCGGTGTTATATTCCTTGATTTGTGTCCCTAACACGATGAGGGTTTATGGGCCCCTCTTGACAGTTCACTTTGAATAAAACTCTTCCATCCAGGCCCAACATTAGTTTTACCATTTGTCTAATAACAACTAAAACTTTCATAGGGACCTCCCGGCCCCCGAGGTCTCTTAATCAACCCCTCGGGGCCAGTGCTCCTCATGAGTGTTGGTCCACCTACCTAGCAGTCAGCGGTGCCACATCGGGGCAACTTGAGGTCCTTGGTTATCGTCCACTTAGCAAAGACGGTGTTGTCCTGAGAACGAGATACGCGCGGCTCCTATCGGGGTATCGACGCACCGGGTGGTCTTGCTGGTTTTGTTTTACCTTTGTCGAAATGTCTTGTGCACCGGGATCTCGAGTTTCATCGCATGTCCCGCAATGGAGGATTGTCTCTGCGGATCGTGAGCTTGTCATGGGCTAAGTTGGGACACCCTGCAAGTTTTAAACTTTCGAGAGCCGTGCCCGCGGTTATGTGGCAGATGGGAGTTTTTAATATCCGGTTGTAGAGAACTTGACACCAGATTCGAACTAAAATACACTAACCACATGTGTAACCATGACCGTCTCTTTTCGAGTGAGTTCGGGAAGAGAACACGGTGGGGTTATGTTTGACTCGTAAGTAGTTCAGGATCACTTCTTGATCATTACTAGTGTGCGACCGTTGCGTAGTTTCTCATCTTAATCTTGTACTCGTAAGTTAGCCACCATACAATGCTTAGTCGCTTGCTGCAGCCTCACCACTTAACCATTCCATACCCATTAGCTTTGCTAGTCTTGATACCCATGGTAATGGGATTGCTGAGTCATCATGGCTCATAGATTACTACAACAATAGTTGCAGGTACAGGTAATGCGATGACATGACGTGAGAGCGATGCTTGATTGCTTTTGGAGTTCTTGTTCATCTTCGATCAAGGGATAGGTTCCGGATTGGGGAGCCTGGGATTAGCAGGGTGGATGTCATTCTTATTTTTTGTTTGATTTCATCTGTAGTCGGATCCTGCTCTTCTGTATGATGATTGCTATGTATTGATGTATTCATGTTGTGGCTTGTGGTGAGTGTAAGCCTTTATCTTGTATTCTCATCTATTCAGTACATGGTATGTTGTAATGATATCCACCATGCTATGCGCTCGAAATGCAGTTGTGCCCCAGTCATGAGTTCATCACGTGATTGGGATAGAATCGCATCTTGGGTGCTACATGACCCATCGAGCATGAAAGATATTGACCAACCTTTGTCGCTTCATGAGCGGTACGAGCATACAAAACATTTTTTTTGAATTATTAGAGGTTGCACACGCAAATTTACTTGGAACAACATCTAAATACTGCATATAGGTAGATGTAATGGACTCATTTGGCACAACTTAGGGTTTAAGGAATTGCATGCACAATGTCAAGACCTCGATCCTAAGTCACACCGATCTAGCATGCAACACATCATATCACTTTGCGGCCTCGCACACGGTATTCCCACGGCTGCCGCTTTTACATTGGCCGAGACCGTTTGCTCCTTTTGGCTCACGTATATGATTGTGTGCTACTTGTGAGCTGCATTGGGATTTTCCCGAAGAGGAGAGGATGATGCAATACACTAGAGATAAGTATTTCTCTCAGTTATGAAACCAAGGTTATCAATCCAGCAGCAACACTATGTGAACAACACTTGCACACAAACAACTAATACTCGCAATGCAACACGTAGAGGAGTTGTCAATCCCTCAACGGTTATGAGCAAGATTGAATTGTATAGTTTTTGATTGATACACTGGACAAAAAATACAAAATAAAGTTGCAGCAAGGTATTTTTGGTTTTAATAGATGATAAAAGATAGACCCTGGGGCCATAGTTTTCACTAGAGTCTTCTCTCATAAAAATAGCATACGGTGGGTAAACAAATTACTGTTGGCAATTGATAGAAAAGCAAATAATTATGATGATATCCAAGGCAATGATCATGTATATTGGCATCATGTCCGAGACGAGTAGACCGAAACGATTTTGCATCTACTATTATTTACTCCACACATCGACTGCAATCCAGCATGCATCTAGTGTATTAAGTTCATAGAAGAACGGAGTAATGCCTTAAGCAAGATGACACGATGTAGGCAAGATAAACTCATGTATGAAATAAATCCCATCTTTTTACCCTTAATAGCAACGATACATGCGTGTCATGTCTCTTTCTATCACCAAGATTGAGCACCGCATGATCAAACCCATTACAAAGCACCTCTTCCCATGGCAAGATAAAACAATCTAGTTGGCCAAACCAAACCAATAAATCGGATAAGAAATACGAAGCTATAACAATCATGCATAAAAGAGTTTAGAGAAAACTCAAATAATATTCATGGACAGATCTGATCATAAACTCACAATTTATCGGATCCCAACAAACACACCGCAAAAAGTCATTACATCAAATAGATCTAAAAGAACACCGAGGATAACATTTTATTGAAGTTCAAATAGAGAGAAGAATCCATCTAGCTACTAACCATGGACCCATAGGTCCATGGTAAACTACTCATGCATCATCGGAGGGCAGCAACGATGATGTACAACCCCCTCCACGATCGAACCCCCTTTGGCAGAGTGCCGTAAAAGGCCTCTAGATGAGATCTCGTGATTTTGGAACTTGCAGCAGCAGAAAAAGTATCTCGTGGACTCCTCTGTTGGTTTCACGATTTTAGAGAATTTATAGAGGCGTAGTTAGGTCGGATGGAGCCACATGGGCCCCACAAGCCACCAGGGCGTGCCCTGGTGCCTTGTGGGCTACTGCTTTGTCTTATCGTCCCCTCCCCAAGCTTCTAGGGTCTCTTATTGCCAGAGAAAATCTCCAAAAAGTTTTGGGGCATTTGGACTTCATTTAGTACTAATATTCTGTGAAACCAGAAACAAGCAAAAAAATAGCAACTGGCACTGGGCACTAAGTTAATAGGTTAGTCTAAAAAAATGATATATAATTTATTGTAAGTGCATATAAAACATCCAAGATTAATACTATAATAGCGTGGAACAATCAAAAAATATAGATACATTGTAGACGTATCAAGCATCCTCGAGTAGGTAAATGATTAAACAAAATGTTCAATGTGGAATGCTACGTATCATATTCATCATATAATCTTTTATTTGTGGAATGGATATTTGTTCTTGAGTGATTCAAAGCAATAGTCTATAGTTTGACACGAAAATATAAATACTCAAGCATACCAACAAGCAACCATGTCTTTCAAAATATCAACGCTAAAGTTAGTTATCCCTAGCCCATTATGCTCAGTCATTGATCCATTCATGAAACACACTCAATATTAACTATACCCATTGCACAAGTATGACAATAGTGCTCTCTACTTGGTGCTTTATAAGATAAGATGGAGACTCAAAATAATTTTTTTTGCATAAAAGTAAAATAGTTAGGCCCTTCATAGAGGTAAGCAGAGATTTGCAAAGGTGCGAGAGCTCAAAGTTTAAAACTAAGGTGGAATTATTTTTGAGAGAGGTATGCTTTTCCTGTCAACGTCGCGACTGAAAGTTTCCAATATCTCGCATGCTAGAAACATTATAGGCGGTTCCCGAACAGAAAATAAAGTTTATTTCCTCTCGACCATTCTTTCACAATCCATGGCTAGCCGTATCCACGGGTGCCTTCCAAACTTTCAACTTTCCATGGAATTTATTAAGAAAATCATTTAGGGACTGGGCATCCCTATTACCGGCCATTTTCTCGTGCAATGACAAGTGAATAAACACTCATCTTGAGAATAACCCATCTAGCATGAAAGATATTGACCACCCCTTGTCGCTTCATGAGCGGTACTGGCATACAAACCGTTTTTTTAATTATTAGAGTTGGCACATGCAAAGTTGCTTGGAACGACATGCAAATACCGTATATAGGTAGATGTAGTGGACTCATTTGGCACAAATTTGGGTTTAAGGAATTGGATATACAATGTTAGGACCCCGATCCTAAGTCACACCGATCTAGAATGCAACACATTATATCACTTTGCGGCCTCATGCATGGTATTCCCATGGCTGTTGCCTTTACCTTGGCTGGGACCGTTTGTGCCTTTTGGCTCACGTATACGATTTGTGTGCTACTTGTGAGCTGCGTTGGGATTTCCCCGAAGAGGATAGGATGATGCAGTATAGTAGAGATAATTATTTCCCTCAGTTATGAAATCAAGGTTATCAATCCAGTAGGAGAACCAAGCAACACTATGTAAACAACACCTGCACACAAACAACAAATACTTGCAACCCAACGCGTAGAGGAGTTGTCAATCCCTCAACGGTTATGAGCAAGATTGAATTGTATAGTTTTTGATAGATAAATCGGACAAAAATACAAATAATATAAATAAGAGAAAATTGTTGCAAGGTATTTTTGGTTTTAATAGATGATAAAAGATAGACCCGGGGGCATAGTTTTCACTAGAGGCTTCTCTCATAAAAGTAGCATATGGTGGGTAAACAAATTAATGTTGGGCAATTGATAGAAAAGCAAATAATCATGACGATATCCAAGGCAATGATCATGTATATAGGCATCATGTGTGAGACAAGTGGACCAAAATGATTCTGCATCTACTACTATTTACTCCACACATCGACCGCTATCCAGCATGCATCTAGTGTATTAAGTTCATAGAAGCACAGAGTAACGCCTTAAGCAAGATGACATGATGTAGACAAGATAAACTCATGTATGAAATAAAATCCCATCCTTTTACGCTTAATAGCAGCGATACATGTGTGTCATGTCTCTTTCTGTCACTCAGATTGAGCACCGCAAGATCGAGCCCATTACAAAGCACCTCTTCCCACGACAAGATAAATCAATCTAGGTTGCCAAACCAAACCAATAAATTGGAGAAGAAATACAAGGCTATAAAAATCATGCATAAAAGAGTTCAGAGAAAACTCAAATAATATTCACAGATAGATCTGATCATAAACTCACAATTCATCGGATGCCAACATACACACCACGAAAAGTCATTACATCAAATAGATCTCCAAGAACACCGAGGAGAACATTGTATTGAAGATCAAATAGAGATAAGACGCAATATAGATGCTAACTATCCACCCATAGGTCCGTGGTAAACTACTCACGCATAATCGGAGGGCAGCAAGAATGATGTAGAGCCCCCTCCGTGATAGAATCCCCCTTCGGCAGAGTGCCAGAAAAGGCCTCTAGATGGTTCCTTGTAGTTCTAGAACTTGCGGTGGTGGAAAAAATATTTTGTGGACTCCTCTGTTGGTTTCATGATTTTAGAGAATTTATAGAGGCGGAGTTAGGTCAAATGGAGCCACGTGGGCCCAACAAGCCACCAGGGTGCGCCCTGGTGCCTTGTGGGCTACTGCTTCATCTTCTCGTCCCCTCCCCAAGCTTCTAGGGTCTCTTATTGCCAGAAAAAATCTCCAAAATTTTTGGGGCATTTGGACTTCGTTTGGTACTGATATTCTGTGAAACCAGAAACAAGCAAAAAACAACAACTGACACTGGGCACTAAGTTAATAGGTTAGTCCAAAAAATTATATATAATTGCTTGTAAGTGCATATAAAACATCCAAGATTAATACTATAATAGTGTGGAATAAACAAAAATTATAGATACATTGGAGATGTATCAAGCATCCCCAAGCTTAATTCCAGCTCGCCCTTGAGTAGGTAAATGATAAAAACAGAGTTTTTTATGTGGAATGCGACCTATGATATTCATCATACAATCTTTTCTTTGTGGCATGGATATTTGGACTAGAGTGATTCAAAGCAATAGTCTATAGTTTGACATGAAAATATAAATACTCAAGCATACCAACAAGCAACCACGTCTTTCAAAATATCAACGCTAAAGAAAGTTATTCCTAGCCCATTATGCTTAGTCAATGATCCATTCGTGAAACACACTCAATCAACTACACCCAATGCACAAGGATGGCAATAGTGCTCTCTAGTTGGTTCTTTATAAGAGAAGATGGAGACTCATAATAAAAATAACAATTGCATAAAAGTAAAATAGATAGACCCTTCATAGAGGGAAGCAGAGATTTGCAGAGGTGACAGAACTCAAAGTTTAAAACGGAGATGAAATTATTTTTTGAGAGAGGCATGCTTTTCCTGTCAACGTCATGACCGAAAGTTTCCAATATCTCCCATGCTAGACACATTATAGGCAGTTCCCAAGTAGAAAATAAAGTTTATTTCCTCTCCGCCATTCTTTCACAATCCTTGGCTAGCCGTATCCATGGGTGCCTTCCAAACTTTCAACTTTCCATGGAATTTATTAAAAAAATCATTTCGGGACGCTTCATGAGCGGTACGGTCATAAAAACAGATTTTTTTGAATTATTAGAGTTGGCACATGCAAATTGAAGGAAATATGCCCTAGAGGCAATAATAAAGTTCTTATTTTATATTTCCTTATATAATGATAAATGTTTATTATTCATGCTAGAATTGTATTAACCAGAAACTTGATACATGTGATACATAGACAAAACACAGTGTCCCTAGTAAGCCTCTACTAGACTAGCTCGTTAATCAAAGATGATTAAGTTTCCTAACCATAGAAATGTGTTGTCATTTGATGAACAGGATCACATCATTAGGAGAATGATGTGATGGACAAGACCCATCCGTTAGCTTAGCATATTGATCATTTAGTTTTATTGCTATTGCTTTCTTCATGTCAAATACATATTCCTTCGACTATGAGATTATGCAACTCCTGTATACCAGAGGAATACCTTGTGTGCTATCAAACATCACAACGTAACTGGGTGATTATAAAGATGCTCTACCGGTATCTTTGAAGGTGTTTGTTGGGTTGGCATAGATCGGGATTAGGATTTGTCACTTCGAGTATCGGAGAGGTATCTCTAGGCCCTCTCGGTAATGCACATCATAAGAAGCCTTGCAAGCAAAGTGACTAATGAGTTAGTTGCAGGATGATGTATTACGTGACAAGTAAAGAGACTTTCCAGTAATGAGATTGAACTAGGTATGTGGATACCGATGACCGAGTCTCGGGCAACACCTTGATCATGTTTTGTAATATCAACAACCGGCATGAGCCTTAGGGTTGTCTCTTTATTGCATGAAATGCAAGCGCCACGTAATTGCTTTACTTTATCACTATGCGTTAGCGATAGTTGTAGAAGCAATAGTTGGCGAGACGACCACGACACTACAATGGAGATCAAGGTGTTGAGCCGGTGACGATGGAGATCATGATGATGCTTTGGAGATGGAGATCAAAAGCACAAGATGATGATGGCCATATCATGTCACATATTTTGATTGCGTGTGATGTTTATCTTTTATGCATCTTATTTTGCTTAGTACGGCAATAGCATTATAAGATGATCCCTTAACTAAAATTTCAAGGTATACGTGTTCTCCCTGAGTATGCACCATTGTGACAGTTCGTTGTGTTGAGACACCACGTGATGATCGGGTGTGATAGACTCTACGTTCACATACAACGGGTGCAAGACAGTTTTGCACATGCGGAATACTCGGGTTAAACTTGACGAGCCTGGCATGTACAGACATGGCCTCGAAACACTGGAGACCGAAAGGACAAACGTGAATCATATAGTAGATATGATCAATGTAGAGATGTTCACCATTGATGACTACTCCATCCCACGTGATGATCGGACATGGTTTAGTTGATTTGGATCACGTATCATTTAGATGACTTGAGGGATGTCTATCTAAGTGGGAGTTCGTAAGTAATATCATTAATTGAACTTAATTTATCATGAACTTAGTCCTGATAGTATTTGCATATCTATGTTGTAGATCAATAGCTCGCGATATAGCTCCTATATTTTTTTGATATGTTCCTAGAGAAAAGTTGAAAGATGATAGTAGCAATGATGCAGACTGGGTCCGTGATATGCGGATTATCCTCGTTGCTGCACAGAAGAATTATGTCCTTGATGCACCACTAGGTGATAGACCTATTGCAGGAGCAGATGCAGACATTAACATTTGACAAGCTCGGTATGATAACTACTTGATAGTTTAGTGCACCATGCTTTACGGCTTAGAACCGGGACTTCAAAAATGTTTTGGACGCCATAAAGCATATGAGATGTTCCAAGAGTTGAAATTGGTATTTCAGACTCATGCCCATGTCGAGAGGTATGAGACCTCTGACAAGTACTTTGCCTACAAAATGGAGGAGAATAGCTCAGCCCGTGATCATGTATTCAGAATGTCTGGGTACTACAATCGCTTAAATCAAGTGGGAGTTAATCTTCTAGATAAGATAGCGATTGACAGAGTTTTCTAGTCAGTATCACCAAGCTACTAGAACTTTGTGATAAACTATAATATGCAAGGGATGACAAAAATGATTCCCGAGCTCTTCGTGATGCTGAAATCGACGAAGGTAGAAATCAAGAAAGATCATCAAGTGTTTATGGTTGACAAGACCACTAGTTACAAGTAAAAGGGCAAGGGAAAGAAAGGGAACTTCAAGAAGAATGGTAAGCAAGTTGACACTCCCATGAAGAAGCCCAAAGCTAGACCCAAGCCTGAAACTAAATGCTTCTACTTCAAAGGAAATGGTCACTGGAGTGGAACTACCCCAAATACTCGGCGAATAAGAAGGATGGCAAAGTGAACAAAGGTATATATAATATACATGTTATTGATGTGTAATTTACTAGTGTTCATAGCAACCCCTGGGTATTTGATACCGGTTCAGTTGCTGGGATTAGTAACTCGAAACATGAGTTGCAGAATGAATAGAGACTAGTTAAGAGCGAAGTGACGATGTGTGATTCCAAGGTTCATACGATCACCATCGCACACTCCCTCTACCTTCAGGATTAGTGTTGAACCTAAAATAAATGTTATTTGATGTTTGCGTTAAGGATGAATATGATTAGATCATGTTTATTGCAATACCGTTTTTCATTTAAGTCAGAGAATAATTGTTGTTCTGTTTACATGAATAAAACCTTCTGCGGTCATACACCCAAGGTGAATGGTTTATTGAATCTTGATCGCAGTGATACATATATTCATAATATTGATGCCAAAAGATGCTAAGTTGATAATGATAGTGCAACATACTTGTGGCACTGCCATTTAGGTCATATTGGTGTAAAGTCACAACAAAAAATGACACATCTGTGACATTTTGAGCCAAACGAATTTTTTCTGTCATGCTTATGACACTTCTATGACGATAGTTGTGACAAAACCCGGTATCATCATAGATGTGGTGGGCTCCTACTTCTATGACAAAAAATGGGCTTTTCATCCTGGGCGGGCCGGAGACGCAGCTGCATAACATTCTTTGGGCCGTCCATGACGGAAAAAACCATGGTAGAAGCGAGGGCGAGGAAAATATCAGGGAGTTCCCGGTTACGGTGGGTGGTCGGGGGCCGAGCGATGCGCGTTTCTCTCGTACGTACGCGCGTGGGTGTGAGGCGTTGGGCTCTAACTGAACTCGAGCAAGGCATTTGCCTACTTAACCCGAGCGATTGCACTGCAGGCTACGTGTTACTGAACCTGAGTGATCGATCGATCTGGCTGTTAACTGAACCTGATCGAGCGATTCCTTCGCTACTCCTTCTAAATGAAGCCGATCTAACCTGCTGCCTCTTGATGAATAGTGAGTGTTGTTGGGGGTGGATGAATAGTTCCCAATGGGGGGTTGGATGAACACGACCCCATGGTAGTAGAGGCCGTTGCTGCTGGATGAACAGGACCCCGATCGAGCCGGTTGGGGGTGGATGAACAGGACCCCGTGGAGGGCTGGATGAACAAGACCCCGTGGCGGGCTGGTTGAACAGTAGCCAGTGAAGGGCTGGATGAATAGTAGCCCATGGAGGGGTGGTTGAACAGGACCCCATGAAGAGGGCTGGTTGAATAGTAGCCAGTGGAGGAACGGTGGAGGCTGGATGAATAGGAGCCCGTGCATGAACAGTCACAAGTGGAGGTTGGAGGAGGTTGACGTTGGATGAACACTAGCCCGTGGAGGCTGGAGGAGGTCGATGGTGGAGATGAACAGTAGCCCGTGGAGTCCCGTTTTGCGGTACACCACACCCCTCCCGATGAACAGGACCTCTGTTTCGACTGTAGCGCTCCAACACAAGTCTGTTTCCCCCGTTTTGCGGTACGCCACACCCCTCCCGATCAACAGGACACCGTTTCGCCCGTAGGCACTTGAACACAAGTCCATTTCTTCCGTTTTGCGGTATGCCAGACCCCTCCCGATGAACAGGATCCCGTTTCGACCGTGGTCGGTCGAATAGAAGGTCGTTTCCTCCATTCTGCGGTACACCAGGCCTCGTTTTGATCGTCCGTTCCGTCCAAGCCGGTTGGCTCCCGATGAACACGACGCATTCCGTTGCCTCCCGATGAACACGACGACGCAGTTTCTCCATTCCGACCCAGCCATGTACATGAGCCCTAGCCGTCCGTATGCGCGAGTAGGCATTCGAGACCCCGCCCGTATGTATGTATGTGGCCATATTTACTTTCTTGCACCCTGGCTATACATACGTGTACACGATATTAATGGGATTGTGTGACATGCTATGTGCGCGCCTCTACTACGACACGTGCACGCCTATACTATGACACGTGCCCTTCCATACTTGGCCACGGTTCATCGCTGCAGCCTGCAGACAGACCGATCGTATGTACGTACACATTCATGACCAGAATGACAATGCTACGTACGATTCGACCAGGTGGGTCCCGGCTGTCAGGGAGGATAAGGAGGCACTTCCTTGCGTGCGAAGATGTAGCTAGTGGGTCCCAGCAGTCAGGGGGAAATGTTTTTTGCATGAAATATGGTGGCCCATCCGGTGGGTCACTGCTGTCAGGTGGAGGAATCATTATTTTGCGCATAATAAGGTTACACTTCCTTGCCGGCCGTGGACCCAGCTGTCAGCCTCTCCACGTATAGTACTCTTCCGATGGAAGTCATTCCTTGACCACATTGACCACGCCGCACCGAGAGCACCAAGGCGGTGGACGATGACGAGGCCTAGGAAGGGGACGACACGGAGCCAGGGAAGATGCGGCAGTGGATGCCCACGCGGAGAGGAGTACGAGGGTTCACTGGTTCGGCTGCGGTGTGAGGCTGCCGTCGCCGCAGAATAACAGGGAGTGTGGGTGAGTAAAGGGATGGCCTGGCCAACAGTGGGAGTAGTAGGGGGTGGTGGGGCCTCCATGGCAGCATAGCCCGCCACGGGAGGAAGGAGAAGGCGGCACAACCGGCGCTGGTTTGGGCGGCTAGAGCAAGAAGACCAGAGGTTGAAGAAGCACTACGACCGTTGGATGGACATCGTACGGTCACTGGAGCTAGAATCATTCATATTGACTAAGTTGACAAAGCCCTCCGTCCGCGTCAACTTAGTAGGCCCACAAGTCAGCCTCCCACTATGGTGGGTCCCAGCTAGCAGGGGGAGTATTCATTTTTTTTGTGCATAATAAGGAGGCACTTCCTTGCGTGTGAAGATATAGCTGGTGGGTCTGAGCTGTAATTGGGAGTATTCATTCTTTTTGGTGTAATAAGGAGGTACTTGCTTGTGTGCGGCCATGGACCATGTGGGTCCCAACTATTAGCCTCTCCATGTACATCACTCTTCCGATGTTGTTGTTTGTTGACAATGTTGACCACGCCGTGCCGAGAACACCAGTGCGATGGACAACAACGAGACCCAGGAAGGGAATGACCCAGAGGCGGCGAAGCCACAACAGTGGAGGGATGTGGGTGAGTAGAGGGATGGCCTAGCCAGCGGTGGGAGTAGTAGGGGCGGTGAGTCCTGCACGGCAGCACAGCCAGCCATGGGATGCGGGAGCAAGCGGTCCTGCCAGCGCTAGATTTGGCGGCTGGAGCAAGAAGATCAGAGATTGAAGAAACACGATGGCCGTTGGATTGACATCCAACAGTTACGTCTGCTAGAATCATTTGTTGGCGTATATAATAAGTAAAAAAATCTTGCATACGCGTCAACTTAATAGGCCCACAAGTCAGACCATTCCCTATTTTTTTAACAATTTATAGCTCATTGTAACTTCTTATGCAATTTATTGCAGTCCGTTTTTTTGGACAGGGCAGGGTTAAAAATTTAAACAAAATTTCGCATATTTCTGTGGGTTCCAAACTATTTTTAATACCGAAATGTCGAGCCAGATTTAAAGTACTTTGAAGATATATTAAAATTAGGTTAAATCCCAGTGAAATTGGAAATCTGAAAATGTGAAAAATTTAGAAATATAAAGTAATTGCCAATTTGCCATCTATTTTTATATTTACAGCCCATTTCATATTAATTTCAAGATTTGCAGGCATCTTGAAAGCGTTGCAGCCCATCAGGGCGTAGAAAAATAAGTAGGCCTGGATTGGGTATTCTTCAGAAAAAATAAACTGGTCTTATTTTCACAAAGAAAAAAATAGTTGAGCTGGTCATGTGGTGAACATAAAATATAAACCTGGGCTAGATGGGCCACAACCCAGTTGAAACCCTGCTCCATCTCAATAATAACAAAAAGATATACTGCTGAGCAGCTACGTCCCAGGTGTCAGCCGATCTTGTGTTGTTCTCTTATCTATTGACTATATATGCTGACAATCTCGTGGGTCCCAGATGTCAGGAAACCACTAGGAGGAATCATTTTCTTTTTCCATACACTAACAATGGAGTATATATAACAAAAAATGAGGAACTTCCTTGTGTACGACCATGGACATGGTGGGCCCCCACTGCCATCCTCTCCACATACATCCCTCTCCCGATTCCTCTTGTTTGTTGAGCATGTTGACAACGTGAGAGGGTGGCGCCACGGCGAGCGCACCAAAGCGCGCGAAGGACGACGACAAGGCCTCAGACGTTGGCGTTAACGATTTAGGAGACGGTGGGGGCGGTGATGCATGCGCTGAGGCACAACCAGCCATGGGAGGCGGAAGCAGGCGGCCCCACCGGTGTAGGTTTGGTTTTGGCGGCTGGAGGAAGACAAGACTGAAGCACGACAGACTGTAAAAGCAGCAGGAGTACTTAATGATACGTCTCCAATGTATCTATAATTTATGAAGTATTCATGCTGTTATTTTATCATTCTTGGATGTTTTACAATCATTTTATAGCAACTTTATTTCATTTTTTGGAACTAACCTATTGACCCAGTGCCTAGTGCTAGTTCAGGAAATCAATATCAACTGGAGTCCAAACACCACAAAACTTTTTGGAGATTTTTTATGGACAAGAACACCCAGGATGGGCCAGAGAAGCACGTGGGGGTGCCCCCAGGGGGGCACAACCCACCAGGGAGCGCCTGGGGGGCAAGCGCGCCAAGGTGCGTTGTGCCCACCTCAGTGGCCTCCCGCACCCCCTCTTTACCCTATAAATTCCCAAAAATTCCAAAAACCCTCGGGGTTAACCTAGATCAGAAGTTCCACTGCCGCAAGGCTCTGTAGCCATTGAAAACAAATCTACCCCGTTCTGGCACTCTGCCGGAGGGGGAAATAATCACCGATGGCCATCTTCATCATCCCGACGGCCACCACGATGAGGAGGGAGTAGTACACCCTCGGGGCTGAGGATTTGTACCAGTAGCTATGTGTTTAATCTCTCTCTCTCTCTTGTGTTTTTGAGGTGTCATGATCTTGATGTATCGTGGGCTTTGTTAATATAGTCGGATCATATGGTGTTTTCCCCTCTCTATCTTGTTGTGATGAATTGAGTTTTTCCCTATGAGATTTCGTTGTTATTGGATTAAATACTTTTATGGATTTGAGAACACTTGATATATTTCTTGCAATTGAATACTCATGGTGACAATGGGGTATCATATTGATTCACTTGATATATGTTTTGGTACTCAACTCACGGATTCCCGAGGTGACATTGGGGTAATCTATGCATAGGGGTTGATGCACGTTCTTGTCTTTGTTTCTCTGGAAGAAATCTTGGGGCACTCACTAGAAAAAAAGACACATCCGTGACATTTAGGGCCGAACAATTTTTTTTCTGTCATACTTATGACACTTCTATGACGATAATTGTGACAAAACCCGGTATCATCATAGATGTGGTGGGGTCCTACTTCTATGACAAAAAATCATGACAAAAAATGGGATTTTCATTCTGGGCGGGCCGGAGACACAGCTGCATGACATTCTTTGGGCCGTCCATGACGGAAACAACCGTGGTAGAAGCGAGGGCGAGGAAAATATCGGGGAGTTCCCAGTTACGGTGGGTGGTCGGGGGCCGAGCGATGCGCGTTTCTCTCGTACGTACGCGCGTGTGTGCGAGACGTTGGGCTCTAACTGAACCCGAGCGAGGCGTTGGGCTCTAACTAAACCCGAGCGATTGCACTACAGGCTACACGTTACTGAACCTGAGCGATCGATCGATCCCTTACTGTTAACTGAACCCGAGTGTGATTCCTTTGCTACTGATGCTAACTGAAGCCGATCGATGGTGCCTCTGGATGAACAGTGAGCGTTGTTGAGGGGGTTTGGATGAACAGTTCCCGATGGGGGTTGGATGAACAGGAACCCGTGGTAGTAGAGGCCGTTGTCGCTGGATGAATAGTACCCCAATCGATCGAACTGGTGGATGAACAGGACCCCGTGGAGGGCTGGATGAACAGGACCCCGTGGAGGGCTTGTTGAACAGTAGCCGGTGGAGGGCAGGTTGAACAGTAGCCGGTGGAGGGCTGGATGAACAGTAGCCCGTGGAGGGGTGGTTGAACAGGACCCCCGTGGGGAGGGCTGGTTGAACAGTAGCCAGTGGAGGAGCGCGTGGTGGAGGCTGGATCAACAGGAGCCCGTGGATGAACAGTCGCAGGTGGAGGCTGGACGACGTCGACGGTGGATGAACAATACCCCGTAGAGGCTGGAGGAGGTTGACGGTGGAGATGAACAGTATCCCGTGGAGTCCCATTTTGTGGTACGCCACACCCCTCCCGATGAACAGGACCCCCATTTCGACCGTAGCGCTCCAACACAAGTCCATTTCCTCCATTTTGTGGTACGCCACACCCCTCCCGATCAACAGGACCCCGTTTCCACCGTAGGAGGTCCGTTTCCTCCATTTTGCGGTACGCCAGACCCCTCCCGATGAACAGGATCCCGTTTCCACCATGGACGGTCGAACACAAGGCCGTTTCCTCCGTTCTGCGGTATGTCAGTCCTTGTTTCCATCGCATGTTCCATCCAAGCCGGTTGGCTCCTGATGAACAACATGCGTTCCATTGCCTCCCGATGAACACGACGCATTACATTGCCTCCCCATGAACACGACGATGGCGCGGTTTCTTTGTTCCGACGCAGCCATGTACACGAGCCCTGGCCGTACGTATGCGCGAGTAGGCGTTCGAGACCCTTCCCGTATGTACGTACGTGGCCGCATTTTCTTTCTTGCACCCTGGCCGATGTACGTACGTGTATATGCTACGTGTGCGCCTCTACTACCACACATGCGTGCCTCTACTACCAAACATGTCATTCCTTACACGGCCACGGTTCATCGCTGTAGCCTGCAGACAGACCGATCGACCAGTATGTACGTACACGTTCGCGGCCAGAATGACAACGCTACGTACGCTTCGACCAGGTGGGTTCCGACCGTCAGGCACTTCCTTGCGTGCGAAGATGTAGCTGGTGGGTCCCAGTAGTCAGGGGGAAACATTTTTTTTGCTTAAATATGGTGGCCCGTCTGGTGGGTCCCTACTGTCAGGTGGAGGAATCATTATTTTGCGCGTAATAAGGAGGCACTTCCTTGCTACGGTCGTGGACCCAGCTGTGAGCCTCTCCACGTACAGTACTCTTCCGATGGAAGTCGTTCCTTGACCATGTTGACCATGTCGCACCGAGAGCACCAGGGCGGTGGACAACGGCGAGGCCTAGGAAGGGGAAGACGCGGAGCCGGGGAAGACGTGGCAGTGGAAGCCCACGCGGAGAGGAGTACGAGGGTTCACTGGTTCGGCTGCGGTGTGAAGCTGCCATCATCGCAGGGCCTGGCCAACGGTGGGAGTAGTAGGGGGCGATGAGGCCTCCACGGTAGCACAGCCGGCCACGGGAGGCAGGAGCAGGCGGCAGGACCGGCGCTGCTCTGGGTGGCTGGAGCAAGAAGACCAGAGGTTGAAGAAGCACTACGGCCGTTGGATGGACATTGTACAGTCACTTGAGCTAGGATCGTTCATATTGACTAAGTTGACAAAGCCCTCCATCCCCATCATCTTAGTAGGCCCACAAGTCAGCCTCCCACTATGGTGGGTCCCAACTAGCAGGGGGTATTCATTTTTTGTGTGTAATAACGAGGCACTTCCTTGCGTGCGAAGATATAGCTGATGGGTCCGACCTGTCAGCGGGGGAACGTGTTTTTCGCAAAATACAGAGGCCCTTCCGGTGGGTCCCAGCTATCTGGTGGATGAATCATTATTTTGTGCGTAATAAGGAGGCATTTCCTTGCATGCAGCCGTGGACCCAACTGTCAGCCTCTCCATGTACAGTCCACTTACGATGCATGTCGTTCATTGACCACGCTGACCACGCCATGCCGAGAGCACCAGGGCGGTGGACGACGGCAAGGCCTAGGAAGGGAACGACATGGAGCCAGGGAAAACTCGGCAGTTGTTTCCCACGCGCAGGGGAGTGCAAAGGTTTACTGGTTCGTTTGCCATCGCCGGAGAATAACAGCAGGTGTGGGTGAGTCAAGGGATGGCTAGGCCAACGATGGGAGAACGATGGGGCAGTGAGGCCTGCGCGACAGCATAGCCGGCCGTGGGAGGAGGGAGCAGGCAGTCCCACGGCGCTTGTTTGAGCGCTGGAGCAGGAAGAGCAGAGATTGAAGAAGCACGACGGCCATTGGATGGACATCTAACAGTCACTGCTCTCGTGTGTTGACTAAGTTGACACGGTGTTGCGTGTGCGTCGACCTTATTTTTTAGGAAAGCATACGTGTCAACCTGTAGTAGGCGCACAAGTCAGCCTGAAATCTGTGGAAAACAGCATACAACCCATCTGCCATTATTTCTAATAATTTACAACTCATTTGCTGATTCTTAAGATTTTTTTGGAGCCCATCTTCTTTTTGTTAGTATTATACCCCATATTGTGGCCACGGTTAAAAAATATAAGAAATTTTGCATATTTCGGTGCGGTCAACTATTTTTAATCCCGAAATATCGAGTCACATTCAAACTATTTTGAAAAATAATTTATATAAATATAAAATCCAAATAATTGTCTAGGCATAAAAATCAATGGAATTCAAAATCTTGTAATTAAAAAAATGAAACTAATTCCCGGTTTGATGTGTTTTAAAAATGTACAGCCCATTTCTGGGCAAACCGAATGAAACTCTCTCCTCGTCTTGAAAGATTTGTAGCCCAGCAGGGCTGATAATGCAAGTAGGCCTCATTTTGTATTTCTTTAAAAAAATAGAACTGGGCTAGCCATTTTCAGCAAGAAAAAAACACAACTGGGCTCGTGACATGGTAAACATAAATAAAACCCTGGCTAGACGGCCCATAGCCCCCGCACAACCCCGTTGTTAGCCTGATCCATGGTAAAACTAGTATAAATAACAGCTGCTTATTCCTGAAAAAAAGTAAATAACAACTGCGCGACCTGCTGGCTCTCCAGTGTCAGCCGCTCGTTGTGTAATTCCCTCGTTTATTGACTATGTTGAAAATGGCGTGAGCCCCAGATGTCCAACCATTAGGAGGAACCATTTTTTGGGGCTTGTAATAACGAAGCACTTGCTTGCGTACTGCCATGACGCTGGTGGGTACCTACTATCATACTCCACGTACAGTCATATCCTTGTTCCTCTCAGTTGTTGACGGTGTTGACAACGCAAGAGGGTGGCGCATCGCGCACGGCGAGCAAACCAAGGCCGAGGACGAAGGCGAGGCCTTGGACGGAACGAACAAGAGCCGTGGAAGATGCGCCGGTCTAGTCGCAGGCGGAGGGGAGTACGAGGGTTGACTGGTTCGGGTGCGGGTGCATGCTGGGGCAGATGTCGCCGGAGAATAACAGGACGTGTGGGGGAATAGAGGGAGGGACTGGCCAACGTTGGAGGGTACGGTAGGGCGGTGGAGGCGCAACCATCCATGGGAGGCGAGAGCAGGCGGAGCTCACGGGGTGGTTTGGTTTGGGCGGCTGGAGGAAGTAGACCATAGATAGAAGATACACGACAGATGTTGGATGTCAATCCAACGGTTGGCTGATACGTCTCCGTCGTATCTACTTTCCCAAACACTTTTGCCCTTGTTTTGGACTCTAACTTGCACGATTTCAATGGAACTAACCCGTACTAACGCTGTTTTCAGCAGAATTGCCATAGTGTTATTTATGTGCAGAAACAAAAGTTCTCGGAATGACCTGAAACTTCACGGAACGTCTTTTTTGAAATAATAAAAAATCCTTGCAAGTGAAGACCAGGGGGCCCACACCTTAGCCATGAGGGTGGGGGGCGCGCCCCCTACCTCATGGGCCCCCTGGAGCTCCTCCAACCTCAACTCCAACTCTATATATTTGCTTTCGAGGAGAAAAAAATAGAAGAGAAGGATTCATCGCGTTTTACGATACAGAGCCGCCGCCAAGCCCTAAAACCTCTCGGGAGGGCTGATCTGGAGTCCGTTCGGGGCTCCGGAGAGGGGAATCCGTTGCCATCGTCATCATCAACCTTCCTCCATCACCAATTTCATGATGCTCACCGCCGTGCGTGAGTAATTCCATAGTAGGCTTGCTGGACAGTGATGGGTTGGATGAGATTTATCATGTAATCGAGTTAGTTTTGTTAGGGTTTGATCCCTAGTATCCACTATGTTCTGAGATTGATGTTGCTATGACTTTGCTATGCTTAATGCTTGTCACTAGGGTCCGAGTGCCATGATTTCAGATTTGAACCTATTACGTTTTCATCAATATATGAGAGTTCTTGATCCTATCTTGCAAGTCTATAGTCACCTACTATGTGTTATGATCCAGCAACCCCGAAGTGACAATAATCGGGACCACTCCCGGTGATGACTGTAGTTTGAGGAGTTCATGTATTCACTATGTGTTAATGCTTTGGTCCGGTACTCTATTAAAAGGAGGCCTTAATATCCCTTAGTTTCCAATAGGACCCCGCTGCCATGGGAGGGTAGGACAAAAGATGTCATGCAAGTTCTTTTCCATAAGGACGTATGACTATATTCGGAATACATGCCTACATTACATTGATGAATTGGAGCTAGTTCTGTGTCACGCTAGGTTATGACTGTTACATGATGAACCACATCCGGCATAATTCTCTATCACCGATCCATTGCCTACGAGATTTCTGTATATTGTTCTTCGCTTATTTACTTTTCCATTGCTATTGTTACAATCACTACAAAATACCAAAAACATTACTTTTGCTACCATTACCTTTTGCTACCGTTACCACTACTATCATAGTACTTTGCTACTAAACACTTTGTTGCAGATATTAAGTTTCCAGGTGTGGTTGAATTGACAACTTAATTGCTAATACTTGAGAATATTCTTTGGCTCCCCTTGTGTCGAATCAATAAATTTGGGTTGAATACTCTACCCTCGAAAACTGTTGCGATCCCCTATACTTGTGGGTTATCAAGACTATTTTCTGGCACCGTTGCCGGGGAGCATAGCTCTATTCTTTGAGTCACTTGGGATTTATATCTGCTTATCATTATGAAGAACTTGAGAGATCCGAAAACCAAGATTTATCCCTCAACTACGAGGGGAGGTAAGGAACTGCCATCTAGCTCTGCACTTGATTCACCTTGTGTTTTGAGTAAGCTTGCGACACCTAAACCCGCTTCTGCTATTGATTCTGATATATCGCATGTTATTCATGATGCCACTTCTGCTATGCATGATACTTATGATGAAACTGCTTCTATGCTTGATACTACTATGCCACTTG
Organism: Triticum aestivum; assembly: GCF_018294505.1. Classification (NCBI taxonomy): domain Eukaryota; kingdom Viridiplantae; phylum Streptophyta; class Magnoliopsida; order Poales; family Poaceae; genus Triticum; species Triticum aestivum. The sequence continues at coordinate 253,131,960 of NC_057809.1, read as the reverse complement.
GTGATTTTCTTGATGAACAACTTGCTAGGGCTAGAGAGAATGAAATTATTGAAACATATAATATTGATGAAAGTGATGATGAAGACTCCCCCCTAATAAATATGAATTGCCTGTTGTTCCTGAGGGTTATGTTCTGGATGAAGAATCTGCTAGAGCTATTTTAGCTTGCAATGATAGATATGATCTAAAGAGGTTATTAGCTAAATGGAAGCAGCAATCCCTTAATGCTAGAATGAAACCTAACCCTGGTTTTGCTACTTCACCTATTTGTGTTACTGATAAGGATTATGAATTCTCAGTTGATCCTGATATAATTACTTTGGTTGAATTTGATCCTTTTTATGGCTATGAATCTGAAACTGTTGTGACACATCTTACTAAATTAAATGATATAGCCACCCTATTCACTAATGATGAGAGACCTCGTTACTTTTATATCCTTAAAATATTTCCATTCTCATTAAAGGGTGATGCTAAGATATGGTTTAATTCTCTTGATCCTGGTTGTGTGCGTAGTCCTCAGGATATGATTTATTACTTCTCTGCTAAATATTTCCCTGCTCATAAGAAAGAAGCTGCTTTAAGGGATATATATATATATATATATATAATTTTGTGCAAATTGAAGAAGAGAGTCTCCCATAAGCTTGGGGGAGGCTTCTCCAATTACTTAATGCTTTGCCTGATCATCCTCTTAAGAAAAATGAAATACTTGATATCTTTTATAATGGGCTAACCGATGCTTCCAGAGATTACCTGGATAGTTGTGCTGGTTCTGTTTTCAGGGAAAGAACACCGGATGAAGCTGAGATTCTATTAAATAATATGTTGACTAATGAAAATAATTGGACACTTCCTGAGCCTATTCCTAAACCAACTCTGAAGAAGAGAGGTGTTCTATTTCTCAGCCCTGCGGATATGCAAGAGGCAAAGAAATCCATGAAAGAAAAGGGTATTAAAGTTGAAGATGTTAAGAATTTACCTCCTATTGAAGAAATACATGGTCTTAGTTTACCGCCTGTCAAAGAAATGCATAATTTTAACCCATCTCGTATTGAAGAAATACATGGTCTTGATAACCCGACACAGGTAGTAAAGGTAAATTCTCTCTTTAGATATGATAAAGCTGAAATCCCATTTACTAAGTTTGCTAGCCCATGCTTAGATGAGTTTGATAAATTTATGGTTAAGCAAGAAGACTTCAATGCTTATTTTGGTAGAGAATTAAAACACAGTGCTGATATACTTGAACACTTGGGTGATTATATGGCTAATGTCAAAGGTGAACTTAAACTTATTAGTAAACATGCTTCTATGGTTACCACTCAAGTAGAACAAGTACTTAAAGCTCAAAATGATTTGCTCAATGAATTGAATAGTAAGAATAATGATTATGTTGTTAGAGTGGCTACTAGAACTGGTAGAATGACTTAGGAACCTTTGTATCCTGAAGGCCAGCCTAAGAGAATTGAGCAAGATTCTCAGAGAAATAATATAGATGCACCTAGTCCTTCTAAAAGGAAGAAAAAGAAAAATGATAGGACTTTGCATGCTTCTAGTGAACCTATTACTAAAACACCTGAGAATCCAAATGATATTTCAATTTTTGATGCTGAAACACAATCTGGTAATGAACCTAAAACTAGTGATAATGTTAATGATAATTGTTGACACACGAACACGTCACGTGTACCCTCGACGCCGGGGGTGATGCACCGCAGCTCACGTCGAAGGAGACCCGACCGACAGCGTGATACGCACGATAGTCGACGGGCGCTTTTGCAGACCCGAAAACCCCACACCCCCGGGAGGGACCCCGTCAAGGAGTGCGGCGGCTATGGGCTGCCCTAGGTCGATTCGCTCGCCCCTAGAGCCTCGGGATTCGCAGCTCTCAAACATGAAGAACAGCGAACAACGAGATAGAAAAACGGCGGAGAGATAAAACGTATATGAAAAAGTAGTATATTGATTTGTTCGACTGTGTGTTGTTCAATCGGCCGTCACCCCCAACATATATAAGAGGCGGCTGGACTTCCCGTACAAGTAAAGGATTCATCTAGGCTTTCCTTACAAGAAAAATTACATCAATTCACGTCCTAGAGTCCTAATTCTATTCCAACTCGGATTCAGTCTGAATCTGGCCCAAACTCTGTCTTCCTTCTTGCGCGGGCCGCCGGGCTTGCATATGATCTCCAATCGAGATGGTCCAAATATCAAACTTGTGAGCCTTGACGATACGAACAACTCTCATGTTGATCACTTTTTCAAATAAGGCCATCTTGAATACTTTTCGAGGTCATCTTTATCATCTAGTCGGACTCGGCCTTGTAGTAGACTGGATTATCCGAGTCTCGTAGTGAATTTGTAGGCTATATATTATCTCTGATGATGATGACTCCAAAATCAAAGTTTACCATCTTGATGATACGCACAACTTATGTATTGAACACTTCTTCATCCAAGGTCATTTTGATAAACTTTCGAGCACATGTTCAATTTCACTCGGACTTGAGCTCATCCACTCGGATATTAGACACTTTCACTCGGATCGTCCGATTGGACTTTTTCACTTAGAAGACAATCTTTCACTCGGATGACTTTATTTCCACTCGGATGACTTTATTTCCACTCGGATGACTATATTTCCACTCGGATGACTATATTTCCACTCGGAAGGCACTATCTTATTCAATCGGCAAGTTTTTCTCCCGATGGTAATCTTTTCACTCGGAATATTTTCACCTGGACGACAATTTCACTCAGATGATCATATTTCCACTCGGATGACTATATTTCCACTTGGATAATAATAAGTTCATTCGGTCAGCAAACTTTCACTCGACCGGTAAATTTTCACCCGACTGTAAACTTTCATTCGGATGGTAAACTTTTCACTCGGATTTCCGACTAAAAACATAGCCCGATCTTGATTTGTCTCTCCAGGCCTCATACGACCTCGGATTGAGACGAATTATATATGATAATGGATCGGATCGACGAGACGAAACTTTTCCGTGTTGAAGGTTTTTTGATTCAAGGCCGTATTGATGGCCGAATTACTCGCGCAACCTATTAGACAAGTGTCTGGCACCTCGCGCCATATTTCCGTTGAGGTTCAGTTTGCAGTATATTGCCTCTAACTTTTGCATATGAACTCGGATTGAGATGATTTATATATCAAAATCAATTGTCTTGACGAGACGAAAACAATTCCTTAAGAGTGCTCCTTCATCCGAGGTCATTTTGAAGACGTGATTGGCCGCAAACCACTCGGAACATTGAACTATGCCACTCGGAGTATAGTTTCGGTCCGTAAGATAAAGTCGAATGAATGTAACCGAAACATCTAAGTGGTTCCACTCGGTGACGTGAATATTTTTATGCTGAAAACTCATTCACTCGAGACCATCTTAATTGCAATCTCTATCTTGCCAAAATCAGGTGCCAACACATGCCCCCCGTTTTTCGGCAAAGCTTGCACGCCGAAAAACAATATGCACAGTGTTTGTTCTAAGGACGATATCAACACTCCATCGGCCATTTATTTTTATCAGGGCGACAATTATGTATCGGCCATGTTTGTGCTAAGGGCGATAATCGTATATCGGCCATTGCCCACTTAGGCTTCCTGCCACACACTCGGGTGGTACTTCTTCAAATATTTGCCATTGAGAGCTCAAGGTAACAATGCCCCTTGTATTGATTCCACCAAATATGAATTTCCGGGAACAACTCTTGCAATTCTAAAAGGACCTTCCCAACTTGGAGACCACTTCCCGAATTTTCTATCTCTTGAACCAATCGGCAGAATCACTTTCCAAACGAGATCACCAACTTGAAAATTCTTCAACTTGACTTTCTTATTGTAAGCCCTTGCCACCCTCAACTTATCTCTCTCTATGGCATTCAAAGCAGCCAAACATTTATCAGCAACCTCATCAATGTTGTCCATCATCAAGTTATAGAAGTCTATTGCCGATAAATCATTTTGTTTGGCTATTCTCAAAGCATTCAAATTTACTTCCACCGGTAAAACAGCCTCCTGACCATATACTAGCTCATATGGAGTCACTTTCGTAGAACCGTGCCTTGAGATTCTATGTGCCCATAATGCCTCAGACAACAAGTCATGCCATCTCCTTGGATTATCCTCAATCTTCTTCTTGATGAGCTTGATTAAAATTTTATTGCTAGACTCAGCTTGTCCATTAGCTTGGGCATAATATGGAGAGGAATTGAGCAACTTTATTTTATAAGATTCGGCAAACTCTCTAACTTGGAGTGACATGAAAGATGAACCTTGATCTGTAGTTAACGTTTGAGGAGTACCGAATCTATGAATAATGTGCTCGGTTATGAATTGAATTACCTCCGTATGCGTCATGTTCTTGAGAGGTACTGCTTCAGACCATTTAGTGAAATAATCAGTTGCCACCAATACGAACCGATGCCCTTTTGAGGAAGACGGATGGATTTGTCCAATGAAATCCAAACCCCAACCTCTGAAAGGCCACGGTTTGATAATAGGATGTAACATAGCAGCAAGAGCCAATTGAATATCACCAAACTTTTGACAAGCTTCACACCCCTTATAATGTCTGAAGCAATCATTAACCATAGTCGGCCAATAAAACCCAGCACGTCGCAATAACCATTTCATCTTGGGAGCCGACTGGTGAGTGCCACAAATACCTTCATGTACTTCTCCCATAGCAACTCTTGCCTGGTCCTCGTCCAAACACTTTAGAAGAACATCATCGACAGTTCGGCGATAAAGACCATCATCTCTCATTGTATACTTGAAAGCCATACGCCGAACATCCCTGTCCACCCTTTCACTCGGATTGCACAAGTAATCAACAATGGGCTTCCTCCAGTCGGGATTGTCACATGCACTAGACTTTTTGTTAATGGCCGAATCAGTGGGTTCAGGTTCGGCCTCTCCCATATTAGCAAGACAAGACATCGGTCTTTGAGAGATATGAAACATGCCATGATCGACATGATATCCGGATGCTTGTTGTGCCAATTCATTTGCTTTCCAATTTTCATGTCTAGATATATGAGCAATGCTAAAGCAATCCAAAGTAGAAATTATATCTAGACGTGATTCGTCCAAACACTGAAAGACTTTGCATATTTGCTGCACCACTAGTAACGAATCACCATAAGCCTCAATATGTGTAGCACCTATAGCAAGTAACATCTCTAGGCCGAATAACAATGCTTCATATTCGCTTGATTGTTTGTGCAAAAATATTCTAAGCGGCATGAGGCTTCAAAAACAGCACCATGAGGAGATATATAAACAATACCAACACCTTGGCCATTGCTACAAACCGAACCATCAAAGTATAATCTCCATGGTACTAATGAAACAAGGTTCATATCAAGATCATGCTTGTTATTAATCCGATGTTCAACAATGAAATTAGCAACAATTTGGCCTTTCATGGATTTTAGAGATTCATAAGCCAAATCATATTCAATCAAAGCATAAGCCCACTTGCCAATTCTACCACTAAGAATTGGCCTATGCAACATGTATTTAATGACATCGGTTTGAAAAGCTACTACACAAACAGTCGGCACTAAATAATGTCTCAGTTTTGTGCAAGCATAATATAAGCATAGACATAATTTCTCAATAAATGTATACCTTGTCTCTGCGTCCAATAAGCGGCGGCTCAAATAAGTGATGGCATGCTCTTTTCCTTCGGTCTCTTGAGTTAGAACAGCACCAATAACTCCTTCCTCTGCTGCAATGTAAAGTCTGAAGGGTTCCCTATGCTTGGGTGCTCTCATCACCGGAGGAGTGCATAAATAATTCTTGATCATATCAAATGCTTCTTGTTGTTTTGCCCCCAAGTGAAATCAGCATCATTCTTTAACCGAAGGATAGGAGTAAATGCATCAACTTTCCCTGATAGATTAGCTATGAACCTTCTCAAATAATTGACCTTGCCAAGGAACTTTTGCATATCTCTCTTGCATGTTGGAGCCTCCACCTTCTGTATAGCCTCTATCTTTTTGGGATCAATCTCTATACCGTCTTCATGAATAATGAAACCCCAAAACTTGCCAGCTGACACGCCGAAAGCACACTTCAAAGGATTCATTTTCAACCCATACTTTTTCATTCTTTCAAAAGCTAAACACAAATCGGCCAAGTGAGATTCAAAAGCATCCGATTTGACAATAATATCATCAATATAAACTTCAAGTATGACACCGAGTAAATCATGAAAAATCAAATTCATAGCCCTTTGGTACGTGGCGCCAGCAGTTTTTAATCTGAATGTCATCACTGTCCACTCGAATAAACCAAGGAAACCAGGGCATTGAAAAGCTGTCTTGTACATGTCCTCTTCGGCCATAAAAATTTGATTGTATCCGGCATTACCATCTAGAAAGCTAATAACCTTATGTCCAGAAGCATCATTAATAAGCATATCTGCTATTGGCATAGGATACTCATCTTTGGGTGTAGCCCTATTCAAATCTCTGAAATCAATGCACACCCTCAACTTGCCAAATCCTTTCTTCTCTACTGGGACAATGTTAGAAATCCACTCGGCATACCTGCAAGGTCGAATGAAATTAGCTTCAAGCAGTCGACCGATCTCTTCCTTGATACGGTCATATGTTTTCGGATTAAATTTTCTGGGCGACTGTTTATAAGGTCTAAAACCGGCCTTTATAGGCAACCGATGCTCCACTAGCTCTCAGCTTAACCCTGGCATCTCATGATACTCCCATGCAAAGCAACAAACATATTCTTTCAATAGCTCGATTAACTTAGCCTTACAATCGGCTTTTAAATTTTAGTTTATAAATGTCGGTCGAGTGACTGAACCATCTCCAATATCTACCTCTTCTAACGGATCGGCTGATGTAAAACCTTGTCCAAGTTTATCCATGTCATCCAACTCCTCTATAGGCTCATACATATCGTTCTCATTGGACCGATACTTTACAAGACGTTTTTGTAACCACTTGGAATTAGGATCCATTTAAACATATCATACCTTGGAGCCGATTGCATTCACTCGGCTTTAAAGAGACGGGCACAAAACCATTCTTGGTTGCGCTGAGAAAATCAAATTCTGACAAGTCACGTCCCGTCAAGCAAGTAGCATTGGGATGTTGCCAATCCACCGATGCATCGGCCAATGCAACACAGGCCGAGTTATCCGCGTGAATAACTTCCACTTCATCATCAACCCACTGAATCAAAAACTGGTGCATAGTGGATGGCGCGCACTGGTTTGCATGAACCCAATCGCGGCCTAGTATGACGTTGTAGTTACCTTGCACCTCAGCGACAAAGAATGCAGTAGCCAAAGTTTTGCTTCCGACTGTAAGCTCCACATACATCACACCTTTGGCTTCAGTTTTCTCTTTGCCTTCAAATCCATTGAGCACCATATTGGTCTTGATCAATTCTTCACCAGGCAAACCCAATCTCTTGAAGACTGAATAGGGCATAAGATTTACCACAGCACCACCATCGACAAGCATCCGAGTGAGCGGCGACCCATTGATATGACCTCTGAGATATAATGGTTTAAGATGCGTTACTAGTTCTTTTGGCTTCTCGAATATTGCGTTTTTAGGGCCAAAATCCAGCTGAGCCACCTCCCCTTCTTCATCTACAGCACGAAACTCAGTAGGTAAGTAGTACACCATATTGATATCCATACCTTCATGAACCGGCGTAGACTCATAGTCCAACATATCAGCCTCCTCCTCGAGTGCATCCACCGATTCTGAAATTTGTCCGAGTGAAGGATAAGTAAGAAGTGTCGCAGACGATGTCATATCTGTTGCATCGTCCTCCTTTGGTGATGTAGGTATTGCTGTGATAGATGTAGAAGCTGCTGTATCTTGTATTTGTTTAGGCCTCCACACTTGTTTTGGTGGAACCATGGGTCGAGTGTCATCGAACAACTTATCCCTTTGTTTCTCGGCCTCCTGTTCTGCCATCTCTTGACTCCTTAACCTCTGTAGTTTCCTCTTTTGTGTCTTTGTTAGCCCTGGAGGACACCACTTCGGCTGAGTGTATTTAGGATCTCTCGTCTTTACCTGGCTGGTGCTTGCCTCATGGTCATTAGCCGAGTGCTTTGGCGCGATAGCAAGTATCGGCTCAGTCGGATTGCTATGCACAATCGGCTGCTGTATGGCGAATGTTTTGGTGCCCAAGATAAGTGAGTCGACATCCATTTTCTCCTTGCCTTTTCCCGACTCAACTGCTGCAACACTTGGTGATTTAACACGCCATTCTTTTTGACTTTCCAGATGCATGAAATTTCCACTCGGGCGCACCTTTTTACTCTGATGGAATCCACTCGGATGGATATCACTCGGATGGAATTCAGTCTGATGGAATCTACTCGGCCACATTTTTTCACTCGGATAGCTTCCACCTAGGTGCATTCGTACACTCGGATAATTTCCATCCGGTCGCATGTTTTGACCAACCGACCGATAGTTACCGATGTTCAGTCGGCCTCTATATGAATAGTCAAGTCAATCCCAAACAGATTGCGTATGCTCTTCTGGAAACGGCACCCTTGGTCCACTCGGTTTCATATACTGACTGAACATATCAGTTGATGGTGACCTTGGTCGCTTCAGATGAGTCGGCCGATTAAAGCTAGAACCGGCCGACTGGTTGGTGTACTTGGACAGCAACATATCAAAAGTTGGCTTGATCCGCTTGCGCTGTACTTTAACTTCATTCCTTTTCCACTTGCCAATTTCTGGACTCTTGGGCTTGACAAATCTCACACGAGCATCTTCTTGCACTTGCAGTTGCCCCCCGAGTGTAGAATTCTTGATGGTGATTTTGATCACTTCCTTGCCATCGAGTTGCTTACCAAGCACAACCTGTCTCCCCAAGACTTTGTTGTCCTCCTTGTCTTTCCTGGGATCACCAACAATGACATTAGCTTTATTAGCAGATTCGGCTACCTCCGGCCGAATGAGTAGCTTCTTCCCCTCCAAATCCATGGTATTCATTGGAAAAGGCTGTTTATCAACTTGCATCTCAAAAAAGTTCAATCGTCCGTCATTAATGGCCGATTGTATCTGTCGTCGAAAAACATTGCAATCATTAGTAGCATGAGAAAAAGAATTATGATACTTGCAATAAGCACGCTATTTTAGCTCTTCAAACGGCGGTAAAGTATGAGATATTCTAATAATCTTAGCCTGCAACGAAGCATCAAATATTCTATCACACTTAGCAATGTTAAAAGTGAACTTCATCTCTTCATCACGATTCTTATGAATCGGTTTCAGATCATTGCAAGTAAAGGGTTTGGCCTTAGATGGCCAAACAAATTCAGTAGCAAAAATATTACCCTCATCGTCCGAATGATCACTGTCATATTCCACCATATTCATCTTCGGACGATCGGCTTTGTATCTATGTACTTCTTTGAGATCTTTGCTTCGGTTTTCCTGAGCCAAAGCCCTTTGTAAGACTTGGTTGATATTTAAGAACTCACAACCTTCTAGCTTTTCTCTAATGGGAGTTCTCAAACCACTCAGCACTAGGTCTGCCAAGTCTCTCTCAGTTATCACCAAACTAAAACACCGTTTTTTTGTTTCTCTGAATCTCTTGACGTAATCGGAGACCGATTCATCATGCTTCTGTTTAACCGATGTTAGATGTGATAACTTGAGTTCATTGTCGCTGCTATAAAAGTGATCATGAAATTTCTATTCTAGCTGTGACCAAACCCGAATGGAACCATGTGGTAAAGAAGAAAACCATGAAAATGTAGTACCAGTTAAAGATAAAGGAAACAAACGCACTTTCAACTCATTTAGTGAGCCTGCTTCACCTAGTTGTGCTAAGTATTGACTAACATGCTCCCATGTGGGTTTTGTGCCCTCTCCATTGAACTTAACAAAATCTGGAATCTTATATCCCGGAGGGCACTGGATGGCATCAAAGTACTCGGGGTACGGCTTTTGGTAAATCTGATTCCGAGGTAACTCAACTCCAAAATTCTCTCTAAGCATCTTAGCCATCTCCCCTCTAAGATTAGCTAGACCATCATCCGTAGTGGACAATGAAGTTTGTGGCAGTGGCATAGAAGGAGTAGGGTTGCTAGTTGTGGGTAGGAATTGTGGCATGTATGTCGACCCATAATTTGGTATTGGTCGAGTGGTTGTAGCTATAGGTAGAGTTTGGTTCAGCGTTGCCACCGAACCTGTCATGCTCATAATAGGATTAATGGGTGTAGTCACAATCTGATTTGTTTGGGTAGGATAATAAGCCAGATTAGGGTTTTGCACACTAGCAGCTACACCATTATTACCACTAGACGATTGAGATATATTCTTCTGAGCATTAGTATTTTCTATAAAAGTTTGATAGACTAGATTGTTACCATCAGCAATACGACTTTCAATCTCAGCCCATTGCTCAGGAGAAAAGGCAGTACTTACAGAAGGCTTAACCTGTTCAGTTTGAAGAGGAGGGAACTTGATTTCTTCAATCGGAGTGATGTTGCCTTGGCGATCTTTCTTGAATTTTGCAAGGAACTCCTGCAGGTCCTTCTCCTCGCGCGCCTTCTTGTACTCCTCATAGACTTGGCGATGATCGGCCGATATCTCATCAAGACTAGGCTTAATGATGTTATCGGCGTCTACCTCAGATGGCTTGGGAAGATCGGACATGGTGGATGATGACGATTGATCTTCGGTCCCCAGCGGAGTCGCCAAAAAGTGTGTTGACACACGAACATGTCACGTGTACCCTCGACGCCGGGGGTGATGCACCGCAGCTCACTTCGAAGGAGACCCGATCGACAGCGCGATACGCAAGACAGTCGACGGGCGCTTTTGCAGACCCGAAAACCCCACACCCTCGGGAGGGACCCCGTCAGGGAGTGCGGCAGCTATGGGCTGCCCTACGTCGATTCACTCGCCCCTAGAGCCTCGAGATTCGCAGCTCTCAAACACGAAGAACAGCGAAGAACGAGATAGAAAAACGATGGAGAGATAAAACATAGATGAAAAAGTAGTATATTGATTTGTTCGATTGTGTGTTGTTCAATCGGCCGTCACCCCCAACATATATAAGAGGCGGCTGGACTTCCCGTACAAGTAAAGGATTCATCTAGGCTTTCCTTACAAGAAAAAATACATCAATTCACGTCCTAGAGTCCTAATTCTATTCCAACTCGGATTCAGTCTGAATCTGGCCCAAACTCTGTCTTCCTTCTTGCGCGGGCCGCCGGGCTTGCATATGATCTCCGATCGAGATGGCCCAAATATCAAACTTGTGCGCCTCGACGATAGGAACAACTCTCATGTTGATCACTTTTTCAAATAAGGCCATCTTGAATACTTTTCGAGGTCATCTTTATCATCCAGTCGGACTCGGCCTTGTAGTAGACTGGATTATCCGAGTCTCGTAGTGAATTTGTAGGCTATATATTATCTCTGATGATGATGACTCCAAAATCAAAGTTTACCATCTTGATGATACGCACAACTTCTGTATTGAACACTTCTTCATCCAAGGTCATTTTGATAAACTTTCGAGCACATGTTCAATTTCACTCGGACTTGAGCTCATCCACTCGGATATTAGACACTTTCACTCGGATCGTCCGATTGGACTTTTTCACTTAGAAGACAATCTTTCACTCGGATGACTTTATTTCCACTCGGATGACTATATTTCCACTCGGAAGGCACTATCATATTCAATCGGCAAGTTTTTCTCTCGATGGTAATCCTTTCACTCGGAATATTTTCACCCGGACGACAATTTCACTCGGATGATCATATTTTCACTTGGATGACTATATTTCCACTTGGATAATAATAAGTTCATTCGGTCAGCAAACTTTCACTCGACAGGTAAATTTTCACCCGATTGTAAACTTTCATTCGGATGGTAAACTTTTCACTCGGATTTCCGACTGAAAACATAGCCCGATCTTGATTTGTCTCTCCAGACCTCATACGACCTCGGATTGAGACGAATTATATATGAAAATCGATCGGCTCGACGAGATGAAACTTTTCCGTGTTGAAGGTTTTTCGATTCAAGGTTGTATTGATGGCCGAATTACTCGCGCAACCTTTCAGACAAGTGTGTGGCACCTCGCGCCATATTTCCGTTGAGGTTCAGTCTGCAGTATATTGCCTCTAACTTTTGCATATGAACTCGGATTGAGATGATTTATATATCAAAATCAATTGTCTTGACGAGACGAAGACAATTCCTTAAGAGTGCTCCTTCATCCGAGGTCATTTTGAAGACGTGATTGGCCGCAAACCACTCGGAACATTGAACTATGCCACTCGGAGTATAGTTTCGGTCCGTAAGATAAAGTCGAATGAATGTAACCGAAACATCTAAGTGGTTCCACTCGGTGACGTGAATATTTTTATGCTGAAAATGCATTCACTCGAGACCATCTTCATTGCAATCTGTATCTTGCCAAAATCAGGTATCAACAATAATGTTCATGTTGATGCTCAACCTAGCAATGATAATGATATAGAAATTAAACCTGCTGTTGATCTTGATAACCCACAATCAAAGAATCAACTTTATGATAAGAAAGAACTTGTTGCTAGGAAACATGGTAAATAAAGAGAACCATGGGTTCAGAAACCCATGCCTTTCCCTCCCAAACCATCCAAGAAAAAGGATGATGAGGATTTTGAGCGCTTTGCTGAAATGATTAGACCTATCTTTTTGCGTATGCGATTAACTGATATGCTTAAAATGAATCCTTATGCTAAGTACATGAAAGAAATTGTTACTAATAAAAGAAAGATACCGGAAGCTGAAATTTCCACCATGCTTGCCAATTATACTTTTAAGGGTGGAATACCAAAGAAACTTGGAGATCCAGGAGTACCCACTATACCATGCTCCATTAAAAGAAACTATGTTAAAACTGCGTTATGTGATCTTGGAGCCGGTGTTAGTGTTATGCCTATCTCTTTATATCGTAGACTTGATTTGAATAAGTTGACACCTAATGAAATATCTTTGCAAATGGCTGATAAATCAACTGCTATACCTGTCGGTATTTGTGAGGATGTGCCTGTTGTGGTTGCAAATGTCACTATTTTAACGGACTTTGTTATTTTGATATTCCCGAGGACGATAGTATGTCTATTATTCTTGGAAGACCCTTTTTGAATACTGCAGGGGCTGTTTTGATTGCAACAAAGGCAATGTAACTTTTCATGTTAATGGTAATGAGCATACAGTACACTTTCTGAGGAAACAACCTCAAGTCCACAGTATCAATTCTATTGGAAAAATTCCATTAATTATTTTTGGAGGTTTTGAATTTCCTCTTCCTACTGTCAAGAAGAAATATGATATTATTATTGTTGGGGATGTGCATATCCCCGTTGAGGTAACCTAGTGTTATTCGAAAATTCTCCAGTTCCATGTTATTCGGAATGAGTTTGTTAACAAGACTTGATCAACCTTGTTAATGGATTCCTTTTGATGATCATGAGATGGACGAATTTAGAAAACACAACTCTGTGTACCCTCTTTTTACTTTCTGTTATTCATATTAAACAAAATAAAAATAGTATTTTCTGTCTGTTATCTGAATCATCCGTGCAATATAAAAATACCCCGAAAATAGAAGTTCTCCAAATGCCTTGAAATTTAAATATGATTTTTTCTGGAATATTTGAGAATATTTGGCACTGAGAACACAGCAGGGGGGCATCCACCTGGCCACGAGGGTGGAGGGCGCCCCTACCCCCCTGGGCGCGCCCCCTGCCTCGTGGGCCCATGGTGGCCCTCCTCACTTATTCCTGCACCCACACACTCCTTCTTCCTCCCACAAACACGATTATCCAGTTCAAACCCGAGCCCAAGCTCATTTTGCTGCCATTTTCAATCTCCTTGCTCAAAGCACCTCTCACAAAACTGCTTGGGGGGATTGTTCCTTGGTATGTGACTCCTCCATTGGTCCAATTCGTTTTTGTTCTAGTGCTTTATTCATTGAAAATTTATGTTGCCTAGGTGACCATGTTCTTGAGCTTGCATGTCAAATTTATATGGTTCTAAGTAGTTTTGATGCATGATATAGGCTCTATGCACTTGTAGGAGTAGTTGCTATCAATTTTGTTGAGTTTGGTTTACTTTTATTTGAAGTTACTAAAAATTTCAAAATTTTTCAAAAAATAATGAAGAGATTTTTGAGGGGCTCATCGAGCCGAAGCTTGAAGGAAAAGCAAAATGAAGAAGCAAAGAAGCCCAAATATAATCTGCCTCGCACTACGGAGGTTAGGCCGTGTGAATGGCCCTCTGATGATTTCTTGAGAGCAACCGGGATTTATGAGGATTTTTATGAATTGGCTTAGAATGCAGGCCTCACCGACTTCCTCCGCGACCAACGCGAACAGTATCTCTTACTCACCAATACTTTTGTGCAAAACTTCTACTATTATCCTAGGGAATCAGCTCCTTTAGTAGAGTTTCATTTATATGATGTGGTTAAGAAGATGTCACTATATGAATTTTGCAGGGTTTGCAAAATACCTTTCGAGGGTAGCTTAGAGAAACCACATCGTAAATATGTGGATGGGTTTATTGACACTATCACTGTAGGAAACTAGGAAGGTTTCCGATGCAAGAATCACTAGTATACATTTTCCTGTTTTATGCTACTTCGCAATATTTGCTAGTCGTTGCTTAATTGGTTGCGGAAACTGTGGAAACCTTAGTGTTCCTGATATTTTTATTTTGTTCCACGGTTTATTCCGTGACGACTCTGTTAGTATGGGCTGTATTATTGCTAAACAGTAAAGTCTGAACCATACAAAGGGCCCTATCTTTGGCGGTATCTATGCTTCACGCCTTGCTGCATATTATAACATACCCATTAGGCACTATGAAAAAGAAGAAAAAATGTTGCCTACTATTTATTTAGATTATAAGAGTATGGTAGGACATGATTTTATTATAAAGAATAGGGAAGGGGAGCTTAAATAAAAATTCTTCTTTGATAAACGTCATCCTGAGACTATCACCTTGCCTGCTCCTTCCTTGTTTGATTTATATACAGGCCAGTACCTCGTCTCGCCGGAGGACATTCACGCTTACCGGAACCCTACATCAGCCATAGAGCCAGAGTCGGAACCACAAGTTGATCCTCCACGACAGTTTAATTACCAGTGGGATCCGGAAATGATTGCCAGCCGGTGGCAATCAGAGTCTTCTTCTTCGCAGTACGACCCCAACTATTACTATGGATATCCGCCAGGCCAACCGTGGCCATAGACCAACTTAGGTCAAAAGCCTAAGCTTGGGGGAGTACGTATTTCTCACCGACATTACATTTATGTTCACACACTCATTGTTAGATGTCGGTGCTCATACTTTTTCATTGTATCATCCATGCTAGTTTATTTCCTTTTTATGCTTTCTTCTTGTATGTTTAATAAACCTTAAGAAAAAAACCAAAAAAATTAGTTGTAACTTTTATAAAAATTTTCTATGCTTGTAGTAGTAATTAAAAAGAAAACCCAAAAATATTTCCTGTTCTTCTTTTTGCTTGTTGGGAGCTTTCCCGTGTAAATAGTTTTATTTCTTTTCTTTTCTTTGGGGGTCGATAGGAGAAGACCATAATTAAATTGTTGAAGTGGCTCTTATATGCATTATTGTTGATCTGACAAAAGAGCCCATATTGCCTTGTCTCCTCCTGTTTATTGAATGCTTGCAGATTCTAGCTTAGTCCAATGCACACGCACTATTATTATTATCCACATCGTTTGGTCGTGCAAGTGAAAGGCAATTATGACGATATATGATGGACTGATTGAGATGAGAAAAGCTGGTATGAACTCGACCTCTCTTGTTTTTGTAAATATGATCAGTTCATCGTTCCTGATTCAGCCTATTATGAATAAACATGTTTGCAATGACAATTAGAGATTATAGTTGCTTATGCCATGCTTAATTAGCTAGGAGCTTATAATGGTTTACCTTGCGTGCCAACATGCTATTAAAATGGTTGTGATGTGGTATGATAGGGTGGTATCCTCTTTTGAATGATTTGAGTGGCTTGACTTGGCACATGTTCACGCATGTAGTTGAAACAAAATCAACATAGCCTCTATGATATTTAAGTTCATGGTGCATTATATCCTACTCATGCTTGCATTCAGTGTTGATTAATTTTAATGCATGTTCATGACTGTTGTCGCTCTCTAGCTGGTCGCATCCTAGTCTTTTGCTAGCCTTCACTTGTACTAAGCGGGAACACTGCTTGTGCATCCAATTCCATAAACCCCAAAGTTGTTCCATATGAGTCCACCATACCTACCTATATACGGTATCTACCTGCCGTTCCAAGTAAATTTGTATGTGCCAAACTCTAAACATTTAAATAAATATCCTGTTTTGTATGCTCGAATAGCTCATGTATCAACTAGGGCTGTCCATATCTTCCATGTTAGGAGGGTTATTCTCAAGAGGAGTGGACTCCGCTCCTCACTCACGAGAAAGAGGCCGGTCACCGGGATGCCCAGTCCCATGCTTTATGCAAAGTAAATCAAAATAATAGCAAACAAAACTCCCCCTGCGACTCTTGTTAGTTGGAGGCACTCGTTGTTTTGAGCAAGCCATGGATTGATGCTTGTTGGTGGATGGGGAGTATAAACTTTACCATTCTGTTTGGGAACCGCCTATAATGTGTGTAGCATGGAAGATATCGCCATCTCTTGGTTGTTATGTTGACAATGAAAGTATACCACTCAAAATATTATTCACCTCTATTTCAAAACCGAGCTCTGGCACCTCTACAAATCCCTGCTTCCCTCTGCGAAGGGCCTATCTATTTACTTTTATGTTGAGTCATCATCCTCTTATTAAAAAGCACCAGTTGGAGAGCACCACTGTCATTTGCATTCATTACTATTAGTTTACATTGAGTATGACTTGACTGGATCTCTTTTACCATGAATTACAATGTCTAGTCAGTCCTTGGTCTTTAAAGGTGCTCAACATTTATGTTTTGCGGTCTCAGAAAGGGCTAGCGAGATACCATCTTGTTATATCATATTATGATTGTTTTGAGAAAGTGTTGTCATTCGAGATTTATTATTATTGCTCGCTAGTTGATTATGCCATTGATATGAGTAAACATGAGACCTAAGCGTTATTGTGAATATGGTTAGTTTATAACCTTTGCTGAAAACTTGAATGCTGGCTTTACACATTTACAACAACAAGAGCAAACAGAGTTTGTAAAAGTTTTTCTTTATCACTTTCAGTTTGTCAACTGAATTGCTTGAGGACAAGCAAAGGTTTAAGCTTGGGGGAGTTGATACATCTCCGTCGTATCTACTTTTCCAAACACTTTTGCCCTTGTTTTGGACTCTAACTTGCATGATTTGAATGGAACTAATCCGTACTGACATTGTTTTCAGCAGAATTGCCATGGTGTTATTTATGTGCAGAAACAAAAGTTCTCAGAATGACCTGAAACTTCATGGAATGTCTTTTTGGAAATAATAAAAAATCCTTGCAAAAGATGAAGACCAGGGGGCCCACACCCTAGCCACGGGGGTGGGGGGCGCGCCCCCTACCTCGTGCCCCCCTGGAGCTCCTCCGACCTCAACTCCAACTCTATATATTTGCTTTCGGGGAGAAAAAAAAGAAGATAAGGATTCATCACGTTTTACGATACGGAGCCGCCGCCAAGCCCTAAAACCTCTCAGGAGGGCTGATCTGGAGTCCGTTCGGGGCTCCAGAGAGGGGAATCCGTCGCCATCGTCATCATCAACCTTCCTCCATCACCAATTTCATGATGCTCACCGCCGTGCGTGAGTAATTCCATCGTAGGCTTGCTGGACGGTGATGGGTTGGATGAGATTTATCATGTAATCGAGTTAGTTTTGTTAGGGTTTGATCCCTAGTATCCACTATGTTCTAAGATTGATGTTGCTATGACTTTGTTATGCTTAATGCTTGTCACTAGGGCCCGAGTGCCATGATTTCAGATCCGAACCTATTATGTTTTCATCAATATATGAGAGTTCTTGATCCTATCTTGCAAGTCTATAGTCACCTACAATGTGTTATGATCCGACAACCCCGAAGTGACAATAATCGGGACCACTCCTGGTGATGACCGTAGTTTGAGGAGTTCATGTATTCACTATGTGTTAATGCTTTGGTCCGGTACTCTATTAAAGGGAGGCCTTAATATCCCTTAGTTTCCAATAGGACCCCGCTGCCACGGGAGGGTAGGACAAACGATGTCATGCAAGTTCTTTTCCATAATCACGCATGACTATATTCGGAATACATGCCTACATTACATTGATGAATTGGAGCTAGTTCTATGTCACCTAGGTTATGACTGTTACATGATGAACCACATCCGACATAATTCTCTATCACCGATCCATTGCCTACGAGCTTTCTGTATATTGTTCTTCGCTTATTTACTTTTCTGTTGCTATTGTTACAATCACTACAAAATACCAAAAACATTACTTTTGCTACCATTACTTTTTGCTACCGTTACCACTACTATCATATTACTTTGCTACTAAACACTTTGCTGCAGATATTAAGTTTCCAAGTGTGGTTGAATTCACAACTGAACTGCTAATACTTGAGAATATTCTTTGGCTCCCCTTGTGTCGAATCAATATATTTGGGTTGAATACTCTACCCTCGAAAACTGTTGTGATCCCCTATACTTGTGGGTTATCACTGGCCAGCAGAAACGTTTGTTGACTAGCTAGTAAGTCGACACCACCTTGGATAGGCTATATCCTCGTGGGTCCCAAATGTCAGAATCCAAATCTGTCATGGTCATGCAACCTTTCCTATGAAAATTTACAGCCCATTTGGTGTGCTAGTTCGAAATAAGTTTGTGGGTGCTGGTGGGGGCTAATCACTTGGCTTCTGTATTGCACAGTGAGCTCAAGCAGCTAGCGAGAGTGATGTTATTTCCCTTGGTTGGGATTTGTTACAATATTTCACTCTAAATTAAACGAATGGCAAGCCATTTGCCTTGTTTCAAAGAAAATATGACAGTCACAGCCGAGTTGAAAAGGGTAAGAACATCTAACTCCAGCTTACAAACTGTACAAAAGCATGAGGGTTGCAGCCGAGTTGAAAATGGACATCGGTGTTGAGGGCACAGGTAGATAGCGTTCAGTATCTGGTAGGTGATTTCCAGGGGAATACTAGAACTCAAGCAGATGTAGTTCTGTGAATTCAGGAGATTTCAGCCAGGCGTCCACCATGCTTGGCATGGTCTGCTTGCTCAGGTAGCATGACGGGATGCAGAGGCTTTGAATGGAGCCCTGGTGGGAGGAGATGATGGCTCTGGGGATTTCAAAATCATTGAAGAGAGATAGCTGACGACAGTCGAGATTAAGGGGCACGGTGTGCCATAGAGGGCGCCACCGAATTGAGAGGACTTGGGTGCGGCAGCAATCCTTGGTGGGGAGAAGCGAGATGATCTCCCCAAGGACGGCGTCCGGGAGATCGCTGATGCGGTCCACCCGAGATTCTACGGGTTCCTGGGATCCGGTGTGGGCGGGGTCACCGCTTCTCCCCGTACTGCCGAGTGCGGGATCTACAACAGGCGTCGCCGCTGGCGGGAGCCTCTGGCGCTGGGGTCAGCCGACTCCATTTTCCTCGAGGGCGTCGCGTCGCGCTCACGGATTTGAGTAGAGTAACGAATGACAAGCCTAGTTGCAGTGCGAGTGAAGAAGAAGGGGAGGTGAGGTTTTTCTGTAGTAGTGAGGAAGAAGGGGAGCTGGGGTTATCTGTAGGAGTGAGGTAAGGAATTTGGGGGTACAAGTGGAGCGAGCTGACATGAGATGGGTGGGAGTGAGGAGGAAGAAGAGCACCCATGTTTTTTGGGGGGCGGTGTGCTGGGTGTGGGTAGCGCCTCTCATTAAGTAAATATATGGGCTTTTGAATTGATTTTATTATTTACTAGGGTGGATGTGCTATTTTGTCTTGGGCCCAGAGAAACAATTACTACTAGTATAGTGGAGACACTCTACAGCTACCAGAAAAACAATTACTACTAGTACAGTGGATACACTACCGCTTCTGGCTCCTCCGGTCATCAAAACGTCTCCCTCTACTGAATGTTGTTTTACTTTTGTTCACCGACATGCGAGCCATGCCGCGCGCGGGCCCAAATGCCATCCACCAAATTAGAAGGCAGTATGCAGGCGGAGAGTCACCCCGGTCATAGTGCGGCAGTAACGAGCCGTCGTATCACAAAACCCCACCTCCCCGCAATCTAAGTTTGACGGACGAAGCAACCATCATTTCAATCTTCGCTGAATCCCCTGCTCCCTCACCATCTTCAAGAAAGCCAACACTCACATCTGCCACTGTTCTTCTCTCCCAACGAAGGGAAGGTAAGCGGATCTGTGATATTGGTATATTTTCGTTCAGAGAAAACAAAGAACTTTTGCAAAGCAGTAACCGATCCTCAGTCTCTTTTTTGTTTCATTGTCATTGTGATTGTGTTTTCCTTTCAGTGGTCTCCTAGTATTCGTCAGTTTCATGATGGACCAAGGAGAACTAGGCAAAGATCTGCCGATATTTGAGCAGATGCGGGAGGTTGATCCCCACGAGACAGAGAGCTCCAAGAAGATGGAGGCAGCCACCGAGCCGACCCCAGATACGCTCACGGCCACTTCTGAGATGGTCAACGCCCCGTTTGAGGTTACAGCCCCCTTGGCACTACAGGAGCAGTTTCCCCCCTTCGAGGATGTGTCCCCCCGCTGAGCCGCCCAAGGTGATTTTCTTCTTTGCCGATCTCGGTTGTGGTTTTTCATCTAAGTATGTGGTGATGAATAATGCAAAATTTTATTAGCTATGATGCCATGCTATACATAGTGGTTTAAATAACTTGTGTTTCTTATACAGGAAAGTAATTCAGAATTTGTTTCTGTTTCAATTAGAGCCTTGATGTAGACAAGATTGTGTGGTTGTACATGTCACTTGCTATGAGGAGGATGACCTAAATATACGCACTGGGAAAACAGACTTCTTAGGCTATTGGATCCTGGAAGCCATTTGCGCTTATACTGATGTCGAGTTGTATTCCAGCCTCACTGTTGTCAGGCGTGTTGTCTAGGGTGTACTGAAGCACAAGAAGTTCAAAGCTACTCCTTCGTCTGTGAGGCATACTGTTCTTATCAAGCTTACGCGGGAAGATGATGTGGCATGCCTCCACAAACAAGTTTATGAGTGGCAAGGCCACAAGGTTATCTTCATGAAGGTTCACATGATTGAGCTGCTGCTGGACATCCTCGATGATGTTCATGGCAAGGTCCGTCTTGTGTCCAACCCAAATTAGATCGATGCATGAAGTAGTTGCCCCAGCTAGTGTTTAATACTAGTTTGGATTGTGTCTACTTATCCGAACCTTGCCTATTATCAAGCCCTCTGGGCTAGTACTCTATTTGAATCCGTCTATGGGAACCGCTGTACTTTTGTGTGCCCGTGAATCATGTGAGAACCATCGTAATTGTTGCCGAAACAGATGCGTCCTCACTAGTTTTTTCATGAATATGGCATGGTAATACATCAGTTGTCACGGTTTATCATACGAGCAGTGTGTGTTTGATGAACTAGAGTACTCGTTCGAGAAATGTGCGTGGACGTATACATAAGTACTTGTAAAAACTGTTGGTGCTAGCCCACTTGTAAGCAGTTGTGCAAACCACGACACATTGGCTCAGCTCACTTCAACACTAGGCTATCGACCAACTAACAATCAATAATCTGCTGTCTGACATATAAGCAACTACGTATCTTCTTACAGTGGTTCATGCAGTTAACTGAGGCCACAATGTAAATTCCAAACGTTCGCACGCTCCAGCGTTCATGTGGAACACTCACATTAAACTCGGCTTCATACAAAACTTGAAAAGCATAAGTTAAGCAATTTTATACATCTCAATGATTCATAGAACATAACAAACATATACTAGTTCACAGCAAAAGACAAAGTTGTGAGAAGGTTTACAAATCAGGAAAAAACAAGCAAGGCTTCTGTGAGCAAATGGCCTCCCGGCAGGCTTAAATTTCCTAGAGTTCACTCTGGTTTTTCTTGTTGCCACCATCCAGGGTTAGGTTCTCTCATTCCAGAATAACCAATTATAATTGTGTTCTCAACTGGAATGCTGAACCGAACCATGTAGTGTACTGACCAACTGAAATTCTTATGCATTCCACTAAATTTAAGCACCGCTATTTGCAGAAATAAGTAGACCACAATACCTCTTGTCCGTGCACCTGTCCCAAAAACCTTCGTGCAGCCATGCCAGCTAGTCCTCGGTCCATGGATGAACTGGAAGAAAGTGCATTCCGGACTAGGATGCAGTTGTTTTCGCTCGTCCCTGCACTGCAATCAGGAAGTAAAACGTACGAATCAGCTTCTTTTAGATTGTGTTGGTCATTCTACCTAGTTAGAATCAATGTAGGAATACCTGGAACACTGGTGGTTAGAGGATGACAACTAGGAATAGCCATCTCATTTTGTGCAGTTGTACTAAAACTGAGGTGTGTACGTTTGATTGCGCAGATAGAAACGATATGGAGACAGACATCCCTGTTTGCGCAAATATGAGATACGGTTATTTAAATAGTGACAGATATTTGCAGTGGCGTATGATTAACAGTAGCATCTATTGTGTTATAATTGACACTAGATTGACAGTATGAAAGTGCCCTTAAGTAAGTAGCATCACATTACATCAACACTACCACTAGATTAACATGCAGAACAATAGCATTAGTATTACTATCATGAGAGTAGCACATGATCAGTAAATGTGCAATCAAATTTGTGCAGTTCCACTGGGATGAAGCAATGTTAGCGGTGTGAGATTTAAGTGTAACTAAAAAAAAGACAATTCATGGGAAATAAAGCAAGACAGAAGCACTTCATAAAATGGTGGTGGCATTGCTTCAATTTATCGACGGCCTAGACCATTACTTATAGTGACATTAGGTGGCATTGCTTAATGCTTCATGTGACTTTACATTAACGGTAGCAATATGGGCGTAGGGACAGCATGGGCATAAAGTGGTGAGGCAAATGTGGTTGCCAAGAGCGGCGAACACTCAGGCAACATGTCTGCATTTGTCCCATTTTTTATCTCCTCAGCAACATTTTCCTATGTGAGCACAGGAAATCTAGACCTGCTCATTCTCATTTGCGTTGTCCCCCAACACCCCTCACTTTCTTTCCTTTCTCAACCAAGAGACAGGCCCACTTCCCCCACCCTTCGCCATCCACCATGCTGTCTTCGCCTTTTCAACCAATAGACCGGTTGGGTAGCCAGTATCTACTACTTTCCCCCGTTTCCTCTTAGAACCAAGTCCTACATTCATGCTACAACTTTCCCAGTTTCTTCCCTGTTTGAACCAACCCTTAGATTCGACTGTATGAACTGGCTTTACCTCTAATAATAGTAAAAGTCTAGGTGGCTTTGGAATAGCCGAGGAAGTAGAAAAAGATCCACACACAGCCACGTGGGGAACTAGGGCAGTAGAGCAAGGTAGGTTTCGAAGGAATATATACCTGAGGGTCGTCGGCATGTGGCAAAGACGACGTCGGGAGGCCGCATCTTGGCCACAATACCGCAGGAAGGAAGTAGGGGTCGGAGGCCCTCCCGAGGCGGCACGACCGCCGATCAAGACGCACGGGCAGCCATTGGTCTCCTCTCTCACCGCCGACGACAGCGTGAACGATGCACGTACACCCCTGCCCCGGTGGAGGTGGTCCGACCGGATTTGTGACCAGCCGTGAGCAGAGAGAGAGTGTGTTGCCACCTATGTCTTGCTTAGATCTGGAGAGCATGAGAGAGTGAAAGAGAGGAACTCTAGTAAAGCAAGTGCTAAGGCTCCTACTTATATATATAGTGGAGTGATTTTGTTGTACCAGCCTCCAAAAAATGCACTCCTACGTGTACCCGCGAGTGGGTGTGAGAGAACTAGTGCGTGCATGCACCACTTCTTTTCGTGAGAGTACAATATACTATGCCCGAAGAACGTTCGTCACAAGAGTAATAGTATAAGTGTGTGACGTGTGAGCTAAAATAAAAGGTGCGCGACGTCTTTTGTTTTTTAGAAGTTCCGAGAGTAGGGTGTGAAGAGCAAATATGTGTGTGACGTCTACCTGCAGATAGACGGTGGGTGTGAGAGGACTCGGGAGAGTCGTGACTCGTGAGGGTGCGTGTGTGCGTGAGAGAGAGGGGGCACATATCAATGCAATGCATGTGTCCGTAAATTATTGTCCGACAAACGTTCACCACAAGCCGTTTCCTGATGAACGCCGTAAGAACCGTTAGATCGGCATCCGTCAGTGTCAGTTTTGCCATGTCATTAAACAGAGCAGCCACTCCTCCTACACACAAATCTTCCACGTGAGTGTTAGCAAGTGTCGTATGCTCCTCCCTCCGTTCCAAAATGCAGTCCATATAGCTCTATTGAAAATTCGAACCTCGCAAACTTTTACTGAGTTTTCGTGTACCAAAATGCACATATAGAATACCCAGTATATATCATTTCATTCATCTTCGAGAGGTAACTATAAAGATGGAGGAGGAGTCTACAAAGAAAGACCGCCGCATCACCTGCAACAGTTTCAACCATCCTTTGGTGTGGAGGAATATCATAGGAACTCTATACGATATGATTTTTATAGGATTGTTTTTCCTTTAGAGCCAATTGGTTCATAGGAATAGATTAATATACTCCACATTTCAATGGAAATAAACATGATATCATTTTTATAGCTTTAGAGCCACTTGGTTCATATGAATGGATTCCTATACTCCCATAATTTCAAAGGAAAATAAACATTAGCGTATGTTCAATAGAGAAGTTCCTATGATGCAAACCAAATGACATCTCTTTTCTAATCCATCCTCATAGGAATTGAGATACATGTTATCTCTAGATTCAATAGAGAAGTTCCTATGATGTGAACCAAATGACATCTCTTTTCCAATCCCTACCCATGGGAATTGAGATACATGTCATCTCTTTCCCTACAACTTCCATGTATACATCTTCTATTCCTAAATAGCTAGTACAACCCACTAGTAGCTTTTTTCCTAGACATGCAACTATGGCACAAGAACACATCATGCATGCAAGTCATAAATCACATTGTTTTTTCTACTCTATGCATGCAAGCACCACATCATCAATTCATGCTTGTTACTCATAAGTTATTTCTTGCAATAAATTTTGCATTGACAATGTATGTGCTGGTCACGTGCACACATATCTAGTTCAAATCCACATTTTTGTTAGAAATGCCATTCTTTTAACAGCAATTCATTTTTTCTCTTTGTACTCCCTCCGTCTAGGTATGTAAGTCATCTTCCAAAAACCAAATAATCTCAAAACACTTTGGCATGGTACATTAACTCCCTCATCGTTTCTTGTTTCGTGACATATCAACCAATAAGAGATGTGGGCCGTGCGTGCTTTCCCAAAACACAAGCACTTCTCCTTTGTTCTAGAATCTTCCGTATCATAATTGCCCAATATTTTTCTAAATGAATTACCATTATTTGTTTTTTACTTTATGCTTTACAATGCACAATCCCATGAATCTTAACCTTTTTATAAAACTAATTGATTTTGAATGAGATTAACTATAAGAACTAAACGAACATCTACATCATGCATATATGACTCAAAGCTTTACATGCTATAGTGTGTATTTATTCATAATTTGGTTTCCAAATCTCATGCGTTCAATGCATGTACATTACTAGTTTTGAGTAGAGTACCAAATTTCACGCGACCGCGGGTATATCAAAATGCAGGGCCCATGCATCATTGCCTTTCGGTCGAACCTACTTCCACATTTTTTTGTACGTATATCTCCATTGGTCCCCGAACCCAAAATGCTTCCTCGATCCCGTAAAACCAAGCGGCCCACACATATTAAGGCGTCGACTCGAACTCAATCCCTCTCCCGTTTACTATGATGTGGCCCCGCATGCCGTAGTACTCCTACAAACCCTACTGCCGCACGCATCATCGGTTTTCTTCAAGAGGACGAGGGAGAAGCAGATTTGTAGTGGAGGCGCTTTCAAAAAAAGGATTTTTAGTGGAGGCCCCTACCCTAGGGTGCCCTAGGTAGCTGCCGCACGCATCATTGGTTTTCTCTTTTCTTTATGCTCTTGCACCCTAGAGCGAAATGATGGTTGCTTCGTCCGTCCAGCTTAATGCGGGAAAGGCGGGGCTTTGTGATTTGATCCCTCATCGCTCATTTACTGCTACTACGGCGCTACGACCGGGGTGCCTCCAAGTCCAACCGCTGCTCCGAACTATAATTTGGTGCATCACACGTGGAACAAGACGATGGATGAGCCACATGTCGGCCAAAGGGGTCCTGTTAAGTGTGTCACCATTTCGTGTGCGGACTGACCCTGCTTGAGTTGTTACGCCAACACGACAGGAGCAACCTACCACTTGGTTTTGCTCCTCGGTGAATCCCGACTATATTGATCTAAAAAGATATGTACTGTACTACCCTCTCCATCTCGGTTTATAGGGCACACACGTAGTTCTCGGTCATCCATTTGACTAACTAAATATGAGTTACTATGTCACAAAAAGTATATCACTCGATTCTTAAGCGGATGTAGTTTCTAAAC
Source organism: Triticum aestivum (assembly GCF_018294505.1). NCBI lineage: Eukaryota > Viridiplantae > Streptophyta > Magnoliopsida > Poales > Poaceae > Triticum > Triticum aestivum. Next base: position 253,105,272 of record NC_057809.1, on the reverse strand, counting down.
ATATATACTGTGCATCACATATATAGCCAGTTAAATTCTCAACCTAGAACAACGTGCATGCCCTGTAAACAGATACTGAGGAAGTAGTAAAAATGAGGTGATTTTACCGAGTGATGGGCGGGGGAGCATGGCCTGTCATGTGGTCCCACGTGTCATGATGTACCAAGGCGATGCGCGTGTCCCTCTTGAGGCAGAACAATGGAAGAAGCAATACTATGTGGTTTTCTTGAAGGAGATGATGGCGAAGAGAAGTGTGAAATAATGGTTGCTTCGTCCGTCTGGGAAGGTGCAGCATTGTGCGTTCCCCCTGCTGTTTTGTTAGTTGGTGCATGACACGTCGACCCGGTTGCTATATGTCCCACATGTCGGCGAGAGGAAGTACATAATTCATGAAAGCGAGTGTCGATGGAGGAGTACAAGACACGACTTGGTTTTTGCTGCTTTGCGCAATCCATCGATACAAACATGAACTAAAAAGAAAGTCGAGGGCGCGTCTATTCCCACGCGGCAGGCAGAGGAGTTTGGCATAGTCTGTTCGAGGCAACGAGGCAGGAAGGGAAACAAGCAAATAAAGGTTGAGCGACTTAGTTTTGGGAAAATCTAATTTTATGGAGTACGTACCCACTATGGAGGCAGTATACTACTTACTACCCCCTCCTTTCCGGTTTATAGGGCTTGTCTAAATTTTTTCGTTTTTCTGTTGTATAAGTCTCAATTCTACTAGTAGTAGTAGTACCATCACATGTTGGATTTCCAAGTGCGTTAAATCACCCGATGCAAGCATTGTCAAGAGAAAACTCACCAATGCATGTAGAAGTTCATGGAAATTTAGTGGACATGCATGCATTCGTTCTAATTAATGCCTCGGTAAACATAACTTCTTGAGAAAAACGAGCATACATTACTTGTGCAAACTACGAAATTAATTCCACCACTCACCGTCTACCTTGGTTGGAGAGATTTTGAAATTGAGCCATAAACTGGAAAGGAGGGATTAGTAACATAGCCTAGGGTAGCTTGCTGCACCACGGACTCCAAGGAAATTGCCGTAGTAGTACTACTCCTATATACTACTCCAAGGAAATTGAGCCATAAACTGGAAAGGAGGGAGTACTACTAAAGGACGTATATTCCAAACAATATGATAATCTCTCTAACCAAGGTAGGGACGAGGAGTAAACAGAGGGAGTAGTAAAATTTTCTCCTCGTCCTGCGAGCCACCGCGCGCGTGGGCGAGGGAGCGGGCGTAAAGCTTAGTACTACTACCTCCGTCCTGGTTTATAGGTCACCTTTGCAGTTCGTGCCAAATTTTTACCAAATTTTTAGCTAACAAAATGTTAATGCATGTTAACAAAAAATATATCGTTGGATTCATATTTCAACATAGTTTTCAATGATATAATTTGGTAACATGCATGAACGTTTTGTTAGTTCAATCTATAGTAAAAATTTGACACAATATACAATGGGGACCAATAAACCAATATGCAATGAGTAGTAGTAAATAAGCTTCACCTCGTCCTGTGAGCCACCGCGCCCGTGGGCGGGAGAGACGGCGTAGTAAGCAAGCATCTCCTCGTTCTGCAAGTTGACGGGACACATCAAAAGTAATACGTACATAGCATCTCGAGTGTATAGAACCTTGCCTCTAAGGTAGCCCCCACATGGTTTGCCTCTTTTTTAACATAACGCGTCAAGTCACAATTTGTTTGTTCACCCGTGGTAGACGATCCTCCATCAAGTGGACAACCAGTACACGTGTCAAATTACCACATGGGCTGCCTTTTTGTACAAAAAAGAGCTCCAACGTGTACCCGTGCGAGTGTGGATGGGAAAGAGACGAGAGTACGTGCACCGTGCGTGCACCTCTTCTCTTCGTGCACGTCCCCCACCTACGTGGGTGTGTGTGAGAGAGATACAAACGTAGACATAATGCGCCGTGCATCCCCATGCCTCCGCCCAGTCCGACCACCATTCACCACCACGCCGCACTCCTCCTCACCTTATCTCTCATCTTTCTCGAGACTAGCAATGTGCTCGTGCATTGCAATAGATCCAAAGTAGAATAGTACTTGTCCACAAACTTGAAAGAAAACACTCTTGTTTTGATATACATATATACCACTAAAAATATATTACAGTTAACTCAAAATATATTTCTCAGGTTGTTTTGGTGAGGCGAGGGAGGGATGTGGTTGCTTTCAAGATAATAAGGGGTTTTCTTCAAATTGGAGCAGAGAAGTGGGCTATTGTTGCAAAAATGCCACAACTTACCTCGCAGCCATTAGATGTAGATCTAATGGTCAGAAATGACGGATGGCGGACACACCATCATCACCAACTGAGTCTTCTATAGGAGTAGATATATCATTTTTTCGATGAAATTCTCGAGATACCATTTTTCCGATAAAATTCTCGAGATATCATTAGTTTTTACACATGGGATTACTCCTGCATGGGTCAATCACAACAGGTGTTTTGTAAAAAAAATGCATCTTGATGTTCCCTGCAATGCACGGGCATCTTGCTAGTCCATGAAAACAACACATGGCAAAATTTCTTGGCGACCGAGGGATTTGAATCTACTGGGAGGGGCTGTTTGAATTTTGCCCGGGGTAGCCAAAATATTGGCGACCCTTTTGTCCACCGGTGCCTTTGCCACCGATGAACGAGGAATGGTTCAGGTGCTCATGCATCCTCCAGCATGCACGTTGGAGACGAGCTCGCACGAGCTATGCTTTTTTTGTCCCACCACACCGCCCGAGTCGGCCGCAGACCGACCGGGGACCCGCATATTACGCCATCCAACCGTAGCTGCACACATTTTGACAACAAATCAACCAACCGGACGAAATTCATGCAAACACGGTGATATTTCTCATAAACAATGACGGAATTCATATAAAATACCGGATTTTCATACAAACATGACGTATTTCATTACATTCAAATCAACCAAGCGATGCTAGTTCTGGAAAGCACAATATATAATACCTGGCCTAAATTGTCGCCCGCCGATCCATTTGTGTTTCTCATGTCCGACAGCACGATCACCGGACTGCCGGGAGCCCCGGAGGTATATGCTTCAGCGCAAAGGACGGCTCGCTTCCCCACTGCTGAAGCCGAAGATGATGGTGGAGGGGGGCTTCTCCACTTCTGTGGAGCCCATGCGGGGTGGACGAAGGTCCTCGCAACAAAATGATCCAGCAAGACACCTGCTGTGTACGCCGCGTCGCCTCCGTAGTGGCCTTCATGGGAACCAAGCGGTGGCGGCCTCCCGTGTTCTACTTCTCCTCGATGGTGGCGGTGGACGCAGAGGCGCTGACCACCGATTCATCGCTCTCCGCCCACCCGGCTTCTGTCTCTGCTTGCATGGCGCGGCCGCCGACATGGGAGTCTCGGCCACAGAAATGGGAGATGCGGTCGCAGACACGGGAGGCGCGGTACGAGGTGGCGGCATGGACGGCAGCGACGATGCCCGTGCGCCGCTCCTCGTCGAGTTGGCCTGGAGCGGCGAGTTGCTGAACCGTGTGCCGGCTTGAGGCGACAACTGGCTCCATCGGGCGAGGGGAGGGAGGTGGATTAGCGAGTTGTATAGCTCGTATCCGGTGGGCTCGGTGGGCCACCCAGCCGGCTTGGATGCGGGATAACTACTCTTCGTATGCCATTGTAAGAGTGGACAAAATGGTGAAGGAGGAGAGAGGGGAGCGGTGGAGGGGTGTGATTCTTGGTCGACATTTGGCCTTGTTTAAATAGGAGATTAAATAGACGGAGAGCGGGAGGAGCTCGGCCGGTGTTGCATTTAATGTCGGCCCGGTCATGAACGGACGTGTGTCCAGAGTAGTTTTCTCGGCTTCCACACGGGTTTCATGGAGGCGTTTGAATGATGCAAGGAGGCGTCTTCAGCCGGGCGTGCACCAAGTGGCGCCCTCAACTCTGACGTACGAAACCGCAACGTTCTTCCACTGACGTGTGGGCTCTTTGGGTACATGACCTGCATGTTAGTGACCCAACACCGGCAGCGCACGACAGAGGAACTTTTGGTGGGCCAGGGCGGTCAGAAGCGGGCATTTCATAAACCGATGATTGTTCATTGAGTGCGACGTCATCTATTTAATTTAGATAATCCTACTATATAATGTAAGAAAAATTTTAATTTTCCATATATACGTTGATAGCCCGTTCGATACGTTGTGATTCGGAAAGACCGCTGCAAACATCAATGTTCTGCTTAACACAAACAAGATTGATTAAACCTTGCAAAAAAGATAAGGTTGATTAATACCCATAACAATCCATGTCCTTAACAAATGGTGCATGCAGGTATAGGTTCAGCGTGTGTCTTGCGTCGTGTGCGGTGTCGCCGATGTGCATGCAGGCATGCGAGTGTTGCATGCGTGCATGTGTACGTTTCAGTGTTGCATGCATGTGTGCTTACATGCGTGTGTTCGTGAGTGCATGTGTACGTGTTAGTGTTGCACGCCTGCATGTGTGCGTGTGTTCGTTATGTGTACGTGTCAGTGTTGCATGCCTGCATGCGTGAGTGTTGCGTGCATGCATGTGTACGTGCGGGGTGAGGATAAATGTCAGTCGACTGACTTTTTCATCTCTGGTCAGTAGATTTTCCAGCCGTTGGATACGAAATCAAGGGTCTGCAGTTTATCTTCAACCTCCAGCCCCTGAGCCGCCAGCCACCGCCGTTCGCCGCCGCCCGCGGCCGGCCCGCGTGGCCACGCCGCCCCGCCCGCCCCGAAACCACTCCCCACTGCCGGTCCGCCACCGGCCCGGCCATCCCTCTAGACCCCCCGCGCCGAGCTTTTTCTCTAGCGATCCCTAGCCCACCGCCCAATCACCGCTCCCCCACCGCCGGCGACTGCCAACCAGAGGTCTCACGACTTTGAATCCCCACCAACCACTAATTTATTACCATTTCTGTCCTTCATATACGCGCTGACGGGTGGGCCCTATGGTAATGTGCGCTGCTGAATGTGGACTATTTGACTGGTCAATTGATCGTGTCATCAACAAATTACGAAGCTGTATGTTGAGCAAGTGACTGTATGATCACCCTAAAATGTATTTTATTAACACAGTAAAGACTCAAACTACCATTTATTTCTTTCATATACGCCCTGACAGGTGGGCCCTACGGTTACGCGCCCCGATGGTGCAACACTAGTTGCGCCACGTCGAATGTTTGGCTGGTCAATTGATTGTGTCATGAACAATATGCGGAGTTGTACGAGTGAGCCAGTGACCATATAATCACAACATGTATTTTTCAACACAGTACAGACGCAAGCGCTCGTATATACGTGCAAGCACTCACCGCTATAAGCGCACACACGCAGAGCCTACCCCTATGAGCACCTTCAAGAGAGTGAGCCAGCATATGATCTTGAGATTTTATGAATTCACCATAGGTGCCTCGTAGTCGAGTGGAACGTCTTCTCCCACCGAATGCATATCACCGAAAAAATACTAAAATTAACCCAGGATAAATGCGAGCACCATGACCTTAACCCTGGTGGGATCGAGAAACCACTGTCCTCCTAACCATCTCCCACCGAATGCATATCACCGAAAAAATACTGAAATTAACCCAGGATAAATGCGAGCACCAGGACTTTAACCCTGGTGGGATCGAGAAACCACTGTCCTCCTAACCATCCGACCACAGGTTGGTTAGCACCACAAAATGTATGTGCTGACCGTGATGAGCTTATTCTGAATCCAGTGACCATATCGTGCTTTCGCTTCAAATACAATGACCGTAAGTGTCGTCAACAAAATACGGAGCACGCATCAAATACAATGTCTGTCAGTGTCATCAACAAAATACGGAGACGTATCGTGAGCTAGATACCGTATGATCACCACGAGAATATATACGGTGACCGTAATGAGCATATTCTGAAGTCCACCGACCGTATAGTGCTTTCTCTTGAAATACAGTGTCCGTCACGCGTGAATGGGTCATGGGCATGCATACTTTTAGAGGGTCGAGAAATAGTTTGTGTGCGTGGAAGTGGTGTAGAAAGAGGGGGTGTCCGGTGGAGACAAGGAGAGATATGCCCTTCGTTTCTTTTTCCAGTGACTAATATTTTAGGAGAAAATATAAACATTCACAATGCAGAACAAATATTTTTGGATGCACCATGCAATTAACTTTCATGTATTAGTGGCCGATTGCGTGTGTGGTGTGGTGGGCACATCATTTCTAGTTGGGGTGGGAACATCATTTCTAGTTGTGGTGGGTCAACATGAGGACTCATGGGTCGGTTCCATCCTGCGCCACATAGGTTGGACCGAGACGCATATACGAAGACCCATGTGGAGGACTCGGCATACAACACGAAGCTACCAGAGTTGTGGAGGACTCTATCCCCACTGGTGATAAGCCGACTATATATGATTTGTAACCCTAGGCCCCGAGTATGTTATAGAAGCTCGGGGACTAGTTCGTCGATAGTATACACACAGACGCACAATGCATGGTATTCACGTGTACTTTGTACACACCCCTATCACTAATATACAGTACCAGGAGTAGGCCTTTTCCTCAACTGCAAGGGTCCGAAATTGGGTAAAACCTTGCCTCGTATTACCATCCAGCCTAACAGTCAGGGATATCCTACCGAATGATCTAATGGAATCATATCTGCCAACTACTAAGAGATAGGTGTGTCTAAGGGGGGGGGGGTGTGTGCGAGAGAGGCCTAAAGATAATGTGCATGCGGGAGACACGTAGGCACATATATGTGCGTATAGAGGGCTAGTAGAGACCGTGCGTGTGTATATATGCATGTGAGAGAAATAGTGTTTTCCAACTGAGATTAGTGAAAAGAGTGGTACATAGTAGTCAGAAAGAGAGAGAGAGAGAGGGAGAGAGAGATACAGAGAGAGTGTGTGAGTGAGACACCCCGACACCCCAGGAGAGATTGTGAGCATGTGTGAAAGAGAAATGCCGATGTATATAAAGTGTGTGCACTTATGCGTCAGATAGAGAGATATATAGCACGTTTGTGAGAACGGGCCGAGGCATAGTGCATCTACGTGTAAAAGGCGGTTCTACGCATTAAATTAAAATATAGATGGCATTATTATTTTTGGATGAGATCATGAATTTTGCAATATGCGTATGAACGAAAATTGGTCTATCAGACACCCATACTCTATTGAATTCTAACATATGCATGTGTTTATTCCATATTATTGATCCATAGAGTGAGAGCGGTTTGAAATACAGGCAATGCATTGCTTTTGCAATTCATATATAAACATTAATTAGTGCACTCCATGTTGTTAGTGTGAAGCGCTTTATACATTTGTCACTTACATGGATACATTCCAAATTGCTAGCTACGAAATAGAATACATGTTGAATTCAACATAAAGGGGGTTTCGAAGATTCGAATTCATAAGAAGTGCATTCATCTATTTGAACCCGAGATAATGGCATTTTTAAATCAAATCTAAAAAGGGGCATCAATCTTTGTTGTGCGTTTGAACATACTATATATTCATACGCATGTCTAACTTTTTTTTTTGCAACCAAGGATATTATATCTGGAACCATGCATGCAGATCGTCCATGGCTCCACCGTCCTCCACAACTTCTCGTTTCCAGCGAACCACAAGAAGATCGTTGGAAAAATAGAAGGAGGACACAGCACTGCCAGCAGAAAGAGGTACTCCTCTTCCCTTATTCGTGCAAATCTTATGCCTGTGCTAACACCGTATTCATCCCACGAAAGACACTAGGTGAGCGCTTTGTACTGCATCTTCTTCGTGATACTAAATGCACAAGGTTTCCTCCCATTTACTATTTCACCTTTGCTAGAGGTCAGTAGCCCGCCTAGATTTGAATTCAGGGTTAGTGGAATCGCAATTAAAAGAAGAAGCACCCGCTTAGGCGCGCGGAGCACCTAGTCCACCTGTTCGCCGGGGAAGCGGCGCATCGGTGTCTATCATAGGGGCGTGGGGCACAGGAGCTGCTTGCGCCTGATCTGGAGGTCGGTGGGGCTTGAAGGGATGGCCGGGGCGGTGCCAAGCATGATGATGCAGTGAGGTCGAGGGGAGGGCGGAGGCAAGGGACTGGGCCGGTGGTCTGTAACGCCCTCGATGCGGCTATATCTCCCACGTGTCGAAGCACGACTTAGAGGCATAACCGCATTGAAAGCAATGTCTCAAGTGAGGTAATCTTCACACAACCCATGTAATACATAAGGGAAAGAGATACATAGTTGGCTTACAATCGCCACTTCACACAATTACATGAATAAAGCATTACATCATCCAAATACAATCAGGGCCCGACTACGGAGCCAAAATAAAAGAAGACTACCCCAAATGCTACACAGATCTCCAACCAACCCCAACTGGGCTCCACTACTGACAACTAGAACGAAACAACACAAAGGACAAGATCTTCATCGAGCTCCTCCTTGAGGTTGGTTGCGTCACTTGCACGGTTTCATCGGCACCTGCAAACTAGTTTTGGAAGTATCTGTGAGTCATGGGGACTCAGCAATCTCGCACCCTCGCGATCAAGACTATTTAAGCATATGGGTAAGGTAAAGGTATGAGGTGGAGCTGCAGCAAGCGACTAGCATATATGGTGGCTAACATACGCAAATGAGAGCGAGAAGAGAAGGCAAAGCACGATCGAGAAACTATGATCAAGAAGTGATCCTAGAACAACCTACGTCAAGCATAACTCCAACACCGTGTTCACTTCCCGGACTCCGCCGGAAAGAGACCATCATGGTTACACACGCGGTTGATGTATTTTAATTAAGGTCAACTTCGGGTTTTCTACAACCGGACATTAACAAATTCCCATCTGCCCATAACCGTGGGCACGGCTTTCGAAAGTTCAAATCCCTGCAAGGGTGTCCCAACTTAGCCCATCACAAGCTCTCATGGTCAACGAAGGATATTCCTTCTAGCGGGAAGACCCGATCAGACTCGGAATCCCGGTTACAAGACATTTCGACAAGGTAAAACTAAACCAGCAACACCGCCCGAATGTGCCGACAAAATCCCAATAGGAGCTGCACATATCTCTTTCTCAGGGCACACTCAGATTGTCCAAGGTACGGGTAGGCCAGCCCAGAGTTGCCCCTGGTGGCCACCGGCAGCTGACAGGTTGGACAAACACTCAGAGGAGCACTGGCGCGGGGGGGGGGGGGTTAAAATAATGATGAACCTTGAGTCTGCAGAACCCAAGGGAAAGAAAAAGACTAGGTGGCAAATGGTAAAACCAATGTTGGGCATTGCTGGAGGAGTTTTATTCAAGGCGAACTATCAAGGGGTTCCCATTATTACCCAACCGCGTAAGGAACGCAAAATCCGGGAACATAACACCGATATGACGGAAACTAGGGCGGCAAGAGTGGAACAAAACACCAGGCATAAGGCCGAGCCTTCCACCCTTTACCAAGTATATAGATGCATTAATTAAATAAGAGATATTGTGATATCCCAACAAGGAACGATCTCCATGTTCCAACAAGGAACAAACTTCAATCTTCACCTACAACTAACAACGCTATAAGAGGGGCTGAGCAAAGCGGTAACATAGCCAAACAATGGTTTGCTAGGACAAGGTGGGTTAGAGGCTTGGCTTAACAATATGGGAGGCATGATAAGCAAGTGGTAGGTATCGCAGCATAGGCATAGCAAAAGAGCGAGCAACTAGCAAGCAAAGATAGAAGTGATTTCGAGGGTATGGTCATCTTGCCTGAGATCCCGCAAGGAAGAAGAATGAGTCCATGAAGAAGATAAACAGACGTAGATGAACGGGTCCTCACAAACGCGATGTTACTGGAACCAACCCGAAGAAGCAACACCGGAAAAGAAGCACACAACATAGTAAACAACCAACACATGAACATGGTATGATATGCGGGATGCGGTATATGATGCATATGCATGATTTGACAAGGAATGATTGAACCTGGCCTCAACTTGGAAATCCAAGAGTGCCACTGGAAAGGTGAGGTGATTTTGGTTGAAATCAATATAAAGAACACCGGAATCGGATGCACGGTTTGGAAATGGCAAGCAAAACAAATATGGCACCGGTCTGCGAAAAACAGCAAGTAGCCATCTAAATGCATCAAGATAATTAAGCTACAACACTCAAACATGGCAAAAAAATACATGGCAGGGATCCACTCATGATGCTTGACAAAGGATGAACACTGTGCTACGGCCAATTCATCCATTAACAGGTTCAAAGAAGCATGGCAAAAATGCAAATGATAAACAGGTTTCAGACTTAGTGAAATTAACACAAGCCTGGAATTTCAGATCAGGTAGCACACTTTGAAGCATGAAAACTATATGCTACAGGAACTTAACATGGCAAAGCAAGGCATGGCATGGAGCTACTCGAAGAGCTTAACAAAAGTCCCTTAGTGACCTTGAGCCAAAATGGATCAGGAAATACAATTGCAAGCATGTGAACATGGCAAAAACATAATCAGATTACAGACTTACAGAAAAACTGGAGCATGCAAATATGTTAACGAGTAGGCATGTTTACAAGCTCGATGCACGCACTACAGAGCAAGGCATGACAATCTAAGCATACACCCATCAAGAATACACATTATACAAGCTAGACATGGCAAGAACAATAACATAGCATGAACGGATCAACTACAACATCCTCGGCAAAATCGCTAATAAGTAGACAATCTGCCCAGATTCACGAAATAGCAAAAATAGAGCTCTATTGACTCAAGCAAGGGTGCTCCATAATTGCAAACAAAGACATGTATGGATAGAGCACTACAATATTAACAAAGCATCCTTACAGATCATCCTCAAAAGAGGCACAGATCACTAGGAAACAACATGAACATATGGCATATTGGTAAAAACAGATCAAGGACTTAGTGAAATTCTAAGTCCCTGAAAACAGCATTAACGAATGCACCACTTTGCAAGTTTGTGCTAGTCACCACACTCATCACAAAATACATGGATTGCACCTCTGGAAAGATGGCATGGCATATAAAAAAACACATGTAGAGCTCATGAGCATATCATGCACACATTAATCATGGCAAAATGACAAGTAGCTATTTGGAGTAGCAGATCTGACAATTAGCCCAAATAACACTCTTCCAACAGCATTTCTGGCATCAAGATAAGCTCAAATGAAAATTATGCAATGAGATAAAATGATGTACTCTCTGAGACGAACAATTTGATATGCTATATGCGCAAATCGGAGTTACGGGTGATGAGTTATGGCATGATGAACAAGGGCATTTGAATCAGGCAATTTCCGGGACTTAGTGAAATTTACCACTCCGAAAACAGATCTAGGGTTTGGACCAGGGTGCACGCAGATCGAGGCGGAGCCGGACCCTCGCCGGAGTTGGCGCCGGAGACAGGGGAGGCGGTGGCCGACTCGAGGTGGAGCTCGTCGCCGGCTCGAGGCGGCGACCGGAGAGGAGTGGAGGTGGCGGCCTGGCGCAGTCGCCGGCGAGGCAAGCCGCGGTGGCCGGAGCAACTGGCGGCGGAGACGAGCACGGTGGCGGCGGATCTCGTCGCCAGCGCGGGAGGAGGCAGGCCGCGGTGGTCGGCGACGCCGGCGCGGTGGCGGATGAGGCGGCGGCGACGAGGCGCCTCGGGCGCGGATGACAGGCGGCGGCGGATCTCGGGTTCCGGTTCGACTCTGTGCGGGCCGGATCTGGGCCGGCGGGCTCGGCGGCGGGAGGAGAGAGAAGGCGGCGACAGGTGGCGGCTTCCGGTTGGTGGAGGGCGGCGAACGGCTGACGTGGCGAGGCCGGATTGGCCGGAGCGAGGTGGCAGCAGCGGCTGGACATTGTCCGGCGCGGTGAGGACGCGTTCGGCGGCGCGAGGGAAGGAATTTTTAGGGTTTCGTCCGCGAATTTGGAAGGGTTGCACATATATATAGGTAGAGGGAGCTAGGAGAGTCCAAATGAGGTGCGGTTTTCGGACACGCGATCGTGATCGAACACTCTAGATGATGGAGAGGGTTCAGGTGGGTTTTGGTCCAAATTGGAAGGGTGTTGGGCTGCAACACACACGAGGCCTTTTCGGTCCCTCGGTTAACCGTTGGAGTATCAAACGAAGTCCAAATGGCGCGAAACTTGACAGGCGGTCTACCGATAGTAAACCAAGGCCGCTTGGCAAGTCTCGGTCCAATCCGGAAATGATCAACCCCCACACACGAAAGAAAGGTAGAAAGGACCACCGGAGGAGATAGGAGCGCCGGAATGCAAAGCAGACAACGGGGAAAATGCTCGGATGCATGAGACGAACATGTATGCAAATGAAATGCACATGATGACATGATATGCAATGCATGACACGCAAGCAATGACAAGGCAACAACAGCGAATAACTGGAGGACACCTGGCGCATCGGTCTCGGGGCATTACATGGTCGCTGGCGTTTCGAGGTAGATCATAACACTGACTGGCTGGAGGTACATGAAGGCGATCTGCCCGTTCTTTGTACATCAGACGGTGCAGAAAAAATGGACTGACCTATTTTTTTTCAGTCGACTGTTATTTTCATAGGACCACACCTTGTGGTGTGCTGGAGGAGCATCTGCATTTCCACGCTGTCAGGACCCCGATTCCAAGTCACATCGATCTAGGCGGTAACACCTCATATCACTTTGCGGCCTCACGCACGGTACCCCACGGGTGTCGCCTTACCATGGCCCGGGACCATTTGCGCCTTTTGGCTCACGTATATGATAGTGTCGCTAGCATCCATATGACAGAGAACCCGGGCCGACATGGCTAGTCGTGAACCCAAAGCGGCACAGACCTATGGAGACAGGCATACATGAATCACATCGAGCATGTCGGTCATCAGCGAGTGATTCCGGGCTGTAGCACTGGGCTAACAGGACTCCAGGGAACCCGGGCTGTAGCAGGCTAGGCAGGACTCCGGAAATCACCGCGTGACATTTCCCCGAAGGGACAGACATAGGAACAAAGTGAAACACATGCCGGCCAGTCAAGTGTCCTGAACAGTAGTGCTGGGCTAGCAGGACTCCGGTGAACCAGGCTGTAGCGGACTACTATGGCTCGAGGAGCACTAGACTACATTTCCCCATAAGAAAGACTGCCAAGGATAAACAACTAGATTGTCGGATCCCACTCATACCAAGCATTTCAATCATACACACAATATGCCCGATATGAGTACATACAACATGGCATCACAACAAAACTCTACAATTCAAGTACTTTATTTAAAGGCTCCAGGGAGCCATACATAGCATGTTCATACAGATAGGGGTCACATGACCCGACACTCAAGTCATACAAACACACAAGCACATGCGGAAGCAGCTAGTCTGAGTACAGACTCTAGAAAGAAAGAAGGCTTCTCGAAGCCTGTCTATCTACATAGGGCCCTCCATGGCCAGGATCACCACCTGGGTGGCTAGTCACTCGTCGACGTCAAGGTCTACATGAAACCCATCGGAGGGGGCGGTGTTGTCGTCTGAAAATAGTTATTAAGCAAACATGAGTACAAAGGTACTCAGCAAGTCTTACATCAGAACCTACTAAACATGCTTATTCTCAAGAAGGTGGTGGGGTTAATGCAGCAAGCCAGCTTTGACTCTTGGCTAAGCTATCCTACGGAACTTCACCAGTAAAATAGTTTTCGCACACGAGTCCACTACTCACCAACACAATACACCACCGTGGATCCTCCCTCGTCATCCTACGAGAGGGCCATCCTCGACACTCACACTTATCTTGAGTCTTTTAGTAGTATCCATTAACTTGTCTTGAACTATATAGGCAACCAAGTAGTCCTTTACCGCGGACGCGGATATTCGAATAGTTTTATACCCTGCAGGGGTGTACTTCGTCATACACGCTTTCACCACTTACCGCCGTTTACACGACATGTACTCGGCAACCTTCAAGCGGAAGCCCAACGAGGGTGTCGGCCATGGCCTACCTAAACACTTAAGCCTCTAGTCCAGGTTTATCGCCTATCCAGGTTCCATCCGCAGGGAGTCCGGCCGAGGTTTCCACATACGGCCCCGAACGATGTGAACAGGGTTCTCGAGACACCAAACGGGTGACTCGGTACACCGTGCCACGGTGTATCTACCGTAACATAGCCCACCCCGAGGGTCAGCGCTACGCACGGCCGCCAACACATAACCTACAAGCACCAGAAACTATTTGCAACTCCTGGACAGAGTACTAGGGTGGTTAAGAAGCCGAGAGGGTCAATTAAGGATCCCAATGCATGGTAGTAGCTGAATCTTAAATCACACATACAGATCTTAGTTCTTAGGGACGGCCTCAATGAAACAACCCACCATGTACTCCTACATGGCCTCTCATCGATACCTTTACCAAAACATGTTCCACGCATCCCTCACATTACCGACATAAGCATTTCACTCTAGCCCATCACCCAGATGAACCAGACCTGACACAACTCTAAGCATAGCAGGCATAGCAAGGTAGGAATCACATACATGGCTCAATCAACTCCTACACATGCTAGTGGGTTTCATCTAGTTACTGTGGCAATGACAGGTCATGCAGAGGATAAGGGTTCAACTACCGTAGCACACAGCAGTTTGAATCGCGTTGTCTTAATGCAGTACACAAGAGCAGAAGCGAGAACATGGGTTTGTATCGGAATGAACAATGGTTGCTTGCCTGATGGAGTGGTAGTGGGATACTGCCCTTCAGTTGGATACTCGTGAATATCCTCGGAGGCAGAACCTACCACGAAGAACACATCGGAATACAATCAACACATGACGATATGCAACAATATGATGCATGCTATGACATGGCAATATGAATGTGTCTTGGCCTAATGCAAGTTATATTAGAAAGGAATGAACTCATTTGAATCAAAGATTCAAATATTAGCTCATTAAACATGGCCTTAATAGTGCATTTCCTTATTCTGCTTAAACAGCAAGGTGAACTTGTTTTGTCATGCATGAAACCATTACAGATGGATAGATTGAATTTTTCTGATAATTTTTCATATATAAATTATTTCATTTGGAGTTACGGTTGAATTTCTATGATTTTTAGAAGTTTTAAACATTTTCTGGAATTTCCTGTATAAAAATAAATCCAGAAAATCAATTACTGCGTCAGGGTGACGTCAGCAGGTCAAAGGCGCCAGCCCAGGTCAAACCTGACTGGTGGGCCCCTGCTGTCAGCCTCTCAGTGCACTAACTATGTTTAGTTAGCCTAATTACTGGGCAGGGCCCACTAGTCAGTGACTATACTAATTAAACTAACTAATTTTTAGTTAGGAACTAATCTGGATAATTAGTAGAGGGGGGCCACTTGTCATTGACTCAGGGGAGTCAACTGGGCCCACCCAGTCCACGTTAGTGGTCAAATCCGCCAGTCAACAGAGCTAATCCCGCCGGCGTTGAGTCGCCGGCGAGGCCGAGACGGCGGAGGGCTTCGGAAAACGCCCTCAGGCGACCAAATCGACGGTGGAGACTATCTACGGATAGCTGGGAACGAGCCGCAACGTTTGGTGGTGGTAGTTGGGCTCGGGGTGGCCGGAAACATCGTCGGCGACGAGCTTGGCGGTCGCCGGAGTCGGGTGAGGACGGTTTCGAGGCTACGGTGCACGGGAGGAAGAACTGGTGGTGGCTACGGGTTCCTGGTGTTGCGCTGAGCATGGTGAGGCACTCGGACGCGTGCTTGCACGGCCGTAGCCACGACGGCGACATGGCCGGCGGCGAGGAGCTCTCGGGTGCGGTGGAAAATGGAGCTAGGGAACGAGCGCGAGCACGAGAGAAGAGGGGAAAGGAAGAGGAGCTCACAGCGGAGTCGGAGAGGGGGTCAGCGAGCTCGGGGAGGTCCTGGCAGCGACGAATCGACCGGAGATGGCTCGGGTGCCCGAGGTTGAAGACGAGGGCGAAGGCGGCGAAGCAGGGCTTCCGGCGAAGCGTGGCTCGGTGGGGAGGACAAGGGAGTCGTGGCGAAGCTAAAGGGCTCGTCGGTGGGGCGAGGGAGTGGCTGTAGTGGCAACTACGGCGATCGGCGGCGAGGGACGTGCTCGGCCGTCGCGGGGGAGAGTGAGAGAGACGAGGGGAAGAGTACGAGAGGATGAGAGGGAGACATGGGGGTCGCGTGGCGTCCTCTGGGCGTCTCCCGGCGTTGGCAGAAGCAGGAGGTGGCCGGCGCGTGGCCGGCGCGCGGCGAGCACGCGCCCCTGCCTCCTGGCGCGAGGAGGACGACGACTGGCAGCGCCAGTAGGCTGGGCCGAGCCAGGTGGCTGGGCCAGCACAGGTAAGGCCTAGGTGGGCTTCTTTCTCCTCTTTTTTTGATTTAGTTTCTGTTTTCTATTAAACTGAAACTGTTTAGCTTTATTTAAAATACTAAAACATTTCCAAAAATCCTGAAAATAAATGTGGCCTCTGTTTAGATTATTTCCAACAGGAAACATTTATTCCCAGAATTATTTGAGCATTTAGATTATTTTATAGCATTTAAATGCCCAAATTCAAATACTTATGATTTAATTCAATGACCTTTTGTTGACCTAGAAAAATGTGCACCAATTTTGCCAGAGGTTCTAACCTAAGACAAAGAGAGTGAACATTTTAGAAGGGCATTTTAGGTTCATTGAAATTATTTTTTTGTAAACCCTAGTTGATTTCAAAAGGGGTGCTAGGGGTTCTGCCTTCCCCATTTCAATTTTCTGATGAGAAGTAAACATGATGCACACTCTAATGCATGGACTAGCTAGGGTGTGGCACTAGCCATCCCTGTGCTCATATTTCAAAATCCTAGAATCTAGTAATTTCGTGTGCCGTGCATGTTGTAGAGCTATCATATGTCTCCCGTCATTTATTTCTCACCGACCTGCTATCTGCTACCTTTACACTATACTACTTGTGCATACACTTCACCCATACTCACACTATTGTTTTTTATGCATGGGTATTTCAGACTGTGACAATGTGTTGATGAATACAAAAAAGAAAAGACAGAAGTCGCTCCAGTGTAATTCAAAGATAAGCACTAAGCGTCTCAGTGCTCTAAAGGGTGCAGTGCCAGCAGATGGAGACAGTAAACGTAGCTCTGCAGTTGATGATCTCAATTGCCACACACAACCATCCCAGGTGCTTGCTTTAACTTCGGGTTGTCAAATGTGGTTGCATGTTGCATATGGTGTCTAGCTTGTATTGCTTCCAATTTGGTTAAATTGCGTCAACTTACTTTACACATTATACCTTTGATAATGACATGCCTTCCTGTTTTTGATACATACTACATATGTCTATTAACCATGTTCGTACATCAAACTAATGCTCTTTTGCATCCCTCATCAATCACTTATGACGAGACAGTCACCCGAGTGGGTTACTGTGAGACGCGCTACTCGTTTAAAGAGTGAAGTGTCATCCTCCCCACATGATTCTCAAGAAACAACAAGGCTAAATGAAGATAGTCAACATAGCTCTCTAGTTGATGACCGCAATTCCCCCACACCACCATCGCGGGTGCTTGCTCTTACTTGGTAGTGTGATATGTGGTTGCATGTTGCATATGGTGTCTACCTTGTAATGCTTCTAATTAGGGTAAATTGCATCTTCTTAGTTAACACATTATACCTGTGAATATGACACGCGTTCCTGTTTTTGGTACATATTACATCTTTGTATTAACCATTTTCTTAATAAAACTACTTTTCTTGTGTATCCCTCATCAATCACTTCTGACGAGACACCTTCAAGTTGACAATGTAATATTGGTTGCATCTTGCATATCATTTCAAACATGTATTGCCTCTAATTTGTTGAAGTGCCACTTATAATGAGACACATCTAATTTGGTAGAGTGATTTTGGTTGGATCTTTCATATGGTGTCTAGATTGCATTGCTTCCAATTTGTTGAAATGCCTTCTGCTTAGCTTTTTCGTACATATTCCATCCTCCTACAATGTGGTTCCCATACATAAAAGTTGTGTTCGTCAGTATCATGCATCAACGAAGTTGGAAGTGCGAATTTCATTCCTTTTTCTTGTGTGTTTACTTGACAAGGCAAAATCTAAAAGGACGAAGGCACGGAATGATGGTGGTCCTCTAGAGCAACCGAAATAGATGATCTCTGCAGATTCTCCTGCTACTCCTACTGCAGTGCAAGTTCCAAATCTCATCTCCCCTACTCCACAACCCCAGGTGTTGGCTCTAACGTGGCAGTGTGATATCTGGTTGCATGTTGCATATGGTGCCTAGCCTGTATTGCTCCTAATTTCTTAAAATGCATCTCCTTAGCTTACACATTATACATGCGAATATGACATGCCTTCCTATTTTTGGTACATACTACATCTGCCTATCACACCATGTTCTTACATCAAACTACTGTTCTTGTGTATCCTGCATCTATCGCTTATGATGGGACAGTCACGCCCGTGGGTTAGTATGAGATGCGCTACTCTTATAAAGAGTGCAGTTCCATCCTCTCCACATGATTATCAAGAAACAACAAGCCTAATTGAAGATATTGAACGTAGCTCTGTACTTGAAGACCGCACTTCCCCTACACCACCATCGGAGGTGCTTGCTCTAACCTCGCAGTGTAATATGTGGTTGCATGTTGCATACAATGTCTAGCTTGTAATGCTTCTAATTAGGGTAAATTGCATCTGCTTAGTTTACACATTATACCTGTGAATATGACATGCCTTCCTATTTTTGGTACACACTACATCTATGTGTTAACCATGTTCTTACATGAAACTACCTCTCTTCTATATCCTGCATCAATCACTTACGATGAGACACCTTTATTCGTTGCATATCACATATTATTTCTAGCCTGTTGTGATGTATTGCTTCTAATTTGGTCAAATACATTTGTTAGGCCACCCTTTTAATTTGGCAAAGTGATATTGGTTTCATCTTTCATATGGTTTATAGCTTGCATTGCTTCTAACTAGTTCAAATACCTTGTGCTTAGTTTACACTTTATACATCATACATGTCAATATCTCATGCCATCCTGTTTTTCATACATATTCCATCCTCCCATCATGCGGCCGTCTTACATGAAAGTAGTGCTCGTCAGTATCATGCATCAATGAGTTCTGAAGAGCAAATTTTATTCCTTTTTCTTGTGGGTTTGACTTGACAAGGCAAAATCAAAAAAGAGGAAGGAAAAGAGTAAGAAAGGCGATGATGGTGGTCCTCTGTAGCAACGTAAACGGAGCATCTGTACGGATTCTCCTTGTACTGCTAGTGCATTACAAGTTCCAAGTCTCCGCTCCCCTACTCCACCATCTAAGGTGTTGCATATGGTGTCTAGCTTGTATTGCTCCTAATTAGTATAAACTGCATCTGCTTAGCTTACACATGATACGTGTGAATATGACACGCTTTCCTGTTTTTGGTACATACTATATCTATCTATCACACCATGTTCTTACATGAAACTACTCTTCTTGTGTATCCTGCGTCAGTCACATATGATGCAACACCATTAAGTTGGCAGTGTGATATTGGTTTGCGTCTTAAATATGATTTCTAGAATGTAGTGCTTCTAGTTTGATGAACGTCACCTATGATGAGACAGTTTGAACTTAGCAGAGTGATATTGCTTGCACCTTCCATATGGTGTCTAGCTTGCAGTGCTTCTAATTTGTCGAAGTGCCTTCTGCTTAGTTACCACATCATTGTGTCGGTGGAAACGACACCTATGGGGTCACTGGGATCCCTTCTATGGTTGGCGAGCGCGAGGTTGTGCAAAGAGCGGGTCTGACAGGAAGCACACGGATCGTTTACCCAGGTTCGGGCCGCGAAGATGCGTAATAACCTAGTCCTGCTTTGGTGGGTGTATCTGAGTGTGTTCTTGTGTTCTTGAGCTAGCTATGGGGTGCAACTTGCCAAAAAGAGCCGAATCCCTCTCCTGGTCACCTCGGGCATCCTTTTATAGGAAAAAGGGGTTGCCACAGTGGCACACAGGAGGTGGAAGGGTCTACAGTTGTAACATCCCAAATTTTCAATTTGGAATGTTATACACTAGATCATCATTGCATATCATATTTATTGCATTTTGGTTGATCCTAGAAATTTCACGCAACTCAAGGACCCTCGAAGAGAGTTGGGGATTTCGTTATTTTCATATTTGAGTTGTCTCAAATTTTGAAAATAGGATCATTTGATTTGATTTATTTTATCTTCAATTATTTCTATTACAAAAAAATATGAGAGAGGGAATAAAATAACTTTCCCAAAATAAAGAAATATTGAGGGTTTAATAATAAAATCAAATAAGATTTTATTTGGTTTTATTTGCTATTTTATTAGAATTTAGGAAAAATGTGCATTTTTAAAAATTGCATTTAGGCCCCAAATAAATGTTCACTTTGTCCGGCTTGATTTTAGAAGTCGGAGAAAATTTATTTCGCGAATTTGGGAGTCCGTTTAGTATTTCTTTTGTTAGTTTTTTTGCGGAATTATTTTAAAAAAAATCCGAA